>NC_080019.1:40150959-40461151 GCF_030020395.1 Manis pentadactyla
TTGTGTTACGTACTGTGTTCTGGGTTGTGTGTGCTGTGTACATGCTTTCCTGTGTGTTACGTATGGGGAAGGTGTTGGGTTGTCTGGGTATTTTGGGCATTGTGTGTGATGTTAATTGTGTGGTGTGTGTGATGTGCGTGTGTGCTTATTGTGTGTGTGATGTGTGTATTGGGTTGTGTTGACAGTGTGTGGTTCTGAGTGTGCTCTATATGGTATGCTTTTGGTTGTGTGTGTTATGTGTCGTGTGTTGAGTGCATGTCGTGTGCGTTCCTGGCGGTTGTGGGTGGTTCTGTATGAGTTGCGGGTGTTTTGTGTGTGTGACTGTGATTTGTGTGTGGCTGTGTTAGAGAGGTTGTGTGTGTGTTTGGCGGCTTGAGCTATGCGCATGAGGGGAGACATGTTGACTGTGTGGTTGTGCTTGCTTTGGGTGTCTCATGGAGTGTGCAGTATGTACCTGTGCAAAGACTTTCATGTGTATTGTGAGCAGTTTTGTGCCTTTGAGTATGTGCTGTGTCTCGGGTCTGTTGTGTGCTTCTGTGTTGTGCTCCTGTGTGAGGATATATGTGTGGTGTGTCTGCTTGGTTGTGTGTGTTGCGTGTAATGCACCAAGTGTGTCCTACGTGTGATCTTTGTTTTTTTGGGTGTGTTTTGCCTTTGTTTAATGTGTGCTGTGTGTCTTTTGCGTGGGTGAATGTGATTTCCGTGTGATTGTGTTTGAGTGGATTTGTGTGCGTTTGTTTGTTATGTGTGTGATGTCAGATGTGTTGTCTGTGTTTGGTTGTGCTTGTTTAGTGTTCCTCGTTGTGTGTGCTGTGTATACTCTCTCAAATGTGGTTTCTGTGTCTTGTGGGCTATTATGTGCTTTGTTGTGTCTGCTGTGTGTCCTGTGACTTTTGTTTTGTTACTGTATGGGTTTTGTGCACGTGTGCTTTGCGTACTGCTTTCCAAGGTGGATACGTGCGTGGGGTGTCTGTGTGAGACTGTGCACGTGGTGTGTCGTGTGTGACGTGTGCGCTACGGGCTGTGATGTGTAGCGTGTGAAATGTGTGTTTTGTGTGTCTGTCGGGTTTGTTGTGTCTGGGGTGCTGCCAGAGTTGTTGGTCTATGGTAGTGATTTGTGGTGTTTGTTTAGTGTTTCTGTGTGTATTCTGTTGTGCCATGTGTTGTGCCATGTGTTCTTGAGTGTTTTGTGTTGTGTTGTATGTGATCTGTGCGTCTTGTTTGTTTTCTGTGTGTTGTGTACGAAATGTGCATAGTATGGGTTATTTACTGCTTGTTGATCGCCTTGTGCTCTGCGTTTTGATCTGGGGCATGTTATGTGTGATATGTGCAGTTTTGAGCTTTGTGTTGTGTGAATTGAGTGGATCCTGTGGTGTTGTATATTTTGCCTTTCGATGAGCTTTCTGTTGGTGGTTGTGTTGTGTGTCTGGTGCGTGGCCTCCTTTGTAACGCTCAGGGTGAAATGTGTCTTTCTCTGTGTTGTTTGTTGTGTTACGTACTGTGTTCTGGGTTGTGTGTGCTGTGTACATGCTTTCCTGTGTGTTACGAATGGGGAAGGTGTTGGGTGGTCTGGGTATTTTGGGCATTGTGTGTGATGTTAACTGTCTGGTGTGTGTGATGTGCGTGTGTGCTTATTGAGTGTGTGTTGTGTGTATTGGGTTGTGCTGACAGTGTGTGGTTCTGAGTGTGCTCTATATGGTATGTTTGTGGTTGTGTGTGTTATGTGTCGTGTGTTGAATGCATGTCGTGTGCGTTCTTGGCGGTTGTGGGTGGTTCTGTATGAGTTGGGGGTGTTTTGTGTGTGTGACTGATTTGTGTGTGGCTGTGTTAGGTTGTGTGTGTGTTTGGCGGCTTGAGCTATGCGCATAAGGGGAGACATGTTGACTGTGTGGTTGTGCTTGCTTTGGGTGTCTCATGGAGTGTGCAGTATGTACCTGTGCAAAGACTTTCATGTGTATTGTGAGCAGTTTTGTGCCTTGAAGTATGTGCTGTGAGTGTCCGGTCTGTTGTGTGCTTCTGTGTTGTGCTCCTGTGTGAGGATATATGTGTGGTGTGTCTGCTTGGTTGTGTGTGTTGCGTGTAATGCACCGTGTGTCCTACGTGTGATCTTTGTTTTTTTGGGTGTGTTTTGCCTTTGTTTAATGTGTGCTGTGTGTCTTTTGCGTGGGTGAATGTGATTTCCGTGTGATTGTGTTTGAGTGGATTTGTGTGCGTTTGTTTGTTATGTGTGTGATGTCAGATGTGTTGTCTGTGTTTGGTTGTGCTTGTTTAGTGTTCCTCGTTGTGTGTGCTGTGTATACTCTCTCTAATGTGGTTTCTGTGTCTTGTGGGCTATTAGGTGCTTTGTTGTGTCTGCTGTGTGTCCTGTGACTTTTGTTTTGTTACTGTATGGGTTTTGTGCACTTGTGCTTTACGTAGTGCTTTCCTGGATGGATACGTGCGTGGGGTGTCTGTGTGTGACTGTGCACTTGGTGTGTCCTGTGTGACGTGTGCGCTACGGGCTGTGATGTGTAGCATGTGAAATGTGTATTTTGTGTGTCTGTTGGGTTTGTTGTGTGTCTGGGGTGCTGCCAGAGTTGTTGGTCTATGGTAGTGATTAGTGGTGTTTGTTTTGTGTTTCTGTGTGTATTCTGTTTTGCCATGTGGTGTGCCATGTGTTCTTGAGTGTTTTGTGTTGTGTTGTATGTGATCTGTGCGTCTTGTTTGTTTTCTGTGTGTTGTGTACGAAATGTGCGTGGTATGGGTTATTTACAGCTTGTTGATCGCCTTGTGCTCTGCGTTTTGATCTGGGTCATGTCATGTGTGATATGTGCAGTTTTGAGCTTTGTGTTGTGTGAATTGAGTGGATCCTGTGGTGTTGTATATTTTGCCTTTCGATGAGCTTTCTGTTGGTGGTTGTGTTGTGTGTCTGGTGCGTGGCCTCCTTTGTAACGCTCAGGGTGAAATGTGTCTTTCTCTTTGTTGTGTGTTGTGTTACGTACTGTGTTCTGGGTTGTGTGTGCTGTGTACATGCTTTCCTGTGTGTTACGTATGGGGAAAGTGTTGGGTTGTCTGGGTATTTTGGGCATTGTGTGTGATGTTAATTGTGTGGTGTGTGTGATGTGCGTGTGTGCTTATTGTGTGTGTGATGTGTGTATTGGGTTGTGTTGACAGTGTGTGGTTCTGAGTGTGCTCTATATGGTATGCTTGTGGTTGTGTGTGTTATGTGTCGTGTGTTGAGTGCATGTCGTGTGCGTTCCTGGCGGTTGTGGGTGGTTCTGTATGAGTTGCGGGTGTTTTGTGTGTGTGACTGTGATTTGTGTGTGGCTGTGTTAGAGAGGTTGTGTGTGTGTTTGGCGGCTTGAGCTATGCGCATGAGGGGAGACATGTTGACTGTGTGGTTGTGCTTGCTTTGGGTGTCTCATGGAGTGTGCAGTATGTACCTGTGCAAAGACTTTCATGTGTATTGTGAGCAGTTTTGTGCCTTTGAGTATGTGCTGTGTCTCGGGTCTGTTGTGTGCTTCTGTGTTGTGCTCCTGTGTGAGGATATATGTGTGGTGTGTCTGCTTGGTTGTGTGTGTTCGTGTAATGCACCAAGTGTGTCCTACGTGTGATCTTTGTTTTTTTGGGTGTGTTTTGCCTTTGTTTAATGTGTGCTGTGTGTCTTTTGCGTGGGTGAATGTGATTTCCGTGTGATTGTGTTTGAGTGGATTTGTGTGCGTTTGTTTGTTATGTGTGTGATGTCAGATGTGTTGTCTGTGTTTGGTTGTGCTTGTTTAGTGTTCCTCGTTGTGTGTGCTGTGTATACTCTCTCAAATGTGGTTTCTGTGTCTTGTGGGCTATTATGTGCTTTGTTGTGTCTGCTGTGTGTCCTGTGACTTTTGTTTTGTTACTGTATGGGTTTTGTGCACGTGTGCTTTGCGTACTGCTTTCCAAGGTGGATACGTGCGTGGGGTGTCTGTGTGTGACTGTGCACGTGGTGTGTCGTGTGTGACATGTGCGCTATGGGCTGTGATGTGTAGCGTGTGAAATGTGTGTTTTGTTTGTCTGTCGGGTTTGTTGTGTGTCTGGGGTCTGCCAGATTTGTTGGTCTATGGTAGTGATTTGTGGTGTTTGTTTTGTGTTTCTGTGTGTATTCTGTTGTGCCATGCGCTGTGCCATGTGTTCTTGAGTGTTTTGTGTTGTGTTGTATGTGATCGGTGCGTCTTGTTTGTTTTCTGTGTGTTGTGTACGAAACGTGCGTGTTATGGGTTATATACTGCTTGTTGATCGCCTTGTGCTCTGCGTTTTGATCTGGGGCATGTTATGTGTGATATGTGCAGTTTTGAGCTTTGTGTTGTGTGAATTGGGTGAATCCTGTGGTGTTGTATATTTTGCCTTTCGATGAGCTTTCTGTTGGTGGTTGTGTTGTGTGTCTGGTGCGTGGCCTCCTTTGTCACGCTCAGGGTGAAATGTGTCTTTCTCTTTGTTTTGTGTTGTGTTACGTACTGTGTTCTGGGTTGTGTGTGCTGTGTACATGCTTTCCTGTGTGTTACGTATGGGGAAGGTGTTGGTTGGTCTGGGTATTTTGGGCATTGTGTGTGATGTTAATTGTGTGGTGTGTGTGATGTGCTTGTGTGCTTATTGTGTGTGTGTTGTGTGTATTGGGTTGTGCTGACAGTGTGTGGTTCTGAGTGTGCTCTATATGGTATGTTTGTGGTTGTGTGTGTTATGTGTCATGTGTTGAGTGCATGTCGTGTGCGTTCTTGGCGGTTGTGGGTGGTTCTGTATGTGCTGTGGGTGTTTTGTGTGTGTGACTGTGATTTGTGTGTGGCTGTGTTAGAGAGGTTGTGTGTGTGTTTGGCGGCTTGAGCTATGCGTATGAGGGGAGACATGTTGACTGTGTGGTTGTGCTTGCTTTGGGTGTCTCATGGAGGGTGCAGTATGTACCTGTGCAAAGACTTTCATGTGTATTGTGAGCAGTTTTGTGCCTTGAAGTATGTGCTGTGAGTCTTGGGTCTGTTGTGTGCTTCTGTGTTGTGCTCCTGTGTGAGGATATATGTGTGGTGTCTGCTTGGTTGTGTGTGTTGCGTGTAATGCACCAAGTGTGTGCTAAGTGTGATCTTTGTTTTTTTGTGTGTGTTTTGCCTTGGTTTTATGTGTGCTGTGTGTCTTTTGCGTGGGTGAATGTGATTTCCGTGTGATTGTGTTTGAGTGGATTTGTGTGCGTTTGTTTGTTAAGTGTGTGATGTCAGATGTGTTGTCTGTGTGTGGTTGTGCTTGTTTAGTGTGCCTCGTTGTGTGTGCTCTGTATACTCTCTCAAATGTGGTTTCTGTGTCTTGTGAGCTATTATGTGCTTTGTTGTGTCTGCTGTGTGTCCTGTGACTTTTGTTTTGTTACTGTATGTGTTTTGTGCACGTGTGCTTTGCATAGTGCTTTCCTGGGTGGATACGTGCGTGGGGTGTCTGTGTGAGACTGTGCACGTGGTGTGTCGTGTGTGACGTGTGCGCTACGGGCTGTGATGTGTAGCGTGTGAAATGTGTGTTTTGTGTGTCTGTCGGGTTTGTTGTGTCTGGGGTGCTGCCAGAGTTGTTGGTCTATGGTAGTGATTTGTGGTGTTTGTTTAGTGTTTCTGTGTGTATTCTGTTGTGCCATGTGTTGTGCCATGTGTTCTTGAGTGTTTTGTGTTGTGTTGTATGTGATCTGTGCGTCTTGTTTGTTTTCTGTGTGTTGTGTACGAAATGTGCATAGTATGGGTTATTTACTGCTTGTTGATCGCCTTGTGCTCTGCGTTTTGATCTGGGGCATGTTATGTGTGATATGTGCAGTTTTGAGCTTTGTGTTGTGTGAATTGAGTGGATCCTGTGGTGTTGTATATTTTGCCTTTCGATGAGCTTTCTGTTGGTGGTTGTGTTGTGTGTCTGGTGCGTGGCCTCCTTTGTCACGCTCAGGGTGAAATGTGTCTTTCTCTGTGTTGTTTGTTGTGTTACGTACTGTGTTATGGGTTGTGTGTGCTGTGTACATGCTTTCCTGTGTGTTACGAATGGGGAAGGTGTTGGGTGGTCTGGGTATTTTGGGCATTGTGTGTGATGTTAACTGTGTGGTGTGTGTGATGTGCTTGTGTGCTTATTGAGTGTGTGTTGTGTGTATTGGGTTGTGCTGACAGTGTGTGGTTCTGAGTGTGCTCTATATGGTATGTTTGTGGTTGTGTGTGTTATGTGTCGTGTGTTGAATGCATGTCGTGTGCGTTCTTGGCGGTTGTGGGTGGTTCTGTATGAGTTGGGGGTGTTTTGTGTGTGTGACTGATTTGTGTGTGGCTGTGTTAGGTTGTGTGTGTGTTTGGCGGCTTGAGCTATGCGCATAAGGGGAGACATGTTGACTGTGTGGTTGTGCTTGCTTTGGGTGTCTCATGGAGTGTGCAGTATGTACCTGTGCAAAGACTTTCATGTGTATTGTGAGCAGTTTTGTGCCTTGAAGTATGTGCTGTGAGTGTCCGGTCTGTTGTGTGCTTCTGTGTTGTGCTCCTGTGTGAGGATATATGTGTGGTGTGTCTGCTTGGTTGTGTGTGTTGCGTGTAATGCACCGTGTGTCCTACGTGTGATCTTTGTTTTTTTGGGTGTGTTTTGCCTTTGTTTAATGTGTGCTGTGTGTCTTGTGCGTGGGTGAATGTGATTTCCGTGTGATTGTGTTTGAGTGGATTTGTGTGCGTTTGTTTGTTATGTGTGTGATGTCAGATGTGTTGTCTGTGTTTGGTTGTGCTTGTTTAGTGTTCCTCGTTGTGTGTGCTGTGTATACTCTCTCAAATGTGGTTTCTGTGTCTTGTGGGCTATTATGTGCTTTGTTGTGTCTGCTGTGTGTCCTGTGACTTTTGTTTTGTTACTGTATGGGTTTTGTGCACGTGTGCTTTGCGTACTGCTTTCCAAGGTGGATACGTGCGTGGGGTGTCTGTGTGTGACTGTGCACGTGGTGTGTCGTGTGTGACATGTGCGCTATGGGCTTTGATGTGTAGCGTGTGAAATGTGTGTTTTGTGTGTCTGTCGGGTTTGTTGTGTGTCTGGGGTGCTGCCAGAGTTGGTCTATGGTAGTGATTTGTGGTGTTTGTTTGTGTTTCTGTGTGTATTCTGTGGTGCCATGCGGTGTGCCATGTGTTCTTGAGTGTTTTGTGTTGTGTTGTAAGTGATCTGTGCGTCTTGTTTGTTTTCTGTGTGTTGTGTACGAAATGTGCGTGGTATGGGTTATTTACAGCTTGTTGATCGCCTTGTGCTCTGCGTTTTGATCTGGGTCATGTCATGTGTGATATGTGCAGTTTTGAGCTTTGTGTTGTGTGAATTGAGTGGATCCTGTGGTGTTGTATATTTTGCCTTTCGATGAGCTTTCTGTTGGTGGTTGTGTTGTGTGTCTGGTGCGTGGCCTCCTTTGTCACGCTCAGGGTGAAATGTGTCTTTCTCTTTGTTGTGTGTTGTGTTACGTACTGTGTTCTGGGTTGTGTGTGCTGTGTACATGCTTTCCTGTGTGTTACGAATGGGGAAGGTGTTGGGTGGTCTGGGTATTTTGGGCATTGTGTGTGATGTTAACTGTGTGGTGTGTGTGATGTGCGTGTGTGCTTATTGAGTGTGTGTTGTGTGTATTTGGTTGTGCTGACAGTGTGTGGTTCTGAGTGTGCTCTATATGGTATGTTTGTGGTTGTGTGTGTTATGTGTCGTGTGTTGAATGCATGTCGTGTGCGTTCTTGGCGGTTGTGGGTGGTTCTGTATGAGTTGGGGGTGTTTTGTGTGTGTGACTGATTTGTGTGTGGCTGTGTTAGGTTGTGTGTGTGTTTGGCGGCTTGAGCTATGCGCATAAGGGGAGACATGTTGACTGTGTGGTTGTGCTTGCTTTGGGTGTCTCATGGAGTGTGCAGTATGTACCTGTGCAAAGACTTTCATGTGTATTGTGAGCAGTTTTGTGCCTTGAAGTATGTGCTGTGAGTCTCGGGTCTGTTGTGTGCTTCTGTGCTGTGCTCCTGTGTGAGGATATATGTGTGGTGTGTCTGCTTGGTTGTGTGTGTTGCGTGTAATGCACCACGTGTGTGCTAAGTGTGATCTTTGTTTTTTTGTGTGTGTTTTGCCTTGGTTTTATGTGTGCTGTGTGTCTTTTGCGTGGGTGAATGTGATTTCCGTGTGATTGTGTTTGAGTGGATTTGTGTGCGTTTGTTTGTTAAGTGTGTGATGTGAGATGTGTTGTCTGTGTGTGGTTGTGCTTGTTTAGTGTGCCTCGTTGTGTGTGCTCTGTATACTCTCTCAAATGTGGTTTCTGTGTCTTGTGAGCTATTATGTGCTTTGTTGTGTCTGTGTGTGTCCTGTGACTTTTGTTTTGTTACTGTATGGGTTTTGTGCACGTGTGCTTTGCATAGTGCTTTCCTGGGTGGATACGTGCATGGGGTGTCTGTGTGTGACTGTGCACGTGGTGTGTCGTGTGTGACATGTGCGCTATGGGCTGTGATGTGTAGCGTGTGAAATGTGTGTTTTGTGTGTCTGTCGGGTTTGTTGTGTGTCTGGGGTCTGCCAGATTTGTTGGTCTATGGTAGTGATTTGTGGTGTTTGTTTTGTGTTTCTGTGTGTATTCTGTTGTGCCATGTGCTGTGCCATGTGTTCTTCAGTGTTTTGTGTTGTGTTGTATGTGATCTGTGCGTCTTGTTTGTTTTCTGTGTGTTGTGTACGAAATGTGCGTAGTATGGGTTACTTACTGCTTGTTGATCGCCTTGTGCTCTGCGTTTTGATCTGGGGCATGTTATGTGTGATATGTGCAGGTTTGATCTTTGTGTTGTGTGAATTGGGTGGATCCTGTGGTGTTGTATATTTTGCCTTTCGATGAGCTTTCTGTTGGTGGTTGTGTTGTGTGTCTGGTGCGTGGCCTCCTTTGTCACGCTCAGGGTGAAATGTGTCTTTCTCTGTGTTGTGTGTTGTGTTACGTACTGTGTTCTGGGTTGTGTGTGCTGTGTACATGCTTTCCTGTGTGTTACGTATGGGGAAGGTGTTGGTTGGTCTGGGTATTTTGGGCATTGTGTGTGATGTTAATTGTGTGGTGTGTGTGATGTGCTTGTGTGCTTATTGTGTGTGTGTTGTGTGTATTGGGTTGTGCTGACAGTGTGTGGTTCTGAGTGTGCTCTATATGGTATGTTTGTGGTTGTGTGTGTTATGTGTCGTTTGTTGAATGCATGTCGTGTGCGTTCTTGGGGGTTGTATGGTTCTGTATGAGTTGTGGGTGTTTTGTGTGTGTGACTGTGATTTGTGTGTGGCTGTGTTAGAGAGGTTGTGTGTGTGTTTGGCGGCTTGAGCTATGCGCATGAGGGGAGACATGTTGACTGTGTGGTTGTGCTTGCTTTGGGTGTCTCATGGAGGGTGCAGTATGTACCTGTGCAAAGACTTTCATGTGTATTGTGAGCAGTTTTGTGCCTTGAAGTATGTGCTGTGAGTGTCCGGTCTGTTGTGTGCTTCTGTGTTGTGCTCCTGTGTGAGGATATATGTGTGGTGTGTCTGCTTGGTTGTGTGTGTTGCGTGTAATGCACCGTGTGTCCTACGTGTGATCTTTGTTTTTTTGGGTGTGTTTTGCCTTTGTTTAATGTGTGCTGTGTGTCTTTTGCGTGGGTGAATGTGATTTCCGTGTGATTGTGTTTGAGTGGATTTGTGTGCGTTTGTTTGTTATGTGTGTGATGTCAGATGTGTTGTCTGTGTTTGGTTGTGCTTGTTTAGTGTTCCTCGTTGTGTGTGCTGTGTATACTCTCTCTAATGTGGTTTCTGTGTCTTGTGGGCTATTAGGTGCTTTGTTGTGTCTGCTGTGTGTCCTGTGACTTTTGTTTTGTTACTGTATGGGTTTTGTGCACTTGTGCTTTACGTAGTGCTTTCCTGGATGGATACGTGCGTGGGGTGTCTGTGTGTGACTGTGCACTTGGTGTGTCGTGTGTGACGTGTGCGCTACGGGCTGTGATGTGTAGCATGTGAAATATGTATTTTGTGTGTCTGTTGGGTTTGTTGTGTGTCTGGGGTGCTGCCAGAGTTGTTGGTCTATGGTAGTGATTAGTGGTGTTTGTTTTGTGTTTCTGTGTGTATTCTGTTTTGCCATGTGGTGTGCCATGTGTTCTTGAGTGTTTTGTGTTGTGTTGTATGTGATCTGTGCGTCTTGTTTGTTTTCTGTGTGTTGTGTACGAAATGTGCGTGGTATGGGTTATTTACAGCTTGTTGATCGCCTTGTGCTCTGCGTTTTGATCTGGGTCATGTCATGTGTGATATGTGCAGTTTTGAGCTTTGTGTTGTGTGAATTGAGTGGATCCTGTGGTGTTGTATATTTTGCCTTTCGATGAGCTTTCTGTTGGTGGTTGTGTTGTGTGTCTGGTGCGTGGCCTCCTTTGTAACGCTCAGGGTGAAATGTGTCTTTCTCTTTGTTGTGTGTTGTGTTACGTACTGTGTTCTGGGTTGTGTGTGCTGTGTACATGCTTTCCTGTGTGTTACGTATGGGGAAGGTGTTGGGTTGTCTGGGTATTTTGGGCATTGTGTGTGATGTTAATTGTGTGGTGTGTGTGATGTGCGTGTGTGCTTATTGTGTGTGTGATGTGTGTATTGGGTTGTGTTGACAGTGTGTGGTTCTGAGTGTGCTCTATATGGTATGCTTGTGGTTGTGTGTGTTATGTGTCGTGTGTTGAGTGCATGTCGTGTGCGTTCCTGGCGGTTGTGGGTGGTTCTGTATGAGTTGCGGGTGTTTTGTGTGTGTGACTGTGATTTGTGTGTGGCTGTGTTAGAGAGGTTGTGTGTGTGTTTGGCGGCTTGAGCTATGCGCATGAGGGGAGACATGTTGACTGTGTGGTTGTGCTTGCTTTGGGTGTCTCATGGAGTGTGCAGTATGTACCTGTGCAAAGACTTTCATGTGTATTGTGAGCAGTTTTGTGCCTTTGAGTATGTGCTGTGTCTCGGGTCTGTTGTGTGCTTCTGTGTTGTGCTCCTGTGTGAGGATATATGTGTGGTGTGTCTGCTTGGTTGTGTGTGTTCGTGTAATGCACCAGGTGTGTCCTACGTGTGATCTTTGTTTTTTTGGGTGTGTTTTGCCTTTGTTTAATGTGTGCTGTGTGTCTTTTGCGTGGGTGAATGTGATTTCCGTGTGATTGTGTTTGAGTGGATTTGTGTGCGTTTGTTTGTTATGTGTGTGATGTCAGATGTGTTGTCTGTGTTTGGTTGTGCTTGTTTAGTGTTCCTCGTTGTGTGTGCTGTGTATACTCTCTCAAATGTGGTTTCTGTGTCTTGTGGGCTATTATGTGCTTTGTTGTGTCTGCTGTGTGTCCTGTGACTTTTGTTTTGTTACTGTATGGGTTTTGTGCACGTGTGCTTTGCGTACTGCTTTCCAAGGTGGATACGTGCGTGGGGTGTCTGTGTGTGACTGTGCACGTGGTGTGTCGTGTGTGACATGTGCGCTATGGGCTGTGATGTGTAGCGTGTGAAATGTGTGTTTTGTTTGTCTGTCGGGTTTGTTGTGTGTCTGGGGTCTGCCAGATTTGTTGGTCTATGGTAGTGATTTGTGGTGTTTGTTTTGTGTTTCTGTGTGTATTCTGTGGTGCCATGCGGTGTGCCATGTGTTCTTGAGTGTTTTGTGTTGTGTTGTAAGTGATCTGTGCGTCTTGTTTGTTTTCTGTGTGTTGTGTACGAAACGTGCGTGTTATGGGTTATATACTGCTTGTTGATCGCCTTGTGCTCTGCGTTTTGATCTGGGGCATGTTATGTGTGATATGTGCAGTTTTGAGCTTTGTGTTGTGTGAATTGGGTGAATCCTGTGGTGTTGTATATTTTGCCTTTCGATGAGCTTTCTGTTGGTGGTTGTGTTGTGTGTCTGGTGCGTGGCCTCCTTTGTCACGCTCAGGGTGAAATGTGTCTTTCTCTTTGTTTTGTGTTGTGTTACGTACTGTGTTCTGGGTTGTGTGTGCTGTGTACATGCTTTCCTGTGTGTTACGTATGGGGAAGGTGTTGGTTGGTCTGGGTATTTTGGGCATTGTGTGTGATGTTAATTGTGTGGTGTGTGTGATGTGCTTGTGTGCTTATTGTGTGTGTGTTGTGTGTATTGGGTTGTGCTGACAGTGTGTGGTTCTGAGTGTGCTCTATATGGTATGTTTGTGGTTGTGTGTGTTATGTGTCATGTGTTGAGTGCATGTCGTGTGCGTTCTTGGCGGTTGTGGGTGGTTCTGTATGTGCTGTGGGTGTTTTTTTTGTGTGTGACTGTGATTTGTGTGTTTCTGTGTTAGAGAGGTTGTGTGTGTGTTTGGCGGCTTGAGCTATGCGTATGAGGGGAGACATGTTGACTGTGTGGTTGTGCTTGCTTTGGGTGTCTCATGGAGGGTGCAGTATGTACCTGTGCAAAGACTTTCATGTGTATTGTGAGCAGTTTTGTGCCTTGAAGTATGTGCTGTGAGTCTTGGGTCTGTTGTGTGCTTCTGTGTTGTGCTCCTGTGTGAGGATATATGTGTGGTGTCTGCTTGGTTGTGTGTGTTGCGTGTAATGCACCAAGTGTGTGCTAAGTGTGATCTTTGTTTTTTTGTGTGTGTTTTGCCTTGGTTTTATGTGTGCTGTGTGTCTTTTGCGTGGGTGAATGTGATTTCCGTGTGATTGTGTTTGAGTGGATTTGTGTGCGTTTGTTTGTTAAGTGTGTGATGTCAGATGTGTTGTCTGTGTGTGGTTGTGCTTGTTTAGTGTGCCTCGTTGTGTGTGCTCTGTATACTCTCTCAAATGTGGTTTCTGTGTCTTGTGAGCTATTATGTGCTTTGTTGTGTCTGCTGTGTGTCCTGTGACTTTTGTTTTGTTACTGTATGTGTTTTGTGCACGTGTGCTTTGCATAGTGCTTTCCTGGGTGGATACGTGCGTGGGGTGTCTGTGTGAGACTGTGCACGTGGTGTGTCGTGTGTGACGTGTGCGCTACGGGCTGTGATGTGTAGCGTGTGAAATGTGTGTTTTGTGTGTCTGTCGGGTTTGTTGTGTCTGGGGTGCTGCCAGAGTTGTTGGTCTATGGTAGTGATTTGTGGTGTTTGTTTAGTGTTTCTGTGTGTATTCTGTTGTGCCATGTGTTGTGCCATGTGTTCTTGAGTGTTTTGTGTTGTGTTGTATGTGATCTGTGCGTCTTGTTTGTTTTCTGTGTGTTGTGTACGAAATGTGCATAGTATGGGTTATTTACTGCTTGTTGATCGCCTTGTGCTCTGCGTTTTGATCTGGGGCATGTTATGTGTGATATGTGCAGTTTTGAGCTTTGTGTTGTGTGAATTGAGTGGATCCTGTGGTGTTGTATATTTTGCCTTTCGATGAGCTTTCTGTTGGTGGTTGTGTTGTGTGTCTGGTGCGTGGCCTCCTTTGTCACGCTCAGGGTGAAATGTGTCTTTCTCTGTGTTGTTTGTTGTGTTACGTACTGTGTTATGGGTTGTGTGTGCTGTGTACATGCTTTCCTGTGTGTTACGAATGGGGAAGGTGTTGGGTGGTCTGGGTATTTTGGGCATTGTGTGTGATGTTAACTGTGTGGTGTGTGTGATGTGCTTGTGTGCTTATTGAGTGTGTGTTGTGTGTATTGGGTTGTGCTGACAGTGTGTGGTTCTGAGTGTGCTCTATATGGTATGTTTGTGGTTGTGTGTGTTATGTGTCGTGTGTTGAATGCATGTCGTGTGCGTTCTTGGCGGTTGTGGGTGGTTCTGTATGAGTTGGGGGTGTTTTGTGTGTGTGACTGATTTGTGTGTGGCTGTGTTAGGTTGTGTGTGTGTTTGGCGGCTTGAGCTATGCGCATAAGGGGAGACATGTTGACTGTGTGGTTGTGCTTGCTTTGGGTGTCTCATGGAGTGTGCAGTATGTACCTGTGCAAAGACTTTCATGTGTATTGTGAGCAGTTTTGTGCCTTGAAGTATGTGCTGTGAGTGTCCGGTCTGTTGTGTGCTTCTGTGTTGTGCTCCTGTGTGAGGATATATGTGTGGTGTGTCTGCTTGGTTGTGTGTGTTGCGTGTAATGCACCGTGTGTCCTACGTGTGATCTTTGTTTTTTTGGGTGTGTTTTGCCTTTGTTTAATGTGTGCTGTGTGTCTTGTGCGTGGGTGAATGTGATTTCCGTGTGATTGTGTTTGAGTGGATTTGTGTGCGTTTGTTTGTTATGTGTGTGATGTCAGATGTGTTGTCTGTGTTTGGTTGTGCTTGTTTAGTGTTCCTCGTTGTGTGTGCTGTGTATACTCTCTCAAATGTGGTTTCTGTGTCTTGTGGGCTATTATGTGCTTTGTTGTGTCTGCTGTGTGTCCTGTGACTTTTGTTTTGTTACTGTATGGGTTTTGTGCACGTGTGCTTTGCGTACTGCTTTCCAAGGTGGATACGTGCGTGGGGTGTCTGTGTGTGACTGTGCACGTGGTGTGTCGTGTGTGACATGTGCGCTATGGGCTTTGATGTGTAGCGTGTGAAATGTGTGTTTTGTGTGTCTGTCATGTTTGTTGTGTGTCTGGGGTGCTGCCAGAGTTGGTCTATGGTAGTGATTTGTGGTGTTTGTTTGTGTTTCTGTGTGTATTCTGTGGTGCCATGCGGTGTGCCATGTGTTCTTGAGTGTTTTGTGTTGTGTTGTAAGTGATCTGTGCGTCTTGTTTGTTTTCTGTGTGTTGTGTACGAAATGTGCGTGGTATGGGTTATTTACAGCTTGTTGATCGCCTTGTGCTCTGCGTTTTGATCTGGGTCATGTCATGTGTGATATGTGCAGTTTTGAGCTTTGTGTTGTGTGAATTGAGTGGATCCTGTGGTGTTGTATATTTTGCCTTTCGATGAGCTTTCTGTTGGTGGTTGTGTTGTGTGTCTGGTGCGTGGCCTCCTTTGTCACGCTCAGGGTGAAATGTGTCTTTCTCTTTGTTGTGTGTTGTGTTACGTACTGTGTTCTGGGTTGTGTGTGCTGTGTACATGCTTTCCTGTGTGTTACGAATGGGGAAGGTGTTGGGTGGTCTGGGTATTTTGGGCATTGTGTGTGATGTTAACTGTGTGGTGTGTGTGATGTGCGTGTGTGCTTATTGAGTGTGTGTTGTGTGTATTTGGTTGTGCTGACAGTGTGTGGTTCTGAGTGTGCTCTATATGGTATGTTTGTGGTTGTGTGTGTTATGTGTCGTGTGTTGAATGCATGTCGTGTGCGTTCTTGGCGGTTGTGGGTGGTTCTGTATGAGTTGGGGGTGTTTTGTGTGTGTGACTGATTTGTGTGTGGCTGTGTTAGGTTGTGTGTGTGTTTGGCGGCTTGAGCTATGCGCATAAGGGGAGACATGTTGACTGTGTGGTTGTGCTTGCTTTGGGTGTCTCATGGAGTGTGCAGTATGTACCTGTGCAAAGACTTTCATGTGTATTGTGAGCAGTTTTGTGCCTTGAAGTATGTGCTGTGAGTCTCGGGTCTGTTGTGTGCTTCTGTGCTGTGCTCTGTGTGAGGATATATGTGTGGTGTGTCTGCTTGGTTGTGTGTGTTGCGTGTAATGCACCACGTGTGTGCTAAGTGTGATCTTTGTTTTTTTGTGTGTGTTTTGCCTTGGTTTTATGTGTGCTGTGTGTCTTTTGCGTGGGTGAATGTGATTTCCGTGTGATTGTGTTTGAGTGGATTTGTGTGCGTTTGTTTGTTAAGTGTGTGATGTGAGATGTGTTGTCTGTGTGTGGTTGTGCTTGTTTAGTGTGCCTCGTTGTGTGTGCTCTGTATACTCTCTCAAATGTGGTTTCTGTGTCTTGTGAGCTATTATGTGCTTTGTTGTGTCTGTGTGTGTCCTGTGACTTTTGTTTTGTTACTGTATGGGTTTTGTGCACGTGTGCTTTGCATAGTGCTTTCCTGGGTGGATACGTGCATGGGGTGTCTGTGTGTGACTGTGCACGTGGTGTGTCGTGTGTGACATGTGCGCTATGGGCTGTGATGTGTAGCGTGTGAAATGTGTGTTTTGTGTGTCTGTCGGGTTTGTTGTGTGTCTGGGGTCTGCCAGATTTGTTGGTCTATGGTAGTGATTTGTGGTGTTTGTTTTGTGTTTCTGTGTGTATTCTGTTGTGCCATGTGCTGTGCCATGTGTTCTTGAGTGTTTTGTGTTGTGTTGTATGTGATCTGTGCGTCTTGTTTGTTTTCTGTGTGTTGTGTACGAAATGTGCGTAGTATGGGTTACTTACTGCTTGTTGATCGCCTTGTGCTCTGCGTTTTGATCTGGGGCATGTTATGTGTGATATGTGCAGGTTTGATCTTTGTGTTGTGTGAATTGGGTGGATCCTGTGGTGTTGTATATTTTGCCTTTCGATGAGCTTTCTGTTGGTGGTTGTGTTGTGTGTCTGGTGCGTGGCCTCCTTTGTCACGCTCAGGGTGAAATGTGTCTTTCTCTGTGTTGTGTGTTGTGTTACGTACTGTGTTCTGGGTTGTGTGTGCTGTGTACATGCTTTCCTGTGTGTTACGTATGGGGAAGGTGTTGGTTGGTCTGGGTATTTTGGGCATTGTGTGTGATGTTAATTGTGTGGTGTGTGTGATGTGCTTGTGTGCTTATTGTGTGTGTGTTGTGTGTATTGGGTTGTGCTGACAGTGTGTGGTTCTGAGTGTGCTCTATATGGTATGTTTGTGGTTGTGTGTGTTATGTGTCGTTTGTTGAATGCATGTCGTGTGCGTTCTTGGGGGTTGTATGGTTCTGTATGAGTTGTGGGTGTTTTGTGTGTGTGACTGTGATTTGTGTGTGGCTGTGTTAGAGAGGTTGTGTGTGTGTTTGGCGGCTTGAGCTATGCGCATGAGGGGAGACATGTTGACTGTGTGGTTGTGCTTGCTTTGGGTGTCTCATGGAGGGTGCAGTATGTACCTGTGCAAAGACTTTCATGTGTATTGTGAGCAGTTTTGTGCCTTGAAGTATGTGCTGTGAGTGTCCGGTCTGTTGTGTGCTTCTGTGTTGTGCTCCTGTGTGAGGATATATGTGTGGTGTGTCTGCTTGGTTGTGTGTGTTGCGTGTAATGCACCAAGTGTGTCCTACGTGTGATCTTTGTTTTTTTGGGTGTGTTTTGCCTTTGTTTAATGTGTGCTGTGTGTCTTTTGCGTGGGTGAATGTGATTTCCGTGTGATTGTGTTTGAGTGGATTTGTGTGCGTTTGTTTGTTATGTGTGTGATGTCAGATGTGTTGTCTGTGTTTGGTTGTGCTTGTTTAGTGTTCCTCGTTGTGTGTGCTGTGTATACTCTCTCAAATGTGGTTTCTGTGTCTTGTGGGCTATTATGTGCTTTGTTGTGTCTGCTGTGTGTCCTGTGACTTTTGTTTTGTTACTGTATGGGTTTTGTGCACGTGTGCTTTGCGTACTGCTTTCCAAGGTGGATACGTGCGTGGGGTGTCTGTGTGTGACTGTGCACGTGGTGTGTCGTGTGTGACATGTGCGCTATGGGCTGTGATGTGTAGCGTGTGAAATGTGTGTTTTGTGTGTCTGTCGGGTTTGTTGTGTGTCTGGGGTCTGCCAGATTTGTTGGTCTATGGTAGTGATTTGTGGTGTTTGTTTTGTGTTTCTGTGTGTATTCTGTTGTGCCATGCGCTGTGCCATGTGTTCTTGAGTGTTTTGTGTTGTGTTGTATGTGATCTGTGCGTCTTGTTTGTTTTCTGTGTGTTGTGTACGAAACGTGCGTGTTATGGGTTATATACTGCTTGTTGATCGCCTTGTGCTCTGCGTTTTGATCTGGGGCATGTTATGTGTGATATGTGCAGTTTTGAGCTTTGTGTTGTGTGAATTGAGTGGATCCTGTGGTGTTGTATATTTTGCCTTTCGATGAGCTTTCTGTTGGTGGTTGTGTTGTGTGTCTGGTGCGTGGCCTTCTTTGTCACGCTCAGGGTGAAATGTGTCTTTCTCTTTGTTTTGTGTTGTGTTACGTACTGTGTTCTCGGTTGTGTGTGCTGTGTACATGCTTTCCTGTGTGTTACGTATGGGGAAGGTGTTGGTTGGTCTGGGTATTTTGGGCATTGTGTGTGATGTTAATTGTGTGGTGTGTGTGATGTGCTTGTGTGCTTATTGTGTGTGTGTTGTGTGTATTGGGTTGTGCTGACAGTGTGTGGTTCTGAGTGTGCTCTATATGGTATGTTTGTGGTTGTGTGTGTTATGTGTCATGTGTTGAGTGCATGTCGTGTGCGTTCTTGGCGGTTGTGGGTGGTTCTGTATGTGCTGTGGGTGTTTTGTGTGTGTGACAGTGATTTGTGTGTGGCTGTGTTAGAGAGGTTGTGTGTGTGTTTGGCGGCTTGAGCTATGCGTATGAGGGGAGACATGTTGACTGTGTGGTTGTGCTTGCTTTGGGTGTCTCATGGAGGGTGCAGTATGTACCTGTGCAAAGACTTTCATGTGTATTGTGAGCAGTTTTGTGCCTTGAAGTATGTGCTGTGAGTCTTGGGTCTGTTGTGTGCTTCTGTGTTGTGCTCCTGTGTGAGGATATATGTGTGGTGTCTGCTTGGTTGTGTGTGTTGCGTGTAATGCACCAAGTGTGTGCTAAGTGTGATCTTTGTTTTTTTGTGTGTGTTTTGCCTTGGTTTTATGTGTGCTGTGTGTCTTTTGCGTGGGTGAATGTGATTTCCGTGTGATTGTGTTTGAGTGGATTTGTGTGCGTTTGTTTGTTAAGTGTGTGATGTCAGATGTGTTGTCTGTGTGTGGTTGTGCTTGTTTAGTGTGCCTCGTTGTGTGTGCTCTGTATACTCTCTCAAATGTGTTTTCTGTGTCTTGTGAGCTATTATGTGCTTTGTTGTGTCTGCTGTGTGTCCTGTGACTTTTGTTTTGTTACTGTATGGGTTTTGTGCACGTGTGCTTTGCATAGTGCTTTCCTGGGTGGATACGTGCGTGGGGTGTCTGTGTGAGACTGTGCACGTGGTGTGTCGTGTGTGACGTGTGCGCTACGGGCTGTGATGTGTAGCGTGTGAAATGTGTGTTTTGTGTGTCTGTCGGGTTTGTTGTGTCTGGGGTGCTGCCAGAGTTGTTGGTCTATGGTAGTGATTTGTGGTGTTTGTTTAGTGTTTCTGTGTGTATTCTGTTGTGCCATGTGTTGTGCCATGTGTTCTTGAGTGTTTTGTGTTGTGTTGTATGTGATCTGTGCGTCTTGTTTGTTTTCTGTGTGTTGTGTACGAAATGTGCATAGTATGGGTTATTTACTGCTTGTTGATCGCCTTGTGCTCTGCGTTTTGATCTGGGGCATGTTATGTGTGATATGTGCAGTTTTGAGCTTTGTGTTCTGTGAATTGAGTGGATCCTGTGGTGTTGTATATTTTGCCTTTCGATGAGCTTTCTGTTGGTGGTTGTGTTGTGTGTCTGGTGCGTGGCCTCCTTTGTCACGCTCAGGGTGAAATGTGTCTTTCTCTGTGTTGTTTGTTGTGTTACGTACTATGTTCTGGGTTGTGTGTGCTGTGTACATGCTTTCCTGTGTGTTACGAATGGGGAAGGTGTTGGGTGGTCTGGGTATTTTGGGCATTGTGTGTGATGTTAACTGTGTGGTGTGTGTGATGTGCGTGTGTGCTTATTGAGTGTGTGTTGTGTGTATTGGGTTGTGCTGACAGTGTGTGGTTCTGAGTGTGCTCTATATGGTATGCTTTTGGTTGTGTGTGTTATGTGTCGTTTGTTGAATGCATGTCGTGTGCGTTCTTGGGGGTTGTATGGTTCTGTATGAGTTGGGGGTGTTTTGTGTGTGTGACTGTGATTTGTGTGTGGCTGTGTTAGAGAGGTTGTGTGTGTGTTTGGCGGCTTGAGCTATGCGCATGAGGGGAGACATGTTGACTGTGTGGTTGTGCTTGCTTTGGGTGTCTCATGGAGGGTGCAGTATGTACCTGTGCAAAGACTTTCATGTGTATTGTGAGCAGTTTTGTGCCTTGAAGTATGTGCTGTGAGTGTCCGGTCTGTTGTGTGCTTCTGTGTTGTGCTCCTGTGTGAGGATATATGTGTGGTGTGTCTGCTTGGTTGTGTGTGTTGCGTGTAATGCACCAAGTGTGTCCTACGTGTGATCTTTGTTTTTTTGGGTGTGTTTTGCCTTTGTTTAATGTGTGCTGTGTGTCTTTTGCGTGGGTGAATGTGATTTCCGTGTGATTGTGTTTGAGTGGATTTGTGTGCGTTTGTTTGTTATGTGTGTGATGTCAGATGTGTTGTCTGTGTTTGGTTGTGCTTGTTTAGTGTTCCTCGTTGTGTGTGCTGTGTATACTCTCTCAAATGTGGTTTCTGTGTCTTGTGGGCTATTATGTGCTTTGTTGTGTCTGCTGTGTGTCCTGTGACTTTTGTTTTGTTACTGTATGGGTTTTGTGCACGTGTGCTTTGCGTACTGCTTTCCAAGGTGGATACGTGCGTGGGGTGTCTGTGTGTGACTGTGCACGTGGTGTGTCGTGTGTGACATGTGCGCTATGGGCTGTGATGTGTAGCGTGTGAAATGTGTGTTTTGTGTGTCTGTCGGGTTTGTTGTGTGTCTGGGGTCTGCCAGATTTGTTGGTCTATGGTAGTGATTTGTGGTGTTTGTTTTGTGTTTCTGTGTGTATTCTGTTGTGCCATGCGCTGTGCCATGTGTTCTTGAGTGTTTTGTGTTGTGTTGTATGTGATCTGTGCGTCTTGTTTGTTTTCTGTGTGTTGTGTACGAAACGTGCGTGTTATGGGTTATATACTGCTTGTTGATCGCCTTGTGCTCTGCGTTTTGATCTGGGGCATGTTATGTGTGATATGTGCAGTTTTGAGCTTTGTGTTGTGTGAATTGAGTGGATCCTGTGGTGTTGTATATTTTGCCTTTCGATGAGCTTTCTGTTGGTGGTTGTGTTGTGTGTCTGGTGCGTGGCCTCCTTTGTCACGCTCAGGGTGAAATGTGTCTTTCTCTTTGTTTTGTGTTGTGTTACGTACTGTGTTCTCGGTTGTGTGTGCTGTGTACATGCTTTCCTGTGTGTTACGTATGGGGAAGGTGTTGGTTGGTCTGGGTATTTTGGGCATTGTGTGTGATGTTAATTGTGTGGTGTGTGTGATGTGCTTGTGTGCTTATTCTGTGTGTGTTGTGTGTATTGGGTTGTGCTGACAGTGTGTGGTTCTGAGTGTGCTCTATATGGTATGTTTGTGGTTGTGTGTGTTATGTGTCGTTTGTTGAATGCATGTCGTGTGCGTTCTTGGGGGTTGTATGGTTCTGTATGAGTTGTGGGTGTTTTGTGTGTGTGACTGTGACTTGTGTGTGGCTGTGTTAGAGAGGTTGTGTGTGTGTTTGGCGGCTTGAGCTATGCGCATGAGGGGAGACATGTTGACTGTGTGGTTGTGCTTGCTTTGGGTGTCTCATGGAGGGTGCAGTATGTACCTGTGCAAAGACTTTCATGTGTATTGTGAGCAGTTTTGTGCCTTGAAGTATGTGCTGTGAGTGTCCGGTCTGTTGTGTGCTTCTGTGTTGTGCTCCTGTGTGAGGATATATGTGTGGTGTGTCTGCTTGGTTGTGTGTGTTGCGTGTAATGCACCAAGTGTGTCCTACGTGTGATCTTTGTTTTTTTGGGTGTGTTTTGCCTTTGTTTAATGTGTGCTGTGTGTCTTTTGCGTGGGTGAATGTGATTTCCGTGTGATTGTGTTTGAGTGGATTTGTGTGCGTTTGTTTGTTATGTGTGTGATGTCAGATGTGTTGTCTGTGTTTGGTTGTGCTTGTTTAGTGTTCCTCGTTGTGTGTGCTGTGTATACTCTCTCAAATGTGGTTTCTGTGTCTTGTGGGCTATTATGTGCTTTGTTGTGTCTGCTGTGTGTCCTGTGACTTTTGTTTGTTACTGTATGGGTTTTGTGCACGTGTGCTTTGCGTACTGCTTTCCAAGGTGGATACGTGCGTGGGGTGTCTGTGTGTGACTGTGCACGTGGTGTGTCGTGTGTGACATGTGCGCTATGGGCTGTGATGTGTAGCGTGTGAAATGTGTGTTTTGTGTGTCTGTCGGGTTTGTTGTGTGTCTGGGGTCTGCCAGATTTGTTGGTCTATGGTAGTGATTTGTGGTGTTTGTTTTGTGTTTCTGTGTGTATTCTGTTGTGCCATGCGCTGTGCCATGTGTTCTTGAGTGTTTTGTGTTGTGTTGTATGTGATCTGTGCGTCTTGTTTGTTTTCTGTGTGTTGTGTACGAAACGTGCGTGTTATGGGTTATATACTGCTTGTTGATCGCCTTGTGCTCTGCGTTTTGATCTGGGGCATGTTATGTGTGATATGTGCAGTTTTGAGCTTTGTGTTGTGTGAATTGAGTGGATCCTGTGGTGTTGTATATTTTGCCTTTCGATGAGCTTTCTGTTGGTGGTTGTGTTGTGTGTCTGGTGCGTGGCCTCCTTTGTCACGCTCAGGGTGAAATGTGTCTTTCTCTTTGTTTTGTGTTGTGTTACGTACTGTGTTCTCGGTTGTGTGTGCTGTGTACATGCTTTCCTGTGTGTTACGTATGGGGAAGGTGTTGGTTGGTCTGGGTATTTTGGGCATTGTGTGTGATGTTAATTGTGTGGTGTGTGTGATGTGCTTGTGTGCTTATTGTGTGTGTGTTGTGTGTATTGGGTTGTGCTGACAGTGTGTGGTTCTGAGTGTGCTCTATATGGTATGTTTGTGGTTGTGTGTGTTATGTGTCATGTGTTGAGTGCATGTCGTGTGCGTTCTTGGCGGTTGTGGGTGGTTCTGTATGTGCTGTGGGTGTTTTGTGTGTGTGACTGTGATTTGTGTGTGGCTGTGTTAGAGAGGTTGTGTGTGTGTTTGGCGGCTTGAGCTATGCGTATGAGGGGAGACATGTTGACTGTGTGGTTGTGCTTGCTTTGGGTGTCTCATGGAGGGTGCAGTATGTACCTGTGCAAAGACTTTCATGTGTATTGTGAGCAGTTTTGTGCCTTGAAGTATGTGCTGTGAGTCTTGGGTCTGTTGTGTGCTTCTGTGTTGTGCTCCTGTGTGAGGATATATGTGTGGTGTCTGCTTGGTTGTGTGTGTTGCGTGTAATGCACCAAGTGTGTGCTAAGTGTGATCTTTGTTTTTTTGTGTGTGTTTTGCCTTGGTTTTATGTGTGCTGTGTGTCTTTTGCGTGGGTGAATGTGATTTCCGTGTGATTGTGTTTGAGTGGATTTGTGTGCGTTTGTTTGTTAAGTGTGTGATGTGAGATGTGTTGTCTGTGTGTGGTTGTGCTTGTTTAGTGTGCCTCGTTGTGTGTGCTCTGTATACTCTCTCAAATGTGGTTTCTGTGTCTTGTGAGCTATTATGTGCTTTGTTGTGTCTGCTGTGTGTCCTGTGACTTTTGTTTTGTTACTGTATGGGTTTTGTGCACGTGTGCTTTGCATAGTGCTTTCCTGGGTGGATACGTGCGTGGGGTGTCTGTGTGAGACTGTGCACGTGGTGTGTCGTGTGTGACGTGTGCGCTACGGGCTGTGATGTGTAGCGTGTGAAATGTGTGTTTTGTGTGTCTGTCGGGTTTGTTGTGTCTGGGGTGCTGCCAGAGTTGTTGGTCTATGGTAGTGATTTGTGGTGTTTGTTTAGTGTTTCTGTGTGTATTCTGTTGTGCCATGTGTTGTGCCATGTGTTCTTGAGTGTTTTGTGTTGTGTTGTATGTGATCTGTGCGTCTTGTTTGTTTTCTGTGTGTTGTGTACGAAATGTGCATAGTATGGGTTATTTACTGCTTGTTGATCGCCTTGTGCTCTGCGTTTTGATCTGGGGCATGTTATGTGTGATATGTGCAGTTTTGAGCTTTGTGTTGTGTGAATTGAGTGGATCCTGTGGTGTTGTATATTTTGCCTTTCGATGAGCTTTCTGTTGGTGGTTGTGTTGTGTGTCTGGTGCGTGGCCTCCTTTGTCACGCTCAGGGTGAAATGTGTCTTTCTCTGTGTTGTTTGTTGTGTTACGTACTGTGTTCTGGGTTGTGTGTGCTGTGTACATGCTTTCCTGTGTGTTACGAATGGGGAAGGTGTTGGGTGGTCTGGGTATTTTGGGCATTGTGTGTGATGTTAACTGTGTGGTGTGTGTGATGTGCGTGTGTGCTTATTGAGTGTGTGTTGTGTGTATTGGGTTGTGCTGACAGTGTGTGGTTCTGAGTGTGCTCTATATGGTATGTTTGTGGTTGTGTGTGTTATGTGTCGTGTGTTGAATGCATGTCGTGTGCGTTCTTGGCGGTTGTGGGTGGTTCTGTATGAGTTGGGGGTGTTTTGTGTGTGTGACTGATTTGTGTGTGGCTGTGTTAGGTTGTGTGTGTGTTTGGCGGCTTGAGCTATGCGCATAAGGGGAGACATGTTGACTGTGTGGTTGTGCTTGCTTTGGGTGTCTCATGGAGTGTGCAGTATGTACCTGTGCAAAGACTTTCATGTGTATTGTGAGGAGTTTTGTGCCTTGAAGTATGTGCTGTGAGTGTCCGGTCTGTTGTGTGCTTCTGTGTTGTGCTCCTGTGTGAGGATATATGTGTGGTGTGTCTGCTTGGTTGTGTGTGTTGCGTGTAATGCACCGTGTGTCCTACGTGTGATCTTTGTTTTTTTGGGTGTGTTTTGCCTTTGTTTAATGTGTGCTGTGTGTCTTTTGCGTGGGTGAATGTGATTTCCGTGTGATTGTGTTTGAGTGGATTTGTGTGCGTTTGTTTGTTATGTGTGTGATGTCAGATGTGTTGTCTGTGTTTGGTTGTGCTTGTTTAGTGTTCCTCGTTGTGTGTGCTGTGTATACTCTCTCTAATGTGGTTTCTGTGTCTTGTGGGCTATTATGTGCTTTGTTGTGTCTGCTGTGTGTCCTGTGACTTTTGTTTTGTTACTGTATGGGTTTTGTGCACTTGTGCTTTACGTAGTGCTTTCCTGGATGGATACGTGCGTGGGGTGTCTGTGTGTGACTGTGCACTTGGTGTGTCGTGTGTGACGTGTGCGCTACGGGCTGTGATGTGTAGCATGTGAAATGTGTATTTTGTGTGTCTGTTGGGTTTGTTGTGTGTCTGGGGTGCTGCCAGAGTTGTTGGTCTATGGTAGTGATTAGTGGTGTTTGTTTTGTGTTTCTGTGTGTATTCTGTTTTGCCATGTGGTGTGCCATGTGTTCTTGAGTGTTTTGTGTTGTGTTGTATGTGATCTGTGCGTCTTGTTTGTTTTCTGTGTGTTGTGTACGAAATGTGCGTGGTATGGGTTATTTACAGCTTGTTGATCGCCTTGTGCTCTGCGTTTTGATCTGGGTCATGTCATGTGTGATATGTGCAGTTTTGAGCTTTGTGTTGTGTGAATTGAGTGGATCCTGTGGTGTTGTATATTTTGCCTTTCGATGAGCTTTCTGTTGGTGGTTGTGTTGTGTGTCTGGTGCGTGGCCTCCTTTGTAACGCTCAGGGTGAAATGTGTCTTTCTCTTTGTTGTGTGTTGTGTTACGTACTGTGTTCTGGGTTGTGTGTGCTGTGTACATGCTTTCCTGTGTGTTACGTATGGGGAAAGTGTTGGGTTGTCTGGGTATTTTGGGCATTGTGTGTGATGTTAATTGTGTGGTGTGTGTGATGTGCGTGTGTGCTTATTGTGTGTGTGATGTGTGTATTGGGTTGTGTTGACAGTGTGTGATTCTGAGTGTGCTCTATATGGTATGCTTGTGGTTGTGTGTGTTATGTGTCGTGTGTTGAGTGCATGTCGTGTGCGTTCCTGGCGGTTGTGGGTGGTTCTGTATGAGTTGCGGGTGTTTTGTGTGTGTGACTGTGATTTGTGTGTGGCTGTGTTAGAGAGGTTGTGTGTGTGTTTGGCGGCTTGAGCTATGCGCATGAGGGGAGACATGTTGACTGTGTGGTTGTGCTTGCTTTGGGTGTCTCATGGAGTGTGCAGTATGTACCTGTGCAAAGACTTTCATGTGTATTGTGAGCAGTTTTGTGCCTTTGAGTATGTGCTGTGTCTCGGGTCTGTTGTGTGCTTCTGTGTTGTGCTCCTGTGTGAGGATATATGTGTGGTGTGTCTGCTTGGTTGTGTGTGTTGCGTGTAATGCACCAAGTGTGTCCTACGTGTGATCTTTGTTTTTTTGGGTGTGTTTTGCCTTTGTTTAATGTGTGCTGTGTGTCTTTTGCGTGGGTGAATGTGATTTCCGTGTGATTGTGTTTGAGTGGATTTGTGTGCGTTTGTTTGTTATGTGTGTGATGTCAGATGTGTTGTCTGTGTTTGGTTGTGCTTGTTTAGTGTTCCTCGTTGTGTGTGCTGTGTATACTCTCTCAAATGTGGTTTCTGTGTCTTGTGGGCTATTATGTGCTTTGTTGTGTCTGCTGTGTGTCCTGTGACTTTTGTTTTGTTACTGTATGGGTTTTGTGCACGTGTGCTTTGCGTACTGCTTTCCAAGGTGGATACGTGCGTGGGGTGTCTGTGTGTGACTGTGCACGTGGTGTGTCGTGTGTGACATGTGCGCTATGGGCTGTGATGTGTAGCGTGTGAAATGTGTGTTTTGTGTGTCTGTCGGGTTTGTTGTGTGTCTGGGGTGCTGCCAGAGTTGTTGGTCTATGGTAGTGATTAGTGGTGTTTGTTTTGTGTTTCTGTGTGTATTCTGTTTTGCCATGTGGTGTGCCATGTGTTCTTGAGTGTTTTGTGTTGTGTTGTATGTGATCTGTGCGTCTTGTTTGTTTTCTGTGTGTTGTGTACGAAATGTGCGTGGTATGGGTTATTTACAGCTTGTTGATCGCCTTGTGCTCTGCGTTTTGATCTGGGTCATGTCATGTGTGATATGTGCAGTTTTGAGCTTTGTGTTGTGTGAATTGAGTGGATCCTGTGGTGTTGTATATTTTGCCTTTCGATGAGCTTTCTGTTGGTGGTTGTGTTGTGTGTCTGGTGCGTGGCCTCCTTTGTCACGCTCAGGGTGAAATGTGTCTTTCTCTGTGTTGTGTGTTGTGTTACGTACTGTGTTCTGGGTTGTGTGTGCTGTGTACATGCTTTCCTGTGTGTTACGTATGGGGAAGGTGTTGGGTTGTCTGGGTATTTTGGGCATTGTGTGTGATGTTAATTGTGTGGTGTGTGTGATGTGCGTGTGTGCTTATTGTGTGTGTGATGTGTGTATTGGGTTGTGCTGACAGTGTGTGGTTCTGAGTGTGCTCTATATGGTATGCTTTTGGTTGTGTGTGTTATGTGTCGTGTGTTGAGTGCATGTCGTGTGCGTTCCTGGCGGTTGTGGGTGGTTCTGTATGAGTTGCGGGTGTTTTGTGTGTGTGACTGTGATTTGTGTGTGGCTGTGTTAGAGAGGTTGTGTGTGTGTTTGGCGGCTTGAGCTATGCGCATGAGGGGAGACATGTTGACTGTGTGGTTGTGCTTGCTTTGGGTGTCTCATGGAGTGTGCAGTATGTACCTGTGCAAAGACTTTCATGTGTATTGTGAGCAGTTTTGTGCCTTTGAGTATGTGCTGTGTCTCGGGTCTGTTGTGTGCTTCTGTGTTGTGCTCCTGTGTGAGGATATATGTGTGGTGTGTCTGCTTGGTTGTGTGTGTTGCGTGTAATGCACCAAGTGTGTCCTACGTGTGATCTTTGTTTTTTTGGGTGTGTTTTGCCTTTGTTTAATGTGTGCTGTGTGTCTTTTGCGTGGGTGAATGTGATTTCGGTGTGATTGTGTTTGAGTGGATTTGTGTGCGTTTGTTTGTTATGTGTGTGATGTCAGATGTGTTGTCTGTGTTTGGTTGTGCTTGTTTAGTGTTCCTCGTTGTGTGTGCTGTGTATACTCTCTCAAATGTGGTTTCTGTGTCTTGTGGGCTATTATGTGCTTTGTTGTGTCTGCTGTGTGTCCTGTGACTTTTGTTTTGTTACTGTATGGGTTTTGTGCACGTGTGCTTTGCGTACTGCTTTCCAAGGTGGATACGTGCGTGGGGTGTCTGTGTGTGACTGTGCACGTGGTGTGTCGTGTGTGACATGTGCGCTATGGGCTGTGATGTGTAGCGTGTGAAATGTGTGTTTTGTGTGTCTGTCGGGTTTGTTGTGTGTCTGGGGTCTGCCAGATTTGTTGGTCTATGGTAGTGATTTGTGGTGTTTGTTTTGTGTTTCTGTGTGTATTCTGTTGTGCCATGCGCTGTGCCATGTGTTCTTGAGTGTTTTGTGTTGTGTTGTATGTGATCTGTGCGTCTTGTTTGTTTTCTGTGTGTTGTGTACGAAACGTGCGTGTTATGGGTTATATACTGCTTGTTGATCGCCTTGTGCTCTGCGTTTTGATCTGGGGCATGTTATGTGTGATATGTGCAGTTTTGAGCTTTGTGTTGTGTGAATTGAGTGGATCCTGTGGTGTTGTATATTTTGCCTTTCGATGAGCTTTCTGTTGGTGGTTGTGTTGTGTGTCTGGTGCGTGGCCTCCTTTGTCACGCTCAGGGTGAAATGTGTCTTTCTCTTTGTTTTGTGTTGTGTTACGTACTGTGTTCTCGGTTGTGTGTGCTGTGTACATGCTTTCCTGTGTGTTACGTATGGGGAAGGTGTTGGTTGGTCTGGGTATTTTGGGCATTGTGTGTGATGTTAATTGTGTGGTGTGTGTGATGTGCTTGTGTGCTTATTGTGTGTGTGTTGTGTGTATTGGGTTGTGCTGACAGTGTGTGGTTCTGAGTGTGCTCTATATGGTATGTTTGTGGTTGTGTTTGTTATGTGTCATGTGTTGAGTGCATGTCGTGTGCGTTCTTGGCGGTTGTGGGTGGTTCTGTATGTGCTGTGGGTGTTTTGTGTGTGTGACTGTGATTTGTGTGTGGCTGTGTTAGAGAGGTTGTGTGTGTGTTTGGCGGCTTGAGCTATGCGTATGAGGGGAGACATGTTGACTGTGTGGTTGTGCTTGCTTTGGGTGTCTCATGGAGGGTGCAGTATGTACCTGTGCAAAGACTTTCATGTGTATTGTGAGCAGTTTTGTGCCTTGAAGTATGTGCTGTGAGTCTTGGGTCTGTTGTGTGCTTCTGTGTTGTGCTCCTGTGTGAGGATATATGTGTGGTGTCTGCTTGGTTGTGTGTGTTGCGTGTAATGCACCAAGTGTGTGCTAAGTGTGATCTTTGTTTTTTTGTGTGTGTTTTGCCTTGGTTTTATGTGTGCTGTGTGTCTTTTGCGTGGGTGAATGTGATTTCCGTGTGATTGTGTTTGAGTGGATTTGTGTGCGTTTGTTTGTTAAGTGTGTGATGTGAGATGTGTTGTCTGTGTGTGGTTGTGCTTGTTTAGTGTGCCTCGTTGTGTGTGCTCTGTATACTCTCTCAAATGTGGTTTCTGTGTCTTGTGAGCTATTATGTGCTTTGTTGTGTCTGCTGTGTGTCCTGTGACTTTTGTTTTGTTACTGTATGGGTTTTGTGCACGTGTGCTTTGCATAGTGCTTTCCTGGGTGGATACGTGCGTGGGGTGTCTGTGTGAGACTGTGCACGTGGTGTGTCGTGTGTGACGTGTGCGCTACGGGCTGTGATGTGTAGCGTGTGAAATGTGTGTTTTGTGTGTCTGTCGGGTTTGTTGTGTCTGGGGTGCTGCCAGAGTTGTTGGTCTATGGTAGTGATTTGTGGTGTTTGTTTAGTGTTTCTGTGTGTATTCTGTTGTGCCATGTGTTGTGCCATGTGTTCTTGAGTGTTTTGTGTTGTGTTGTATGTGATCTGTGCGTCTTGTTTGTTTTCTGTGTGTTGTGTACGAAATGTGCATAGTATGGGTTATTTACTGCTTGTTGATCGCCTTGTGCTCTGCGTTTTGATCTGGGGCATGTTATGTGTGATATGTGCAGTTTTGAGCTTTGTGTTGTGTGAATTGAGTGGATCCTGTGGTGTTGTATATTTTGCCTTTCGATGAGCTTTCTGTTGGTGGTTGTGTTGTGTGTCTGGTGCGTGGCCTCCTTTGTCACGCTCAGGGTGAAATGTGTCTTTCTCTGTGTTGTTTGTTGTGTTACGTACTGTGTTCTGGGTTGTGTGTGCTGTGTACATGCTTTCCTGTGTGTTACGAATGGGGAAGGTGTTGGGTGGTCTGGGTATTTTGGGCATTGTGTGTGATGTTAACTGTGTGGTGTGTGTGATGTGCGTGTGTGCTTATTGAGTGTGTGTTGTGTGTATTGGGTTGTGCTGACAGTGTGTGGTTCTGAGTGTGCTCTATATGGTATGTTTGTGGTTGTGTGTTATGTGTCGTGTGTTGAATGCATGTCGTGTGCGTTCTTGGCGGTTGTGGGTGGTTCTGTATGAGTTGGGGGTGTTTTGTGTGTGTGACTGATTTGTGTGTGGCTGTGTTAGGTTGTGTGTGTGTTTGGCGGCTTGAGCTATGCGCATGAGGGGAGACATGTTGACTGTGTGGTTGTGCTTGCTTTGGGTGTCTCATGGAGTGTGCAGTATGTACCTGTGCAAAGACTTTCATGTGTATTGTGAGCAGTTTTGTGCCTTTGAGTATGTGCTGTGTCTCGGGTCTGTTGTGTGCTTCTGTGTTGTGCTCCTGTGTGAGGATATATGTGTGGTGTGTCTGCTTGGTTGTGTGTGTTGCGTGTAATGCACCGTGTGTCCTACGTGTGATCTTTGTTTTTTTGGGTGTGTTTTGCCTTTGTTTAATGTGTGCTGTGTGTCTTTTGCGTGGGTGAATGTGATTTCCGTGTGATTGTGTTTGAGTGGATTTGTGTGCGTTTGTTTGTTATGTGTGTGATGTCAGATGTGTTGTCTGTGTTTGGTTGTGCTTGTTTAGTGTTCCTCGTTGTGTGTGCTGTGTATACTCTCTCAAATGTGGTTTCTGTGTCTTGTGGGCTATTATGTGCTTTGTTGTGTCTGCTGTGTGTCCTGTGACTTTTGTTTTGTTACTGTATGGGTTTTGTGCACGTGTGCTTTGCGTACTGCTTTCCAAGGTGGATACGTGCGTGGGGTGTCTGTGTGAGACTGTGCACGTGGTGTGTCGTGTGTGACATGTGCGCTATGGGCTGTGATGTGTAGCGTGTGAAATGTGTGTTTTGTGTGTCTGTCGGGTTTGTTGTGTGTCTGGGGTCTGCCAGATTTGTTGGTCTATGGTAGTGATTTGTGGTGTTTGTTTTGTGTTTCTGTGTGTATTCTGTTGTGCCATGCGCTGTGCCATGTGTTCTTGAGTGTTTTGTGTTGTGTTGTATGTGATCTGTGCGTCTTGTTTGTTTTCTGTGTGTTGTGTACGAAACGTGCGTGTTATGGGTTATATACTGCTTGTTGATCGCCTTGTGCTCTGCGTTTTGATCTGGGGCATGTTATGTGTGATATGTGCAGTTTTGAGCTTTGTGTTGTGTGAATTGAGTGGATCCTGTGGTGTTGTATATTTTGCCTTTCGATGAGCTTTCTGTTGGTGGTTGTGTTGTGTGTCTGGTGCGTGGCCTCCTTTGTCACGCTCAGGGTGAAATGTGTCTTTCTCTTTGTTTTGTGTTGTGTTACGTACTGTGTTCTCGGTTGTGTGTGCTGTGTACATGCTTTCCTGTGTGTTACGTATGGGGAAGGTTTTGGTTGGTCTGGGTATTTTGGGCATTGTGTGTGATGTTAATTGTGTGGTGTGTGTGATGTGCTTGTGTGCTTATTGTGTGTGTGTTGTGTGTATTGGGTTGTGCTGACAGTGTGTGGTTCTGAGTGTGCTCTATATGGTATGTTTGTGGTTGTGTGTGTTATGTGTCATGTGTTGAGTGCATGTCGTGTGCGTTCTTGGCGGTTGTGGGTGGTTCTGTATGTGCTGTGGGTGTTTTGTGTGTGTGACTGTGATTTGTGTGTGGCTGTGTTAGAGAGGTTGTGTGTGTGTTTGGCGGCTTGAGCTATGCGTATGAGGGGAGACATGTTGACTGTGTGGTTGTGCTTGCTTTGGGTGTCTCATGGAGGGTGCAGTATGTACCTGTGCAAAGACTTTCATGTGTATTGTGAGCAGTTTTGTGCCTTGAAGTATGTGCTGTGAGTCTTGGGTCTGTTGTGTGCTTCTGTGTTGTGCTCCTGTGTGAGGATATATGTGTGGTGTCTGCTTGGTTGTGTGTGTTGCGTGTAATGCACCAAGTGTGTGCTAAGTGTGATCTTTGTTTTTTTGTGTGTGTTTTGCCTTGGTTTTATGTGTGCTGTGTGTCTTTTGCGTGGGTGAATGTGATTTCCGTGTGATTGTGTTTGAGTGGATTTGTGTGCGTTTGTTTGTTAAGTGTGTGATGTCAGATGTGTTGTCTGTGTGTGGTTGTGCTTGTTTAGTGTGCCTCGTTGTGTGTGCTCTGTATACTCTCTCAAATGTGTTTTCTGTGTCTTGTGAGCTATTATGTGCTTTGTTGTGTCTGCTGTGTGTCCTGTGACTTTTGTTTTGTTACTGTATGGGTTTTGTGCACGTGTGCTTTGCATAGTGCTTTCCTGGGTGGATACGTGCGTGGGGTGTCTGTGTGAGACTGTGCACGTGGTGTGTCGTGTGTGACGTGTGCGCTACGGGCTGTGATGTGTAGCGTGTGAAATGTGTGTTTTGTGTGTCTGTCGGGTTTGTTGTGTCTGGGGTGCTGCCAGAGTTGTTGGTCTATGGTAGTGATTTGTGGTGTTTGTTTAGTGTTTCTGTGTGTATTCTGTTGTGCCATGTGTTGTGCCATGTGTTCTTGAGTGTTTTGTGTTGTGTTGTATGTGATCTGTGCGTCTTGTTTGTTTTCTGTGTGTTGTGTACGAAATGTGCATAGTATGGGTTATTTACTGCTTGTTGATCGCCTTGTGCTCTGCGTTTTGATCTGGGGCATGTTATGTGTGATATGTGCAGTTTTGAGCTTTGTGTTGTGTGAATTGAGTGGATCCTGTGGTGTTGTATATTTTGCCTTTCGATGAGCTTTCTGTTGGTGGTTGTGTTGTGTGTCTGGTGCGTGGCCTCCTTTGTCACGCTCAGGGTGAAATGTGTCTTTCTCTGTGTTGTTTGTTGTGTTACGTACTGTGTTCTGGGTTGTGTGTGCTGTGTACATGCTTTCCTGTGTGTTACGAATGGGGAAGGTGTTGGGTGGTCTGGGTATTTTGGGCATTGTGTGTGATGTTAACTGTGTGGTGTGTGTGATGTGCATGTGTGCTTATTGAGTGTGTGTTGTGTGTATTGGGTTGTGCTGACAGTGTGTGGTTCTGAGTGTGCTCTATATGGTATGTTTGTGGTTGTGTGTTATGTGTCGTGTGTTGAATGCATGTCGTGTGCGTTCTTGGCGGTTGTGGGTGGTTCTGTATGAGTTGGGGGTGTTTTGTGTGTGTGACTGATTTGTGTGTGGCTGTGTTAGGTTGTGTGTGTGTTTGGCGGCTTGAGCTATGCGCATAAGGGGAGACATGTTGACTGTGTGGTTGTGCTTGCTTTGGGTGTCTCATGGAGTGTGCAGTATGTACCTGTGCAAAGACTTTCATGTGTATTGTGAGCAGTTTTGTGCCTTTGAGTATGTGCTGTGTCTCGGGTCTGTTGTGTGCTTCTGTGTTGTGCTCCTGTGTGAGGATATATGTGTGGTGTGTCTGCTTGGTTGTGTGTGTTGCGTGTAATGCACCGTGTGTCCTACGTGTGATCTTTGTTTTTTTGGGTGTGTTTTGCCTTTGTTTAATGTGTGCTGTGTGTCTTTTGCGTGGGTGAATGTGATTTCCGTGTGATTGTGTTTGAGTGGATTTGTGTGCGTTTGTTTGTTATGTGTGTGATGTCAGATGTGTTGTCTGTGTTTGGTTGTGCTTGTTTAGTGTTCCTCGTTGTGTGTGCTGTGTATACTCTCTCTAATGTGGTTTCTGTGTCTTGTGGGCTATTATGTGCTTTGTTGTGTCTGCTGTGTGTCCTGTGACTTTTGTTTTGTTACTGTATTGGTTTTGTGCACTTGTGCTTTACGTAGTGCTTTCCTGGATGGATACGTGCGTGGGGTGTCTGTGTGTGACTGTGCACTTGGTGTGTCGTGTGTGACGTGTGCGCTACGGGCTGTGATGTGTAGCATGTGAAATGTGTATTTTGTGTATCTGTTGGGTTTGTTGTGTGTCTGGGGTGCTGCCAGAGTTGTTGGTCTATGGTAGTGATTAGTGGTGTTTGTTTTGTGTTTCTGTGTGTATTCTGTTTTGCCATGTGGTGTGCCATGTGTTCTTGAGTGTTTTGTGTTGTGTTGTATGTGATCTGTGCGTCTTGTTTGTTTTCTGTGTGTTGTGTACGAAATGTGCGTGGTATGGGTTATTTACAGCTTGTTGATCGCCTTGTGCTCTGCGTTTTGATCTGGGTCATGTCATGTGTGATATGTGCAGTTTTGAGCTTTGTGTTGTGTGAATTGAGTGGATCCTGTGGTGTTGTATATTTTGCCTTTCGATGAGCTTTCTGTTGGTGGTTGTGTTGTGTGTCTGGTGCGTGGCCTCCTTTGTAACGCTCAGGGTGAAATGTGTCTTTCTCTTTGTTGTGTGTTGTGTTACGTACTGTGTTCTGGGTTGTGTGTGCTGTGTACATGCTTTCCTGTGTGTTACGTATGGGGAAGGTGTTGGGTTGTCTGGGTATTTTGGGCATTGTGTGTGATGTTAATTGTGTGGTGTGTGTGATGTGCGTGTGTGCTTATTGTGTGTGTGATGTGTGTATTGGGTTGTGTTGACAGTGTGTGGTTCTGTGTGTGCTCTATATGGTATGCTTGTGGTTGTGTGTGTTATGTGTCGTGTGTTGAGTGCATGTCGTGTGCGTTCCTGGCGGTTGTGGGTGGTTCTGTATGAGTTGCGGGTGTTTTGTGTGTGTGACTGTGATTTGTGTGTGGCTGTGTTAGAGAGGTTGTGTGTGTGTTTGGCGGCTTGAGCTATGCGCATGAGGGGAGACATGTTGACTGTGTGGTTGTGCTTGCTTTGGGTGTCTCATGGAGTGTGCAGTATGTACCTGTGCAAAGACTTTCATGTGTATTGTGAGCAGTTTTGTGCCTTTGAGTATGTGCTGTGTCTCGGGTCTGTTGTGTGCTTCTGTGTTGTGCTCCTGTGTGAGGATATATGTGTGGTGTGTCTGCTTGGTTGTGTGTGTTGCGTGTAATGCACCAAGTGTGTCCTACGTGTGATCTTTGTTTTTTTGTGTGTGTTTTGCCTTTGTTTAATGTGTGCTGTGTGTCTTTTGCGTGGGTGAATGTGATTTCCGTGTGATTGTGTTTGAGTGGATTTGTGTGCGTTTGTTTGTTATGTGTGTGATGTCAGATGTGTTGTCTGTGTTTGGTTGTGCTTGTTTAGTGTTCCTCGTTGTGTGTGCTGTGTATACTCTCTCAAATGTGGTTTCTGTGTCTTGTGGGCTATTATGTGCTTTGTTGTGTCTGCTGTGTGTCCTGTGACTTTTGTTTTGTTACTGTATGGGTTTTGTGCACGTGTGCTTTGTGTACTGCTTTCCAAGGTGGATACGTGCGTGGGGTGTCTGTGTGTGACTGTGCACGTGGTGTGTCGTGTGTGACATGTGCGCTATGGGCTGTGATGTGTAGCGTGTGAAATGTGTGTTTTGTTTGTCTGTCGGGTTTGTTGTGTGTCTGGGGTCTGCCAGATTTGTTGGTCTATGGTAGTGATTTGTGGTGTTTGTTTTGTGTTTCTGTGTGTATTCTGTTGTGCCATGCGCTGTGCCATGTGTTCTTGAGTGTTTTGTGTTGTGTTGTATGTGATCTGTGCGTCTTGTTTGTTTTCTGTGTGTTGTGTACGAAACGTGCGTGTTATGGGTTATATACTGCTTGTTGATCGCCTTGTGCTCTGCGTTTTGATCTGGGGCATGTTATTTGTGATATGTGCAGTTTTGAGCTTTGTGTTGTGTGAATTGGGTGGATCCTGTGGTGTTGTATATTTTGCCTTTCGATGAGCATTCTGTTGGTGGTTGTGTTGTGTGTCTGGTGCGTGGCCTCCTTTGTCACGCTCAGGGTGAAATGTGTCTTTCTCTTTGTTTTGTGTTGTGTTACGTACTGTGTTCTGGGTTGTGTGTGCTGTGTACATGCTTTCCTGTGTGTTACGTATGGGGAAGGTGTTGGTTGGTCTGGGTATTTTGGGCATTGTGTGTGATGTTAATTGTGTGGTGTGTGTGATGTGCTTGTGTGCTTATTGTGTGTGTGTTGTGTGTATTGGGTTGTGCTGACAGTGTGTGGTTCTGAGTGTGCTCTATATGGTATGTTTGTGGTTGTGTGTGTTATGTGTCATGTGTTGAGTGCATGTCGTGTGCGTTCTTGGCGGTTGTGGGTGGTTCTGTATGTGCTGTGGGTGTTTTGTGTGTGTGACTGTGATTTGTGTGTGGCTGTGTTAGAGAGGTTGTGTGTGTGTTTGGCGGCTTGAGCTATGCGTATGAGGGGAGACATGTTGACTGTGTGGTTGTGCTTGCTTTGGGTGTCTCATGGAGGGTGCAGTATGTACCTGTGCAAAGACTTTCATGTGTATTGTGAGCAGTTTTGTGCCTTGAAGTATGTGCTGTGAGTCTTGGGTCTGTTGTGTGCTTCTGTGTTGTGCTCCTGTGTGAGGATATATGTGTGGTGTCTGCTTGGTTGTGTGTGTTGCGTGTAATGCACCAAGTGTGTGCTAAGTGTGATCTTTGTTTTTTTGTGTGTGTTTTGCCTTGGTTTTATGTGTGCTGTGTGTCTTTTGCGTGGGTGAATGTGATTTCCGTGTGATTGTGTTTGAGTGGATTTGTGTGCGTTTGTTTGTTAAGTGTGTGATGTGAGATGTGTTGTCTGTGTGTGGTTGTGCTTGTTTAGTGTGCCTCGTTGTGTGTGCTCTGTATACTCTCTCAAATGTGTTTTCTGTGTCTTGTGAGCTATTATGTGCTTTGTTGTGTCTGCTGTGTGTCCTGTGACTTTTGTTTTGTTACTGTATGGGTTTTGTGCACGTGTGCTTTGCATAGTGCTTTCCTGGGTGGATACGTGCGTGGGGTGTCTGTGTGAGACTGTGCACGTGGTGTGTCGTGTGTGACGTGTGCGCTACGGGCTGTGATGTGTAGCGTGTGAAATGTGTGTTTTGTGTGTCTGTCGGGTTTGTTGTGTCTGGGGTGCTGCCAGAGTTGTTGGTCTATGGTAGTGATTTGTGGTGTTTGTTTAGTGTTTCTGTGTGTATTCTGTTGTGCCATGTGTTGTGCCATGTGTTCTTGAGTGTTTTGTGTTGTGTTGTATGTGATCTGTGCGTCTTGTTTGTTTTCTGTGTGTTGTGTACGAAATGTGCATAGTATGGGTTATTTACTGCTTGTTGATCGCCTTGTGCTCTGCGTTTTGATCTGGGGCATGTTATATGTGATATGTGCAGTTTTGAGCTTTGTGTTGTGTGAATTGAGTGGATCCTGTGGTGTTGTATATTTTGCCTTTCGATGAGCTTTCTGTTGGTGGTTGTGTTGTGTGTCTGGTGCGTGGCCTCCTTTGTCACGCTCAGGGTGAAATGTGTCTTTCTCTGTGTTGTTTGTTGTGTTACGTACTGTGTTCTGGGTTGTGTGTGCTGTGTACATGCTTTCCTGTGTGTTACGAATGGGGAAGGTGTTGGGTGGTCTGGGTATTTTGGGCATTGTGTGTGAAGTTAACTGTGTGGTGTGTGTGATGTGCGTGTGTGCTTATTGAGTGTGTGTTGTGTGTATTGGGTTGTGCTGACAGTGTGTGGTTCTGAGTGTGCTCTATATGGTATGTTTGTGGTTGTGTGTTATGTGTCGTGTGTTGAATGCATGTCGTGTGCGTTCTTGGCGGTTGTGGGTGGTTCTGTATGAGTTGGGGGTGTTTTGTGTGTGTGACTGATTTGTGTGTGGCTGTGTTAGGTTGTGTGTGTGTTTGGCGGCTTGAGCTATGCGCATAAGGGGAGACATGTTGACTGTGTGGTTGTGCTTGCTTTGGGTGTCTCATGGAGTGTGCAGTATGTACCTGTGCAAAGACTTTCATGTGTATTGTGAGCAGTTTTGTGCCTTGAAGTATGTGCTGTGAGTGTCCGGTCTGTTGTGTGCTTCTGTGTTGTGCTCCTGTGTGAGGATATATGTGTGGTGTGTCTGCTTGGTTGTGTGTGTTGCGTGTAATGCACCGTGTGTCCTACGTGTGATCTTTGTTTTTTTGGGTGTGTTTTGCCTTTGTTTAATGTGTGCTGTGTGTCTTTTGCGTGGGTGAATGTGATTTCCGTGTGATTGTGTTTGAGTGGATTTGTGTGCGTTTGTTTGTTATGTGTGTGATGTCAGATGTGTTGTCTGTGTTTGGTTGTGCTTGTTTAGTGTTCCTCGTTGTGTGTGCTGTGTATACTCTCTCTAATGTGGTTTCTGTGTCTTGTGGGCTATTATGTGCTTTGTTGTGTCTGCTGTGTGTCCTGTGACTTTTGTTTTGTTACTGTATTGGTTTTGTGCACTTGTGCTTTACGTAGTGCTTTCCTGGATGGATACGTGCGTGGGGTGTCTGTGTGTGACTGTGCACGTGGTGTGTCGTGTGTGACGTGTGCGCTACGGGCTGTGATGTGTAGCATGTGAAATGTGTATTTTGTGTGTCTGTTGGGTTTGTTGTGTGTCTGGGGTGCTGCCAGAGTTGTTGGTCTATGGTAGTGATTAGTGGTGTTTGTTTTGTGTTTCTGTGTGTATTGTGTTTTGCCATGTGGTGTGCCATGTGTTCTTGAGTGTTTTGTGTTGTGTTGTATGTGATCTGTGCGTCTTGTTTGTTTTCTGTGTGTTGTGTACGAAATGTGCGTGGTATGGGTTATTTACAGCTTGTTGATCGCCTTGTGCTCTGCGTTTTGATCTGGGTCATGTCATGTGTGATATGTGCAGTTTTGAGCTTTGTGTTGTGTGAATTGAGTGGATCCTGTGGTGTTGTATATTTTGCCTTTCGATGAGCTTTCTGTTGGTGGTTGTGTTGTGTGTCTGGTGCGTGGCCTCCTTTGTAACGCTCAGGGTGAAATGTGTCTTTCTCTTTGTTGTGTGTTGTGTTACGTACTGTGTTCTGGGTTGTGTGTGCTGTGTACATGCTTTCCTGTGTGTTACGTATGGGGAAGGTGTTGGGTTGTCTGGGTATTTTGGGCATTGTGTGTGATGTTAATTGTGTGGTGTGTGTGATGTGCGTGTGTGCTTATTGTGTGTGTGATGTGTGTATTGGGTTGTGTTGACAGTGTGTGGTTCTGTGTGTGCTCTATATGGTATGCTTGTGGTTGTGTGTGTTATGTGTCGTGTGTTGAGTGCATGTCGTGTGCGTTCCTGGCGGTTGTGGGTGGTTCTGTATGAGTTGCGGGTGTTTTGTGTGTGTGACTGTGATTTGTGTGTGGCTGTGTTAGAGAGGTTGTGTGTGTGTTTGGCGGCTTGAGCTATGCGCATGAGGGGAGACATGTTGACTGTGTGGTTGTGCTTGCTTTGGGTGTCTCATGGAGTGTGCAGTATGTACCTGTGCAAAGACTTTCATGTGTATTGTGAGCAGTTTTGTGCCTTTGAGTATGTGCTGTGTCTCGGGTCTGTTGTGTGCTTCTGTGTTGTGCTCCTGTGTGAGGATATATGTGTGGTGTGTCTGCTTGGTTGTGTGTGTTGCGTGTAATGCACCAAGTGTGTCCTACGTGTGATCTTTGTTTTTTTGTGTGTGTTTTGCCTTTGTTTAATGTGTGCTGTGTGTCTTTTGCGTGGGTGAATGTGATTTCCGTGTGATTGTGTTTGAGTGGATTTGTGTGCGTTTGTTTGTTATGTGTGTGATGTCAGATGTGTTGTCTGTGTTTGGTTGTGCTTGTTTAGTGTTCCTCGTTGTGTGTGCTGTGTATACTCTCTCAAATGTGGTTTCTGTGTCTTGTGGGCTATTATGTGCTTTGTTGTGTCTGCTGTGTGTCCTGTGACTTTTGTTTTGTTACTGTATGGGTTTTGTGCACGTGTGCTTTGTGTACTGCTTTCCAAGGTGGATACGTGCGTGGGGTGTCTGTGTGTGACTGTGCACGTGGTGTGTCGTGTGTGACATGTGCGCTATGGGCTGTGATGTGTAGCGTGTGAAATGTGTGTTTTGTTTGTCTGTCGGGTTTGTTGTGTGTCTGGGGTCTGCCAGATTTGTTGGTCTATGGTAGTGATTTGTGGTGTTTGTTTTGTGTTTCTGTGTGTATTCTGTTGTGCCATGCGCTGTGCCATGTGTTCTTGAGTGTTTTGTGTTGTGTTGTATGTGATCTGTGCGTCTTGTTTGTTTTCTGTGTGTTGTGTACGAAACGTGCGTGTTATGGGTTATATACTGCTTGTTGATCGCCTTGTGCTCTGCGTTTTGATCTGGGGCATGTTATTTGTGATATGTGCAGTTTTGAGCTTTGTGTTGTGTGAATTGGGTGGATCCTGTGGTGTTGTATATTTTGCCTTTCGATGAGCTTTCTGTTGGTGGTTGTGTTGTGTGTCTGGTGCGTGGCCTCCTTTGTCACGCTCAGGGTGAAATGTGTCTTTCTCTTTGTTTTGTGTTGTGTTACGTACTGTGTTCTCGGTTGTGTGTGCTGTGTACATGCTTTCCTGTGTGTTACGTATGGGGAAGGTGTTGGTTGGTCTGGGTATTTTGGGCATTGTGTGTGATGTTAATTGTGTGGTGTGTGTGATGTGCTTGTGTGCTTATTGTGTGTGTGTTGTGTGTATTGGGTTGTGCTGACAGTGTGTGGTTCTGAGTGTGCTCTATATGGTATGTTTGTGGTTGTGTGTGTTATGTGTCATGTGTTGAGTGCATGTCGTGTGCGTTCTTGGCGGTTGTGGGTGGTTCTGTATGTGCTGTGGGTGTTTTGTGTGTGTGACTGTGATTTGTGTGTGGCTGTGTTAGAGAGGTTGTGTGTGTGTTTGGCGGCTTGAGCTATGCGTATGAGGGGAGACATGTTGACTGTGTGGTTGTGCTTGCTTTGGGTGTCTCATGGAGGGTGCAGTATGTACCTGTGCAAAGACTTTCATGTGTATTGTGAGCAGTTTTGTGCCTTGAAGTATGTGCTGTGAGTCTTGGGTCTGTTGTGTGCTTCTGTGTTGTGCTCCTGTGTGAGGATATATGTGTGGTGTCTGCTTGGTTGTGTGTGTTGCGTGTAATGCACCAAGTGTGTGCTAAGTGTGATCTTTGTTTTTTTGTGTGTGTTTTGCCTTGGTTTTATGTGTGCTGTGTGTCTTTTGCGTGGGTGAATGTGATTTCCGTGTGATTGTGTTTGAGTGGATTTGTGTGCGTTTGTTTGTTAAGTGTGTGATGTGAGATGTGTTGTCTGTGTGTGGTTGTGCTTGTTTAGTGTGCCTCGTTGTGTGTGCTCTGTATACTCTCTCAAATGTGTTTTCTGTGTCTTGTGAGCTATTATGTGCTTTGTTGTGTCTGCTGTGTGTCCTGTGACTTTTGTTTTGTTACTGTATGGGTTTTGTGCACGTGTGCTTTGCATAGTGCTTTCCTGGGTGGATACGTGCGTGGGGTGTCTGTGTGAGACTGTGCACGTGGTGTGTCGTGTGTGACGTGTGCGCTACGGGCTGTGATGTGTAGCGTGTGAAATGTGTGTTTTGTGTGTCTGTCGGGTTTGTTGTGTCTGGGGTGCTGCCAGAGTTGTTGGTCTATGGTAGTGATTTGTGGTGTTTGTTTAGTGTTTCTGTGTGTATTCTGTTGTGCCATGTGTTGTGCCATGTGTTCTTGAGTGTTTTGTGTTGTGTTGTATGTGATCTGTGCGTCTTGTTTGTTTTCTGTGTGTTGTGTACGAAATGTGCATAGTATGGGTTATTTACTGCTTGTTGATCGCCTTGTGCTCTGCGTTTTGATCTGGGGCATGTTATGTGTGATATGTGCAGTTTTGAGCTTTGTGTTGTGTGAATTGAGTGGATCCTGTGGTGTTGTATATTTTGCCTTTCGATGAGCTTTCTGTTGGTGGTTGTGTTGTGTGTCTGGTGCGTGGCCTCCTTTGTCACGCTCAGGGTGAAATGTGTCTTTCTCTGTGTTGTTTGTTGTGTTACGTACTGTGTTCTGGGTTGTGTGTGCTGTGTACATGCTTTCCTGTGTGTTACGAATGGGGAAGGTGTTGGGTGGTCTGGGTATTTTGGGCATTGTGTGTGATGTTAACTGTGTGATGTGTGTGATGTGCGTGTGTGCTTATTGAGTGTGTGTTGTGTGTATTGGGTTGTGCTGACAGTGTGTGGTTCTGAGTGTGCTCTATATGGTATGTTTGTGGTTGTGTGTGTTATGTGTCGTGTGTTGAATGCATGTCGTGTGCGTTCTTGGCGGTTGTGGGTGGTTCTGTATGAGTTGGGGGTGTTTTGTGTGTGTGACTGATTTGTGTGTGGCTGTGTTAGGTTGTGTGTGTGTTTGGCGGCTTGAGCTATGCGCATAAGGGGAGACATGTTGACTGTGTGGTTGTGCTTGCTTTGGGTGTCTCATGGAGTGTGCAGTATGTACCTGTGCAAAGACTTTCATGTGTATTGTGAGCAGTTTTGTGCCTTGAAGTATGTGCTGTGAGTGTCCGGTCTGTTGTGTGCTTCTGTGTTGTGCTCCTGTGTGAGGATATATGTGTGGTGTGTCTGCTTGGTTGTGTGTGTTGCGTTTAATGCACCGTGTGTCCTACGTGTGATCTTTGTTTTTTTGGGTGTGTTTTGCCTTTGTTTAATGTGTGCTGTGTGTCTTGTGCGTGGGTGAATGTGATTTCCGTGTGATTGTGTTTGAGTGGATTTGTGTGCGTTTGTTTGTTATGTGTGTGATGTCAGATGTGTTGTCTGTGTTTGGTTGTGCTTGTTTAGTGTTCCTCGTTGTGTGTGCTGTGTATACTCTCTCTAATGTGGTTTCTGTGTCTTGTGGGCTATTATGTGCTTTGTTGTGTCTGCTGTGTGTCCTGTGACTTTTGTTACTGTATGGGTTTTGTGCACTTGTGCTTTACGTAGTGCTTTCCTGGATGGATACGTGCGTGGGGTGTCTGTGTGTGACTGTGCACTTGGTGTGTCGTGTGTGACGTGTGCGCTACGGGCTGTGATGTGTAGCATGTGAAATGTGTATTTTGTGTGTCTGTTGGGTTTGTTGTGTGTCTGGGGTGCTGCCAGAGTTGTTGGTCTATGGTAGTGATTAGTGGTGTTTGTTTTGTGTTTCTGTGTGTATTCTGTTTTGCCATGTGGTGTGCCATGTGTTCTTGAGTGTTTTGTGTTGTGTTGTATGTGATCTGTGCGTCTTGTTTGTTTTCTGTGTGTTGTGTACGAAATGTGCGTGTTATGGGTTATTTACAGCTTGTTGATCGCCTTGTGCTCTGCGTTTTGATCTGGGTCATGTCATGTGTGATATGTGCAGTTTTGAGCTTTGTGTTGTGTGAATTGAGTGGATCCTGTGGTGTTGTATATTTTGCCTTTCGATGAGCTTTCTGTTGGTGGTTGTGTTGTGTGTCTGGTGCGTGGCCTCCTTTGTAACGCTCAGGGTGAAATGTGTCTTTCTCTTTGTTGTGTGTTGTGTTACGTACTGTGTTCTGGGTTGTGTGTGCTGTGTACATGCTTTCCTGTGTGTTACGTATGGGGAAGGTGTTGGGTTGTCTGGGTATTTTGGGCATTGTGTGTGATGTTAATTGTGTGGTGTGTGTGATGTGCGTGTGTGCTTATTGTGTGTGTGATGTGTGTATTGGGTTGTGTTGACAGTGTGTGGTTCTGAGTGTGCTCTATATGGTATGCTTGTGGTTGTGTGTGTTATGTGTCGTGTGTTGAGTGCATGTCGTGTGCGTTCCTGGCGGTTGTGGGTGGTTCTGTATGAGTTGCGGGTGTTTTGTGTGTGTGACTGTGATTTGTGTGTGGCTGTGTTAGAGAGGTTGTGTGTGTGTTTGGCGGCTTGAGCTATGCGCATGAGGGGAGACATGTTGACTGTGTGGTTGTGCTTGCTTTGGGTGTCTCATGGAGTGTGCAGTATGTACCTGTGCAAAGACTTTCATGTGTATTGTGAGCAGTTTTGTGCCTTTGAGTATGTGCTGTGTCTCGGGTCTGTTGTGTGCTTCTGTGTTGTGCTCCTGTGTGAGGATATATGTGTGGTGTGTCTATTTGGTTGTGTGTGTTGCGTGTAATGCACCAAGTGTGTCCTACGTGTGATCTTTGTTTTTTTGGGTGTGTTTTGCCTTTGTTTAATGTGTGCTGTGTGTCTTTTACGTGGGTGAATGTGATTTCCGTGTGATTGTGTTTGAGTGGATTTGTGTGCGTTTGTTTGTTATGTGTGTGATGTCAGATGTGTTGTCTGTGTTTCGTTGTGCTTGTTTAGTGTTCCTCGTTGTGTGTGCTGTGTATACTCTCTCAAATGTGGTTTCTGTGTCTTGTGGGCTATTATGTGCTTTGTTGTGTCTGCTGTGTGTCCTGTGACTTTTGTTTTGTTACTGTATGGGTTTTGTGCACGTGTGCTTTGCGTACTGCTTTCCAAGGTGGATACGTGCGTGGGGTGTCTGTGTGTGACTGTGCACGTGGTGTGTCGTGTGTGACATGTGCGCTATGGGCTGTGATGTGTAGCGTGTGAAATGTGTGTTTTGTTTGTCTGTCGGGTTTGTTGTGTGTCTGGGGTCTGCCAGCTTTGTTGGTCTATGGTAGTGATTTGTGGTGTTTGTTTTGTGTTTCTGTGTGTATTCTGTTGTGCCATGCGCTGTGCCATGTGTTCTTGAGTGTTTTGTGTTGTGTTGTATGTGATCTGTGCGTCTTGTTTGTTTTCTGTGTGTTGTGTACGAAACGTGCGTGTTATGGGTTATATACTGCTTGTTGATCGCCTGGTGCTCTGCGTTTTGATCTGGGGCATGTTATGTGTGATATGTGCAGTTTTGAGCTTTGTGTTGTGTGAATTGGGTGGATCCTGTGGTGTTGTATATTTTGCCTTTCGATGAGCTTTCTGTTGGTGGTTGTGTTGTGTGTCTGGTGCGTGGCCTCCTTTGTCACGCTCAGGGTGAAATGTGTCTTTCTCTTTGTTTTGTGTTGTGTTACGTACTGTGTTCTCGGTTGTGTGTGCTGTGTACATGCTTTCCTGTGTGTTACGTATGGGGAAGGTGTTGGTTGGTCTGGGTATTTTGGGCATTGTGTGTGATGTTAATTGTGTGGTGTGTGTGATGTGCTTGTGTGCTTATTGTGTGTGTGTTGTGTGTATTGGGTTGTGCTGACAGTGTGTGGTTCTGAGTGTGCTCTATATGGTATGTTTGTGGTTGTGTGTGTTATGTGTCATGTGTTGAGTGCATGTCGTGTGCGTTCTTGGCGGTTGTGGGTGGTTCTGTATGTGCTGTGGGTGTTTTGTGTGTGTGACTGTGATTTGTGTGTGGCTGTGTTAGAGAGGTTGTGTGTGTGTTTGGCGGCTTGAGCTATGCGTATGTGGGGAGACATGTTGACTGTGTGGTTGTGCTTGCTTTGGGTGTCTCATGGAGGGTGCAGTATGTACCTGTGCAAAGACTTTCATGTGTATTGTGAGCAGTTTGGTGCCTTGAAGTATGTGCTGTGAGTCTTGGGTCTGTTGTGTGCTTCTGTGTTGTGCTCCTGTGTGAGGATATATGTGTGGTGTCTGCTTGGTTGTGTGTGTTGCGTGTAATGCACCAAGTGTGTGCTAAGTGTGATCTTTGTTTCTTTGTGTGTGTTTTGCCTTGGTTTTATGTGTGCTGTGTGTCTTTTGCGTGGGTGAATGTGATTTCCGTGTGATTGTGTTTGAGTGGATTTGTGTGCGTTTGTTTGTTAAGTGTGTGATGTGAGATGTGTTGTCTGTGTGTGGTTGTGCTTGTTTAGTGTGCCTCGTTGTGTGTGCTCTGTATACTCTCTCAAATGTGGTTTCTGTGTCTTGTGGGCTATTAGGTGCTTTGTTGTGTCTGCTGTGTGTCCTGTGACTTTTGTTTTGTTACTGTATGGGTTTTGTGCACGTGTGCTTTACGTAGTGCTTTCCTGGGTGGATACGTGCGTGGGGTGTCTGTGTGTGACTGTGCACGTGGTGTGTCGTGTGTGACGTGTGCGCTACGGGCTGTGATGTGTAGCGTGTGAAATGTGTGTTTTGTGTGTCTGTCGGGTTTGTTGTGTGTCTGGGGTGCTGCCAGAGTTGGTCTATGGTAGTGATTTGTGGTGTTTGTTTGTGTTTCTGTGTGTATTCTGTGGTGCCATGCGGTGTGCCATGTGTTCTTGAGTGTTTTGTGTTGTGTTGTAAGTGATCTGTGCGTCTTGTTTGTTTTCTGTGTGTTGTGTACGAAATGTGCGTGGTATGGGTTATTTACAGCTTGTTGATCGCCTTGTGCTCTGCGTTTTGATCTGGGTCATGTCATGTGTGATATGTGCAGTTTTGAGCTTTGTGTTGTGTGAATTGAGTGGATCCTGTGGTGTTGTATATTTTGCCTTTCGATGAGCTTTCTGTTGGTGGTTGTGTTGTGTGTCTGGTGCGTGGCCTCCTTTGTAACGCTCAGGGTGAAATGTGTCTTTCTCTGTGTTGTGTGTTGTGTTACGTACTGTGTTCTGGGTTGTGTGTGCTGTGTACATGCTTTCCTGTGTGTTACGAATGGGGAAGGTGTTGGGTGGTCTGGGTATTTTGGGCATTGTGTGTGATGTTAACTGTGTGGTGTGTGTGATGTGCGTGTGTGCTTATTGAGTGTGTGTTGTGTGTATTGGGTTGTGCTGACAGTGTGTGGTTCTGAGTGTGCTCTATATGGTATGTTTGTGGTTGTGTGTGTTATGTGTTGTGTGTTGAATGCATGTCGTGTGCGTTCTTGGCGGTTGTGGGTGGTTCTGTATGAGTTGGGGGTGTTTTGTGTGTGTGACTGATTTGTGTGTGGCTGTGTTAGGTTGTGTGTGTGTTTGGCGGCTTGAGCTATGCGCATAAGGGGAGACATGTTGACTGTGTGGTTGTGCTTGCTTTGGGTGTCTCATGGAGTGTGCAGTATGTACCTGTGCAAAGACTTTCATGTGTATTGTGAGCAGTTTTGTGCCTTGAAGTATGTGCTGTGAGTCTCGGGTCTGTTGTGTGCTTCTGTGCTGTGCTCCTGTGTGAGGATATATGTGTGGTGTGTCTGCTTGGTTGTGTGTGTTGCGTGTAATGCACCAAGTGTGTGCTAAGTGTGATCTTTTTTTTTGTGTGTGTGTTTTGCCTTGGTTTTATGTGTGCTGTGTGTCTTTTGCATGGGTGAATGTGATTTCCGTGTGATTGTGTTTGAGTGGATTTGTGTGCGTTTGTTTGTTAAGTGTGTGATGTGAGATGTGTTGTCTGTGTGTGGTTGTGCTTGTTTAGTGTGCCTCGTTGTGTGTGCTCTGTATACTCTCTCAAATGTGGTTTCTGTGTCTTGTGAGCTATTATGTGCTTTGTTGTGTCTGTGTGTGTCCTGTGACTTTTGTTTTGTTACTGTATGGGTTTAGTGCACGTGTGCTTTGCATAGTGCTTTCCTGGGTGGATACGTGCATGGGGTGTCTGTGTGTGACTGTGCACGTGGTGTGTCGTGTGTGACATGTGCTCTATGGGCTGTGATGTGTAGCGTGTGAAATGTGTGTTTTGTGTGTCTGTCGGGTTTGTTGTGTGTCTGGGGTCTGCCAGATTTGTTGGTCTATGGTAGTGATTTGTGGTGTTTGTTTTGTGTTTCTGTGTGTATTCTGTTGTGCCATGTGCTGTGCCATGTGTTCTTGAGTGTTTTGTGTTGTGTTGTATGTGATCTGTGCGTCTTGTTTGTTTTCTGTGTGTTGTGTACGAAATGTGCGTAGTATGGGTTACTTACTGCTTGTTGATCGCCTTGTGCTCTGCGTTTTGATCTGGGGCATGTTATGTGTGATATGTGCAGGTTTGATCTTTGTGTTGTGTGAATTGGGTGGATCCTGTGGTGTTGTATATTTTGCCTTTCGATGAGCTTTCTGTTGGTGGTTGTGTTGTGTGTCTGGTGCGTGGCCTCCTTTGTCACGCTCAGGGTGAAATGTGTCTTTCTCTGTGTTGTGTGTTGTGTTACGTACTGTGTTCTGGGTTGTGTGTGCTGTGTACATGCTTTCCTGTGTGTTACGTATGGGGAAGGTGTTGGTTGGTCTGGGTATTTTGGGCATTGTGTGTGATGTTAATTGTGTGGTGTGTGTGATGTGCTTGTGTGCTTATTGTGTGTGTGTTGTGTGTATTGGGTTGTGCTGACAGTGTGTGGTTCTGAGTGTGCTCTATATGGTATGTTTGTGGTTGTGTGTGTTATGTGCCGTTTGTTGAATGCATGTCGTGTGCGTCCTTGGGGGTTGTATGGTTCTGTATGAGTTGTGGGTGTTTTGTGTGTGTGACTGTGATTTGTGTGTGGCTGTGTTAGAGAGGTTGTGTGTGTGTTTGGCGGCTTGAGCTATGCGCATGAGGGGAGACATGTTGACTGTGTTTTTGTGCTTGCTTTGGGTGTCTCATGGAGGGTGCAGTATGTACCTGTGCAAAGACTTTCATGTGTATTGTGAGCAGTTTTGTGCCTTGAAGTATGTGCTGTGAGTGTCCGGTCTGTTGTGTGCTTCTGTGTTGTGCTCCTGTGTGAGGATATATGTGTGGTGTGTCTGCTTGGTTGTGTGTGTTGCGAGTAATGCACCAAGTGTGTGCTAAGTGTGATCTTTGTTTTTTTGTGTGTGTTTTGCCTTTGTTTAATGTGTGCTGTGTGTCTTTTGCGTGGGTGAATGTGATTTCCGTCTGATTGTGTTTGAGTGGATTTGTGTGCGTTTGTTTGTTATGTGTGTGATGTCAGATGTGTTGTCTGTGTTTGGTTGTGCTTGTTTAGTGTTCCTCGTTGTGTGTGCTGTGTATACTCTCTCAAATGTGGTTTCTGTGTCTTGTGGGCTATTAGGTGCTTTGTTGTGTCTGCTGTGTGTCCTGTGACTTTTGTTTTGTTACTGTATGGGTTTTGTGCACGTGTGCTTTACGTAGTGCTTTCCTGGGTGGATACGTGCGTGGGGTGTCTGTGTGTGACTGTGCACGTGGTGTGTCGTGTGTGACGTGTGCGCTACGGGCTGTGATGTGTAGCGTGTGAAATGTGTGTTTTGTGTGTCTGTCGGGTTTGTTGTGTGTCTGGGGTGCTGCCAGAGTTGGTCTATGGTAGTGATTTGTGGTGTTTGTTTGTGTTTCTGTGTGTATTCTGTGGTGCCATGCGGTGTGCCATGTGTTCTTGAGTGTTTTTTGTTGTGTTGTAAGTGATCTGTGCGTCTTGTTTGTTTTCTGTGTGTTGTGTACGAAATGTGCGTGGTATGGGTTATTTACAGCTTGTTGATCGCCTTGTGCTCTGCGTTTTGATCTGGGTCATGTCATGTGTGATATGTGCAGTTTTGAGCTTTGTGTTGTGTGAATTGAGTGGATCCTGTGGTGTTGTATATTTTGCCTTTCGATGAGATTTCTGTTGGTGGTTGTGTTGTGTGTCTGGTGCGTGGCCTCCTTTGTCACGCTCAGGGTGAAATGTGTCTTTCTCTTTGTTGTGTGTTGTGTTACGTACTGTGTTCTGGGTTGTGTGTGCTGTGTACATGCTTTCCTGTGTGTTACGTATGGGGAAGGTGTTGGGTTGTCTGGGTATTTTGGGCATTGTGTGTGATGTTAATTGTGTGGTGTGTGTGATGTGCGTGTGTGCTTATTGTGTGTGTGATGTGTGTATTGGGTTGTGTTGACAGTGTGTGGTTCTGAGTGTGCTCTATATGGTATGCTTTTGGTTGTGTGTGTTATGTGTCGTGTGTTGAGTGCATGTCGTGTGCGTTCCTGGCGGTTGTGGGTGGTTCTGTATGAGTTGCGGGTGTTTTGTGTGTGTGACTGTGATTTGTGTGTGGCTGTGTTAGAGAGGTTGTGTGTGTGTTTGGCGGCTTGAGCTATGCGCATGAGGGGAGACATGTTGACTGTGTGGTTGTGCTTGCTTTGGGTGTCTCATGGAGTGTGCAGTATGTACCTGTGCAAAGACTTTCATGTGTATTGTGAGCAGTTTTGTGCCTTTGAGTATGTGCTGTGTCTCGGGTCTGTTGTGTGCTTCTGTGTTGTGCTCCTGTGTGAGGATATATGTGTGGTGTGTCTGCTTGGTTGTGTGTGTTGCGTGTAATGCACCAAGTGTGTCCTACGTGTGATCTTTGTTTTTTTGGGTGTGTTTTGCCTTTGTTTAATGTGTGCTGTGTGTCTTTTGCGTGGGTGAATGTGATTTCCGTGTGATTGTGTTTGAGTGGATTTGTGTGCGTTTGTTTGTTATGTGTGTGATGTCAGATGTGTTGTCTGTGTTTGGTTGTGCTTGTTTAGTGTTCCTCGTTGTGTGTGCTGTGTATACTCTCTCAAATGTGGTTTCTGTGTCTTGTGGGCTATTATGTGCTTTGTTGTGTCTGCTGTGTGTCCTGTGACTTTTGTTTTGTTACTGTATGGGTTTTGTGCACGTGTGCTTTGCGTACTGCTTTCCAAGGTGGATACGTGCGTGGGGTGTCTGTGTGTGACTGTGCACGTGGTGTGTCGTGTGTGACATGTGCGCTATGGGCTGTGATGTGTAGCGTGTGAAATGTGTGTTTTGTGTGTCGGGTTTGTTGTGTGTCTGGGGTCTGCCAGATTTGTTGGTCTATGGTAGTGATTTGTGGTGTTTGTTTTGTGTTTCTGTGTGTATTCTGTTGTGCCATGCGCTGTGCCATGTGTTCTTGAGTGTTTTGTGTTGTGTTGTATGTGATCTGTGCGTCTTGTTTGTTTTCTGTGTGTTGTGTACGAAATGTGCGTAGTATGGGTTACTTACTGCTTGTTGATCGCCTTGTGCTCTGCGTTTTGATCTGGGGCATGTTATGTGTGATATGTGCAGGTTTGATCTTTGTGTTGTGTGAATTGGGTGGATCCTGTGGTGTTGTATATTTTGCCTTTCGATGAGCTTTCTGTTGGTGGTTGTGTTGTGTGTCTGGTGCGTGGCCTCCTTTGTCACGCTCAGGGTGAAATGTGTCTTTCTCTGTGTTGTGTGTTGTGTTACGTACTGTGTTCTGGGTTGTGTGTGCTGTGTACATGCTTTCCTGTGTGTTACGTATGGGGAAGGTGTTGGTTGGTCTGGGTATTTTGGGCATTGTGTGTGATGTTAATTGTGTGGTGTGTGTGATGTGCTTGTGTGCTTATTGTGTGTGTGTTGTGTGTATTGGGTTGTGCCGACAGTGTGTGGTTCTGAGTGTGCTCTATATGGTATGTTTGTGGTTGTGTGTGTTATGTGTCATGCGTTGAGTGCATGTCGTGTGCGTTCTTGGCGGTTGTGGGTGGTTCTGTATGTGCTGTGGGTGTTTTGTGTGTGTGACTGTGATTTGTGTGTGGCTGTGTTAGAGAAGTTGTGTGTGTGTTTGGCGGCTTGAGCTATGCGCATGAGGGGAGACATGTTGACTGTGTGGTTGTGCTTGCTTTGGGTGTCTCATGGAGTGTGCAGTATGTACCTGTGCAAAGACTTTCATGTGTATTGTGAGCAGTTTTGTGCCTTGAAGTATGTGCTGTGAGTCTCGGGTCTGTTGTGTGCTTCTGTGCTGTGCTCCTGTGTGAGGATATATGTGTGGTGTGTCTGCTTGGTTGTGTGTGTTGCGTGTAATGCACCAAGTGTGTGCTAAGTGTGATCTTTGTTTTTTTGTGTGTGTTTTGCCTTGGTTTTATGTGTGCTGTGTGTCTTTTGCGTGGGTGAATGTGATTTCCGTGTGATTGTGTTTGAGTGGATTTGTGTGCGTTTGTTTGTTAAGTGTGTGATGTGAGATGTGTTGTCTGTGTGTGGTTGTGCTTGTTTAGTGTGCCTCGTTGTGTGTGCTCTGTATACTCTCTCAAATGTGGTTTCTGTGTCTTGTGAGCTATTATGTGCTTTGTTGTGTCTGTGTGTGTCCTGTGACTTTTGTTTTGTTACTGTATGGGTTTTGTGCACGTGTGCTTTGCATAGTGCTTTCCTGGGTGGATACGTGCATGGGGTGTCTGTGTGTGACTGTGCACGTGGTGTGTCGTGTGTGACATGTGCGCTATGGGCTGTGATGTGTAGCGTGTGAAATGTGTGTTTTGTGTGTCTGTCGGGTTTGTTGTGTGTCTGGGGTCTGCCAGATTTGTTGGTCTATGGTAGTGATTTGTGGTGTTTGTTTTGTGTTTCTGTGTGTATTCTGTTGTGCCATGTGCTGTGCCATGTGTTCTTCAGTGTTTTGTGTTGTGTTGTATGTGATCTGTGCGTCTTGTTTGTTTTCTGTGTGTTGTGTACGAAATGTGCGTAGTATGGGTTACTTACTGCTTGTTGATCGCCTTGTGCTCTGCGTTTTGATCTGGGGCATGTTATGTGTGATATGTGCAGGTTTGATCTTTGTGTTGTGTGAATTGGGTGGATCCTGTGGTGTTGTATATTTTGCCTTTCGATGAGCTTTCTGTTGGTGGTTGTGTTGTGTGTCTGGTGCGTGGCCTCCTTTGTCACGCTCAGGGTGAAATGTGTCTTTCTCTGTGTTGTGTGTTGTGTTACGTACTGTGTTCTGGGTTGTGTGTGCTGTGTACATGCTTTCCTGTGTGTTACGTATGGGGAAGGTGTTGGTTGGTCTGGGTATTTTGGGCATTGTGTGTGATGTTAATTGTGTGGTGTGTGTGATGTGCTTGTGTGCTTATTGTGTGTGTGTTGTGTGTATTGGGTTGTGCTGACAGTGTGTGGTTCTGAGTGTGCTCTATATGGTATGTTTGTGGTTGTGTGTGTTATGTGTCGTTTGTTGAATGCATGTCGTGTGCGTTCTTGGGGGTTGTATGGTTCTGTATGAGTTGTGGGTGTTTTGTGTGTGTGACTGTGATTTGTGTGTGGCTGTGTTAGAGAGGTTGTGTGTGTGTTTGGCGGCTTGAGCTATGCGCATGAGGGGAGACATGTTGACTGTGTGGTTGTGCTTGCTTTGGGTGTCTCATGGAGGGTGCAGTATGTACCTGTGCAAAGACTTTCATGTGTATTGTGAGCAGTTTTGTGCCTTGAAGTATGTGCTGTGAGTGTCCGGTCTGTTGTGTGCTTCTGTGTTGTGCTCCTGTGTGAGGATATATGTGTGGTGTGTCTGCTTGGTTGTGTGTGTTGCGTGTAATGCACCAAGTGTGTGCTAAGTGTGATCTTTGTTTTTTTGTGTGTGTTTTGCCTTTGTTTAATGTGTGCTGTGTGTCTTTTGCGTGGGTGAATGTGATTTCCGTGTGATTGTGTTTGAGTGGATTTGTGTGCGTTTGTTTGTTATGTGTGTGATGTCAGATGTGTTGTCTGTGTTTGGTTGTGCTTGTTTAGTGTTCCTCGTTGTGTGTGCTGTGTATACTCTCTCAAATGTGGTTTCTGTGTCTTGTGGGCTATTAGGTGCTTTGTTGTGTCTGCTGTGTGTCCTGTGACTTTTGTTTTGTTACTGTATGGGTTTTGTGCACGTGTGCTTTACGTAGTGCTTTCCTGGGTGGATACGTGCGTGGGGTGTCTGTGTGTGACTGTGCACGTGGTGTGTCGTGTGTGACGTGTGCGCTACGGGCTGTGATGTGTAGCGTGTGAAATGTGTGTTTTGTGTGTCTGTCGGGTTTGTTGTGTGTCTGGGGTGCTGCCAGAGTTGGTCTATGGTAGTGATTTGTGGTGTTTGTTTGTGTTTCTGTGTGTATTCTGTGGTGCCATGCGGTGTGCCATGTGTTCTTGAGTGTTTTGTGTTGTGTTGTAAGTGATCTGTGCGTCTTGTTTGTTTTCTGTGTGTTGTGTACGAAATGTGCGTGGTATGGGTTATTTACAGCTTGTTGATCGCCTTGTGCTCTGCGTTTTGATCTGGGTCATGTCATGTGTGATATGTGCAGTTTTGAGCTTTGTGTTGTGTGAATTGAGTGGATCCTGTGGTGTTGTATATTTTGCCTTTCGATGAGCTTTCTGTTGGTGGTTGTGTTGTGTGTCTGGTGCGTGGCCTCCTTTGTCACGCTCAGGGTGAAATGTGTCTTTCTCTGTGTTGTGTGTTGTGTTACGTACTGTGTTCTGGGTTGTGTGTGCTGTGTACATGCTTTCCTGTGTGTTACGTATGGGGAAGGTGTTGGGTGGTCTGGGTATTTTGGGCATTGTGTGTGATGTTAATTGTGTGGTGTGTGTGATGTGCGTGTGTGCTTATTGTGTGTGTGATGTGTGTATTGGGTTGTGTTGACAGTGTGTGGTTCTGAGTGTGCTCTATATGGTATGCTTTTGGTTGTGTGTGTTATGTGTCGTGTGTTGAGTGCATGTCGTGTGCGTTCCTGGCGGTTGTGGGTGGTTCTGTATGAGTTGCGGGTGTTTTGTGTGTGTGACTGTGATTTGTGTGTGGCTGTGTTAGAGAGGTTGTGTGTGTGTTTGGCGGCTTGAGCTATGCGCATGAGGGGAGACATGTTGACTGTGTGGTTGTGCTTGCTTTGGGTGTCTCATGGAGTGTGCAGTATGTACCTGTGCAAAGACTTTCATGTGTATTGTGAGCAGTTTTGTGCCTTTGAGTATGTGCTGTGTCTCGGGTCTGTTGTGTGCTTCTGTGTTGTGCTCCTGTGTGAGGATATATGTGTGGTGTGTCTGCTTGGTTGTGTGTGTTGCGTGTAATGCACCAAGTGTGTCCTACGTGTGATCTTTGTTTTTTTGGGTGTGTTTTGCCTTTGTTTAATGTGTGCTGTGTGTCTTTTGCGTGGGTGAATGTGATTTCCGTGTGATTGTGTTTGAGTGGATTTGTGTGCGTTTGTTTGTTATGTGTGTGATGTCAGATGTGTTGTCTGTGTTTCGTTGTGCTTGTTTAGTGTTCCTCGTTGTGTGTGCTGTGTATACTCTCTCAAATGTGGTTTCTGTGTCTTGTGGGCTATTATGTGCTTTGTTGTGTCTGCTGTGTGTCCTGTGACTTTTGTTTTGTTACTGTATGGGTTTTGTGCACGTGTGCTTTGCGTACTGCTTTCCAAGGTGGATACGTGCGTGGGGTGTCTGTGTGTGACTGTGCACGTGGTGTGTCGTGTGTGACATGTGCGCTATGGGCTGTGATGTGTAGCGTGTGAAATGTGTGTTTTGTGTGTCTGTCGGGTTTGTTGTGTGTCTGGGGTCTGCCAGATTTGTTGGTCTATGGTAGTGATTTGTGGTGTTTGTTTTGTGTTTCTGTGTGTATTCTGTTGCGCCATGTGCTGTGCCATGTGTTCTTCAGTGTTTTGTGTTGTGTTGTATGTGATCTGTGCGTCTTGTTTGTTTTCTGTGTGTTGTGTACGAAATGTGCGTAGTATGGGTTACTTACTGCTTGTTGATCGCCTTATGCTCTGAGTTTTGATCTGGGGCATGTTATGTGTGATATGTGCAGGTTTGATCTTTGTGTTGTGTGAATTGGGTGGATCCTGTGGTGTTGTATATTTTGCCTTTCGATGAGCTTTCTGTTGGTGGTTGTGTTGTGTGTCTGGTGCGTGGCCTCCTTTGTCACGCTCAGGGTGAAATGTGTCTTTCTCTGTGTTGTGTGTTGTGTTACGTACTGTGTTCTGGGTTGTGTGTGCTGTGTACATGCTTTCCTGTGTGTTACGTATGGGGAAGGTGTTGGTTGGTCTGGGTATTTTGGGCATTGTGTGTGATGTTAATTGTGTGGTGTGTGTGATGTGCTTGTGTGCTTATTGTGTGTGTGTTGTGTGTATTGGGTTGTGCTGACAGTGTGTGGTTCTGAGTGTGCTCTATATGGTATGTTTGTGGTTGTGTGTGTTATGTGTCGTTTGTTGAATGCATGTCGTGTGCGTTCTTGGGGGTTGTATGGTTCTGTATGAGTTGTGGGTGTTTTGTGTGTGTGACTGTGATTTGTGTGTGGCTGTGTTAGAGAGGTTGTGTGTGTGTTTGGCGGCTTGAGCTATGCGCATGAGGGGAGACATGTTGACTGTGTGGTTGTGCTTGCTTTGGGTGTCTCATGGAGGGTGCAGTATGTACCTGTGCAAAGACTTTCATGTGTATTGTGAGCAGTTTTGTGCCTTGAAGTATGTGCTGTGAGTGTCCGGTCTGTTGTGTGCTTCTGTGTTGTGCTCCTGTGTGAGGATATATGTGTGGTGTGTCTGCTTGGTTGTGTGTGTTGCGTGTAATGCACCAAGTGTGTGCTAAGTGTGATCTTTGTTTTTTTGTGTGTGTTTTGCCTTTGTTTAATGTGTGCTGTGTGTCTTTTGCGTGGGTGAATGTGATTTCCGTCTGATTGTGTTTGAGTGGATTTGTGTGCGTTTGTTTGTTATGTGTGTGATGTCAGATGTGTTGTCTGTGTTTGGTTGTGCTTGTTTAGTGTTCCTCGTTGTGTGTGCTGTGTATACTCTCTCAAATGTGGTTTCTGTGTCTTGTGGGCTATTAGGTGCTTTGTTGTGTCTGCTGTGTGTCCTGTGACTTTTGTTTTGTTACTGTATGGGTTTTGTGCACGTGTGCTTTACGTAGTGCTTTCCTGGGTGGATACGTGCGTGGGGTGTCTGTGTGTGACTGTGCACGTGGTGTGTCGTGTGTGACGTGTGCGCTACGGGCTGTGATGTGTAGCGTGTGAAATGTGTGTTTTGTGTGTCTGTCGGGTTTGTTGTGTGTCTGGGGTGCTGCCAGAGTTGGTCTATGGTAGTGATTTGTGGTGTTTGTTTGTGTTTCTGTGTGTATTCTGTGGTGCCATGCGGTGTGCCATGTGTTCTTGAGTGTTTTGTGTTGTGTTGTAAGTGATCTGTGCGTCTTGTTTGTTTTCTGTGTGTTGTGTACGAAATGTGCGTGGTATGGGTTATTTACAGCTTGTTGATCGCCTTGTGCTCTGCGTTTTGATCTGGGTCATGTCATGTGTGATATGTGCAGTTTTGAGCTTTGTGTTGTGTGAATTGAGTGGATCCTGTGGTGTTGTATATTTTGCCTTTCGATGAGCTTTCTGTTGGTGGTTGTGTTGTGTGTCTGGTGCGTGGCCTCCTTTGTCACGCTCAGGGTGAAATGTGTCTTTCTCTGTGTTGTGTGTTGTGTTACGTACTGTGTTCTGGGTTGTGTGTGCTGTGTACATGCTTTCCTGTGTGTTACGTATGGGGAAGGTGTTGGGTGGTCTGGGTATTTTGGGCATTGTGTGTGATGTTAATTGTGTGGTGTGTGTGATGTGCGTGTGTGCTTATTGTGTGTGTGATGTGTGTATTGGGTTGTGTTGACAGTGTGTGGTTCTGAGTGTGCTCTATATGGTATGCTTTTGGTTGTGTGTGTTATGTGTCGTGTGTTGAGTGCATGTCGTGTGCGTTCCTGGCGGTTGTGGGTGGTTCTGTATGAGTTGCGGGTGTTTTGTGTGTGTGACTGTGATTTGTGTGTGGCTGTGTTAGAGAGGTTGTGTGTGTGTTTGGCGGCTTGAGCTATGCGCATGAGGGGAGACATGTTGACTGTGTGGTTGTGCTTGCTTTGGGTGTCTCATGGAGTGTGCAGTATGTACCTGTGCAAAGACTTTCATGTGTATTGTGAGCAGTTTTGTGCCTTTGAGTATGTGCTGTGTCTCGGGTCTGTTGTGTGCTTCTGTGTTGTGCTCCTGTGTGAGGATATATGTGTGGTGTGTCTGCTTGGTTGTGTGTGTTGCGTGTAATGCACCAAGTGTGTCCTACGTGTGATCTTTGTTTTTTTGGGTGTGTTTTGCCTTTGTTTAATGTGTGCTGTGTGTCTTTTGCGTGGGTGAATGTGATTTCCGTGTGATTGTGTTTGAGTGGATTTGTGTGCGTTTGTTTGTTATGTGTGTGATGTCAGATGTGTTGTCTGTGTTTGGTTGTGCTTGTTTAGTGTTCCTCGTTGTGTGTGCTGTGTATACTCTCTCAAATGTGGTTTCTGTGTCTTGTGGGCTATTATGTGCTTTGTTGTGTCTGCTGTGTGTCCTGTGACTTTTGTTTTGTTACTGTATGGGTTTTGTGCACGTGTGCTTTGCGTACTGCTTTCCAAGGTGGATACGTGCGTGGGGTGTCTGTGTGTGACTGTGCACGTGGTGTGTCGTGTGTGACATGTGCGCTATGGGCTGTGATGTGTAGCGTGTGAAATGTGTGTTTTGTGTGTCTGTCGGGTTTGTTGTGTGTCTGGGGTCTGCCAGATTTGTTGGTCTATGGTAGTGATTTGTGGTGTTTGTTTTGTGTTTCTGTGTGTATTCTGTTGTGCCATGCGCTGTGCCATGTGTTCTTGAGTGTTTTGTGTTGTGTTGTACGTGATCTGTGCGTCTTGTTTGTTTTCTGTGTGTTGTGTACGAAATGTGCGTAGTATGGGTTACTTACTGCTTGTTGATCGCCTTGTGCTCTGCGTTTTGATCTGGGGCATGTTATGTGTGATATGTGCAGGTTTGATCTTTGTGTTGTGTGAATTGGGTGGATCCTGTGGTGTTGTATATTTTGCCTTTCGATGAGCTTTCTGTTGGTGGTTGTGTTGTGTGTCTGGTGCGTGGCCTCCTTTGTCACGCTCAGGGTGAAATGTGTCTTTCTCTGTGTTGTGTGTTGTGTTACGTACTGTGTTCTGGGTTGTGTGTGCTGTGTACATGCTTTCCTGTGTGTTACGTATGGGGAAGGTGTTGGTTGGTCTGGGTATTTTGGGCATTGTGTGTGATGTTAATTGTGTGGTGTGTGTGATGTGCTTGTGTGCTTATTGTGTGTGTGTTGTGTGTAATGGGTTGTGCCGACAGTGTGTGGTTCTGAGTGTGCTCTATATGGTATGTTTGTGGTTGTGTGTGTTATGTGTCATGCGTTGAGTGCATGTCGTGTGCGTTCTTGGCGGTTGTGGGTGGTTCTGTATGTGCTGTGGGTGTTTTGTGTGTGTGACTGTGATTTGTGTGTGGCTGTGTTAGAGAAGTTGTGTGTGTGTTTGGCGGCTTGAGCTATGCGCATGAGGGGAGACATGTTGACTGTGTGGTTGTGCTTGCTTTGGGTGTCTCATGGAGTGTGCAGTATGTACCTGTGCAAAGACTTTCATGTGTATTGTGAGCAGTTTTGTGCCTTGAAGTATGTGCTGTGAGTCTCGGGTCTGTTGTGTGCTTCTGTGCTGTGCTCCTGTGTGAGGATATATGTGTGGTGTGTCTGCTTGGTTGTGTGTGTTGCGTGTAATGCACCAAGTGTGTGCTAAGTGTGATCTTTGTTTTTTTGTGTGTGTTTTGCCTTGGTTTTATGTGTGCTGTGTGTCTTTTGCGTGGGTGAATGTGATTTCCGTGTGATTGTGTTTGAGTGGATTTGTGTGCGTTTGTTTGTTAAGTGTGTGATGTGAGATGTGTTGTCTGTGTGTGGTTGTGCTTGTTTAGTGTGCCTCGTTGTGTGTGCTCTGTATACTCTCTCAAATGTGGTTTCTGTGTCTTGTGAGCTATTATGTGCTTTGTTGTGTCTGTGTGTGTCCTGTGACTTTTGTTTTGTTACTGTATGGGTTTTGTGCACGTGTGCTTTGCATAGTGCTTTCCTGGGTGGATACGTGCATGGGGTGTCTGTGTGTGACTGTGCACGTGGTGTGTCGTGTGTGACATGTGCGCTATGGGCTGTGATGTGTAGCGTGTGAAATGTGTGTTTTGTGTGTCTGTCGGGTTTGTTGTGTGTCTGGGGTCTGCCAGATTTGTTGGTCTATGGTAGTGATTTGTGGTGTTTGTTTTGTGTTTCTGTGTGTATTCTGTTGTGCCATGTGCTGTGCCATGTGTTCTTCAGTGTTTTGTGTTGTGTTGTATGTGATCTGTGCGTCTTGTTTGTTTTCTGTGTGTTGTGTACGAAATGTGCGTAGTATGGGTTACTTACTGCTTGTTGATCGCCTTGTGCTCTGCGTTTTGATCTGGGGCATGTTATGTGTGATATGTGCAGGTTTGATCTTTGTGTTGTGTGAATTGGGTGGATCCTGTGGTGTTGTATATTTTGCCTTTCGATGAGCTTTCTGTTGGTGGTTGTGTTGTGTGTCTGGTGCGTGGCCTCCTTTGTCACGCTCAGGGTGAAATGTGTCTTTCTCTGTGTTGTGTGTTGTGTTACGTACTGTGTTCTGGGTTGTGTGTGCTGTGTACATGCTTTCCTGTGTGTTACGTATGGGGAAGGTGTTGGGTTGTCTGGGTATTTTGGGCATTGTGTGTGATGTTAATTGTGTGGTGTGTGTGATGTGCGTGTGTGCTTATTGTGTGTGTGATGTGTGTATTGGGTTGTGTTGACAGTGTGTCGTTCTGAGTGTGCTCTATATGGTATGCTTTTGGTTGTGTGTGTTATGTGTCGTGTGTTGAGTGCATGTCGTGTGCGTTCCTGGCGGTTGTGGGTGGTTCTGTATGAGTTGCGGGTGTTTTGTGTGTGTGACTGTGATTTGTGTGTGGCTGTGTTAGAGAGGTTGTGTGTGTGTTTGGCGGCTTGAGCTATGCGCATGAGGGGAGACATGTTGACTGTGTGGTTGTGCTTGCTTTGGGTGTCTCATGGAGTGTGCAGTATGTACCTGTGCAAAGACTTTCATGTGTATTGTGAGCAGTTTTGTGCCTTTGAGTATGTGCTGTGTCTCGGGTCTGTTGTGTGCTTCTGTGTTGTGCTCCTGTGTGAGGATATATGTGTGGTGTGTCTGCTTGGTTGTGTGTGTTGCGTGTAATGCACCAAGTGTGTCCTACGTGTGATCTTTGTTTTTTTGGGTGTGTTTTGCCTTTGTTTAATGTGTGCTGTGTGTCTTTTGCGTGGGTGAATGTGATTTCCGTGTGATTGTGTTTGAGTGGATTTGTGTGCGTTTGTTTGTTATGTGTGTGATGTCAGATGTGTTGTCTGTGTTTGGTTGTGCTTGTTTAGTGTGCCTCGTTGTGTGTGCTGTGTATACTCTCTCAAATGTGGTTTCTGTGTCTTGTGAGCTATTATGTGCTTTGTTGTGTCTGTGTGTGTCCTGTGACTTTTGTTTTGTTACTGTATGGGTTTTGTGCACGTGTGCTTTGCATAGTGCTTTCCTGGGTGGATACGTGCATGGGGTGTCTGTGTGTGACTGTGCACGTGGTGTGTCGTGTGTGACATGTGCGCTATGGGCTGTGATGTGTAGCGTGTGAAATGTGTGTTTTGTGTGTCTGTCGGGTTTGTTGTGTGTCTGGGGTCTGCCAGATTTGTTGGTCTATGGTAGTGATTTGTGGTGTTTGTTTTGTGTTTCTGTGTGTATTCTGTTGTGCCATGTGCTGTGCCATGTGTTCTTCAGTGTTTTGTGTTGTGTTGTATGTGATCTGTGCGTCTTGTTTGTTTTCTGTGTGTTGTGTACGAAATGTGCGTAGTATGGGTTACTTACTGCTTGTTGATCGCCTTGTGCTCTGCGTTTTGATCTGGGGCATGTTATGTGTGATATGTGCAGGTTTGATCTTTGTGTTGTGTGAATTGGGTGGATCCTGTGGTGTTGTATATTTTGCCTTTCGATGAGCTTTCTGTTGGTGGTTGTGTTGTGTGTCTGGTGCGTGGCCTCCTTTGTCACGCTCAGGGTGAAATGTGTCTTTCTCTGTGTTGTGTGTTGTGTTACGTACTGTGTTCTGGGTTGTGTGTGCTGTGTACATGCTTTCCTGTGTGTTACATATGGGGAAGGTGTTGGTTGGTCTGGGTATTTTGGGCATTGTGTGTGATGTTAATTGTGTGGTGTGTGTGATGTGCTTGTGTGCTTATTGTGTGTGTGTTGTGTGTATTGGGTTGTGCTGACAGTGTGTGGTTCTGAGTGTGCTCTATATGGTATGTTTGTGGTTGTGTGTGTTATGTGTCGTTTGTTGAATTCATGTCGTGTGCGTTCTTGGGGGTTGTATGGTTCTGTATGAGTTGTGGGTGTTTTGTGTGTGTGACTGTGATTTGTGTGTGGCTGTGTTAGAGAGGTTGTGTGTGTGTTTGGCGGCTTGAGCTATGCGCATGAGGGGAGACATGTTGACTGTGTGGTTGTGCTTGCTTTGGGTGTCTCATGGAGGGTGCAGTATGTACCTGTGCAAAGACTTTCATGTGTATTGTGAGCAGTTTTGTGCCTTGAAGTATGTGCTGTGAGTGTCCGGTCTGTTGTGTGCTTCTGTGTTGTGCTCCTGTGTGAGGATATATGTGTGGTGTGTCTGCTTGGTTGTGTGTGTTGCGTGTAATGCACCAAGTGTGTGCTAAGTGTGATCTTTGTTTTTTTGTGTGTGTTTTGCCTTTGTTTAATGTGTGCTGTGTGTCTTTTGCGTGGGTGAATGTGATTTCCGTCTGATTGTGTTTGAGTGGATTTGTGTGCGTTTGTTTGTTATGTGTGTGATGTCAGATGTGTTGTCTGTGTTTGGTTGTGCTTGTTTAGTGTTCCTCGTTGTGTGTGCTGTGTATACTCTCTCAAATGTGGTTTCTGTGTCTTGTGGGCTATTAGGTGCTTTGTTGTGTCTGCTGTGTGTCCTGTGACTTTTGTTTTGTTACTGTATGTGTTTTGTGCACGTGTGCTTTACGTAGTGCTTTCCTGGGTGGATACGTGTGTGGGGTGTCTGTGTGTGACTGTGCACGTGGTGTGTCGTGTGTGACGTGTGCGCTACGGGCTGTGATGTGTAGCGTGTGAAATGTGTGTTTTGTGTGTCTGTCGGGTTTGTTGTGTGTCTGGGGTGCTGCCAGAGTTGGTCTATGGTAGTGATTTGTGGTGTTTGTTTGTGTTTCTGTGTGTATTCTGTGGTGCCATGCGGTGTGCCATGTGTTCTTGAGTGTTTTGTTTTGTGTTGTAAGTGATCTGTGCGTCTTGTTTGTTTTCTGTGTGTTGTGTACGAAATGTGCGTGGTATGGGTTATTTACAGCTTGTTGATCGCCTTGTGCTCTGCGTTTTGATCTGGGTCATGTCATGTGTGATATGTGCAGGTTTGAGCTTTGTGTGGTGTGAATTGGGTGGATCCTGTGGTGTTGTATATTTTGCCTTTCGATGAGCTTTCTGTTGGTGGTTGTGTTGTGTGTCTGGTGCGTGGCCTCCTTTGTCACGCTCAGGGTGAAATGTGTCTTTCTCTGTGTTGTGTGTTGTGTTACGTACTGTGTTCTGGGTTGTGTGTGCTGTGTACATGCTTTCCTGTGTGTTACGAATGGGGAAGGTGTTGGGTGGTCTGGGTATTTTGGGCATTGTGTGTGATGTTAACTGTGTGGTGTGTGTGATGTGCGTGTGTGCTTATTGAGTGTGTGTTGTGTGTATTGGGTTGTGCTGACAGTGTGTGGTTCTGAGTGTGCTCTATATGGTATGTTTGTGGTTGTGTGTGTTATGTGTCATGCGTTGAGTGCATGTCGTGTGCGTTCTTGGCGGTTGTGGGTGGTTCTGTATGTGCTGTGGGTGTTTTGTGTGTGTGACTGTGATTTGTGTGTGGCTGTGTTAGAGAGGTTGTGTGTGTGTTTGGCGGCTTGAGCTATGCGCATGAGGGGAGACATGTTGACTGTGTGGTTGTGCTTGCTTTGGGTGTCTCATGGAGTGTGCAGTATGTACCTGTGCAAAGACTTTCATGTGTATTGTGAGCAGTTTTGTGCCTTGAAGTATGTGCTGTGAGTCTCGGGTCTGTTGTGTGCTTCTGTGCTGTGCTCCTGTGTGAGAATATATGTGTGGTGTGTCTGCTTGGTTGTGTGTGTTGCGTGTAATGCACCAAGTGTGCGCTAAGTGTGATCTTTGTTTTTTTGTGTGTGTTTTGCCTTGGTTTTATGTGTGCTGTGTGTCTTTTGCGTGGGTGAATGTGATTTCCGTGTGATTGTGTTTGAGTGGATTTGTGTGCGTTTGTTTGTTAAGTGTGTGATGTGAGATGTGTTGTCTGTGTGTGGTTGTGCTTGTTTAGTGTGCCTCGTTGTGTGTGCTCTGTATACTCTCTCAAATGTGGTTTCTGTGTCTTGTGAGCTATTATGTGCTTTGTTGTGTCTGTGTGTGTCCTGTGACTTTTGTTTTGTTACTGTATGGGTTTTGTGCACGTGTGCTTTGCATAGTGCTTTCCTGGGTGGATACGTGCATGGGGTGTTTGTGTGTGACTGTGCACGTGGTGTGTCGTGTGTGACATGTGCGCTATGGGCTGTGATGTGTAGCGTGTGAAATGTGTGTTTTGTGTGTCTGTCGGGTTTGTTGTGTGTCTGGGGTCTGCCAGATTTGTTGGTCTATGGTAGTGATTTGTGGTGTTTGTTTTGTGTTTCTGTGTGTATTCTGTTGTGCCATGTGCTGTGCCATGTGTTCTTCAGTGTTTTGTGTTGTGTTGTATGTGATCTGTGCGTCTTGTTTGTTTTCTGTGTGTTGTGTACGAAATGTGCGTAGTATGGGTTACTTACTGCTTGTTGATCGCCTTGTGCTCTGCGTTTTGATCTGGGGCATGTTATGTGTGATATGTGCAGGTTTGATCTTTGTGTTGTGTGAATTGGGTGGATCCTGTGGTGTTGTATATTTTGCCTTTCGATGAGCTTTCTGTTGGTGGTTGTGTTGTGTGTCTGGTGCGTGGCCTCCTTTGTCACGCTCAGGGTGAAATGTGTCTTTCTCTGTGTTGTGTGTTGTGTTACGTACTGTGTTCTGGGTTGTGTGTGCTGTGTACATGCTTTCCTGTGTGTTACGTATGGGGAAGGTGTTGGGTGGTCTGGGTATTTTGGGCATTGTGTGTGATGTTAATTGTGTGGTGTGTGTGATGTGCGTGTGTGCTTATTGTGTGTGTGATGTGTGTATTGGGTTGTGTTGACAGTGTGTGGTTCTGAGTGTGCTCTATATGGTATGCTTTTGGTTGTGTGTGTTATGTGTCGTGTGTTGAGTGCATGTCGTGTGCGTTCCTGGCGGTTGTGGGTGGTTCTGTATGAGTTGCGGGTGTTTTGTGTGTGTGACTGTGATTTGTGTGTGGCTGTGTTAGAGAGGTTGTGTGTGTGTTTGGCGGCTTGAGCTATGCGCATGAGGGGAGACATGTTGACTGTGTGGTTGTGCTTGCTTTGGGTGTCTCATGGAGTGTGCAGTATGTACCTGTGCAAAGACTTTCATGTGTATTGTGAGCAGTTTTGTGCCTTTGAGTATGTGCTGTGTCTCGGGTCTGTTGTGTGCTTCTGTGTTGTGCTCCTGTGTGAGGATATATGTGTGGTGTGTCTGCTTGGTTGTGTGTGTTGCGTGTAATGCACCAAGTGTGTCCTACGTGTGATCTTTGTTTTTTTGGGTGTGTTTTGCCTTTGTTTAATGTGTGCTGTGTGTCTTTTGCGTGGGTGAATGTGATTTCCGTGTGATTGTGTTTGAGTGGATTTGTGTGCGTTTGTTTGTTATGTGTGTGATGTCAGATGTGTTGTCTGTGTTTGGTTGTGCTTGTTTAGTGTTCCTCGTTGTGTGTGCTGTGTATACTCTCTCAAATGTGGTTTCTGTGTCTTGTGGGCTATTATGTGCTTTGTTGTGTCTGCTGTGTGTCCTGTGACTTTTGTTTTGTTACTGTATGGGTTTTGTGCACGTGTGCTTTGCGTACTGCTTTCCAAGGTGGATACGTGCGTGGGGTGTCTGTGTGTGACTGTGCACGTGGTGTGTCGTGTGTGACATGTGCGCTATGGGCTGTGATGTGTAGCGTGTGAAATGTGTGTTTTGTGTGTCTGTCGGGTTTGTTGTGTGTCTGGGGTCTGCCAGATTTGTTGGTCTATGGTAGTGATTTGTGGTGTTTGTTTTGTGTTTCTGTGTGTATTCTGTTGTGCCATGCGCTGTGCCATGTGTTCTTGAGTGTTTTGTGTTGTGTTGTATGTGATCTGTGCGTCTTGTTTGTTTTCTGTGTGTTGTGTACGAAATGTGCGTAGTATGGGTTACTTACTGCTTGTTGATCGCCTTGTGCTCTGCGTTTTGATCTGGGGCATGTTATGTGTGATATGTGCAGGTTTGATCTTTGTGTTGTGTGAATTGGGTGGATCCTGTGGTGTTGTATATTTTGCCTTTCGATGAGCTTTCTGTTGGTGGTTGTGTTGTGTGTCTGGTGCGTGGCCTCCTTTGTCACGCTCAGGGTGAAATGTGTCTTTCTCTGTGTTGTGTGTTGTGTTACGTACTGTGTTCTGGGTTGTGTGTGCTGTGTACATGCTTTCCTGTGTGTTACGTATGGGGAAGGTGTTGGTTGGTCTGGGTATTTTGGGCATTGTGTGTGATGTTAATTGTGTGGTGTGTGTGATGTGCTTGTGTGCTTATTGTGTGTGTGTTGTGTGTATTGGGTTGTGCCGACAGTGTGTGGTTCTGAGTGTGCTCTATATGGTATGTTTGTGGTTGTGTGTGTTATGTGTCATGCGTTGAGTGCATGTCGTGTGCGTTCTTGGCGGTTGTGGGTGGTTCTGTATGTGCTGTGGGTGTTTTGTGTGTGTGACTGTGATTTGTGTGTGGCTGTGTTAGAGAAGTTGTGTGTGTGTTTGGCGGCTTGAGCTATGCGCATGAGGGGAGACATGTTGACTGTGTGGTTGTGCTTGCTTTGGGTGTCTCATGGAGTGTGCAGTATGTACCTGTGCAAAGACTTTCATGTGTATTGTGAGCAGTTTTGTGCCTTGAAGTATGTGCTGTGAGTCTCGGGTCTGTTGTGTGCTTCTGTGCTGTGCTCCTGTGTGAGGATATATGTGTGGTGTGTCTGCTTGGTTGTGTGTGTTGCGTGTAATGCACCAAGTGTGTGCTAAGTGTGATCTTTGTTTTTTTGTGTGTGTTTTGCCTTTGTTTAATGTGTGCTGTGTGTCTTTTGCGTGGGTGAATGTGATTTCCGTCTGATTGTGTTTGAGTGGATTTGTGTGCGTTTGTTTGTTATGTGTGTGATGTCAGATGTGTTGTCTGTGTTTGGTTGTGCTTGTTTAGTGTGCCTCGTTGTGTGTGCTGTGTATACTCTCTCAAATGTGGTTTCTGTGTCTTGTGAGCTATTATGTGCTTTGTTGTGTCTGTGTGTGTCCTGTGACTTTTGTTTTGTTACTGTATGGGTTTTGTGCACGTGTGCTTTGCATAGTGCTTTCCTGGGTGGATACGTGCATGGGGTGTCTGTGTGTGACTGTGCACGTGGTGTGTCGTGTGTGACATGTGCGCTATGGGCTGTGATGTGTAGCGTGTGAAATGTGTGTTTTGTGTGTCTGTCGGGTTTGTTGTGTGTCTGGGGTCTGCCAGATTTGTTGGTCTATGGTAGTGATTTGTGGTGTTTGTTTTGTGTTTCTGTGTGTATTCTGTTGTGCCATGTGCTGTGCCATGTGTTCTTCAGTGTTTTGTGTTGTGTTGTATGTGATCTGTGCGTCTTGTTTGTTTTCTGTGTGTTGTGTACGAAATGTGCGTAGTATGGGTTACTTACTGCTTGTTGATCGCCTTGTGCTCTGCGTTTTGATCTGGGGCATGTTATGTGTGATATGTGCAGGTTTGATCTTTGTGTTGTGTGAATTGGGTGGATCCTGTGGTGTTGTATATTTTGCCTTTCGATGAGCTTTCTGTTGGTGGTTGTGTTGTGTGTCTGGTGCGTGGCCTCCTTTGTCACGCTCAGGGTGAAATGTGTCTTTCTCTGTGTTGTGTGTTGTGTTACGTACTGTGTTCTGGGTTGTGTGTGCTGTGTACATGCTTTCCTGTGTGTTACATATGGGGAAGGTGTTGGTTGGTCTGGGTATTTTGGGCATTGTGTGTGATGTTAATTGTGTGGTGTGTGTGATGTGCTTGTGTGCTTATTGTGTGTGTGTTGTGTGTATTGGGTTGTGCTGACAGTGTGTGGTTCTGAGTGTGTTCTATATGGTATGTTTGTGGTTGTGTGTGTTATGTGTCGTTTGTTGAATGCATGTCGTGTGCGTTCTTGGGGGTTGTATGGTTCTGTATGAGTTGTGGGTGTTTTGTGTGTGTGACTGTGATTTGTGTGTGGCTGTGTTAGAGAGGTTGTGTGTGTGTTTGGCGGCTTGAGCTATGCGCATGAGGGGAGACATGTTGACTGTGTGGTTGTGCTTGCTTTGGGTGTCTCATGGAGGGTGCAGTATGTACCTGTGCAAAGACTTTCATGTGTATTGTGAGCAGTTTTGTGCCTTGAAGTATGTGCTGTGAGTGTCCGGTCTGTTGTGTGCTTCTGTGTTGTGCTCCTGTGTGAGGATATATGTGTGGTGTGTCTGCTTGGTTGTGTGTGTTGCGTGTAATGCACCAAGTGTGTGCTAAGTGTGATCTTTGTTTTTTTGTGTGTGTTTTGCCTTTGTTTAATGTGTGCTGTGTGTCTTTTGCGTGGGTGAATGTGATTTCCGTCTGATTGTGTTTGAGTGGATTTGTGTGCGTTTGTTTGTTATGTGTGTGATGTCAGATGTGTTGTCTGTGTTTGGTTGTGCTTGTTTAGTGTTCCTCGTTGTGTGTGCTGTGTATACTCTCTCAAATGTGGTTTCTGTGTCTTGTGGGCTATTAGGTGCTTTGTTGTGTCTGCTGTGTGTCCTGTGACTTTTGTTTTGTTACTGTATGGGTTTTGTGCACGTGTGCTTTACGTAGTGCTTTCCTGGGTGGATACGTGCGTGGGGTGTCTGTGTGTGACTGTGCACGTGGTGTGTCGTGTGTGACGTGTGCGCTACGGGCTGTGATGTGTAGCGTGTGAAATGTGTGTTTTGTGTGTCTGTCGGGTTTGTTGTGTGTCTGGGGTGCTGCCAGAGTTGGTCTATGGTAGTGATTTGTGGTGTTTGTTTGTGTTTCTGTGTGTATTCTGTGGTGCCATGCGGTGTGCCATGTGTTCTTGAGTGTTTTGTGTTGTGTTGTAAGTGATCTGTGCGTCTTGTTTGTTTTCTGTGTGTTGTGTACGAAATGTGCGTGGTATGGGTTATTTACAGCTTGTTGATCGCCTTGTGCTCTGCGTTTTGATCTGGGTCATGTCATGTGTGATATGTGCAGGTTTGAGCTTTGTGTGGTGTGAATTGGGTGGATCCTGTGGTGTTGTATATTTTGCCTTTCGATGAGCTTTCTGTTGGTGGTTGTGTTGTGTGTCTGGTGCGTGGCCTCCTTTGTCACGCTCAGGGTGAAATGTGTCTTTCTCTGTGTTGTGTGTTGTGTTACGTACTGTGTTCTGGGTTGTGTGTGCTGTGTACATGCTTTCCTGTGTGTTACGAATGGGGAAGGTGTTGGGTGGTCTGGGTATTTTGGGCATTGTGTGTGATGTTAACTGTGTGGTGTGTGTGATGTGCGTGTGTGCTTATTGAGTGTGTGTTGTGTGTATTGGGTTGTGCTGACAGTGTGTGGTTCTGAGTGTGCTCTATATGGTATGTTTGTGGTTGTGTGTGTTATGTGTCATGCGTTGAGTGCATGTCGTGTGCGTTCTTGGCGGTTGTGGGTGGTTCTGTATGTGCTGTGGGTGTTTTGTGTGTGTGACTGTGATTTGTGTGTGGCTGTGTTAGAGAGGTTGTGTGTGTGTTTGGCGGCTTGAGCTATGCGCATGAGGGGAGACATGTTGACTGTGTGGTTGTGCTTGCTTTGGGTGTCTCATGGAGTGTGCAGTATGTACCTGTGCAAAGACTTTCATGTGTATTGTGAGCAGTTTTGTGCCTTGAAGTATGTGCTGTGAGTCTCGGGTCTGTTGTGTGCTTCTGTGCTGTGCTCCTGTGTGAGAATATATGTGTGGTGTGTCTGCTTGGTTGTGTGTGTTGCGTGTAATGCACCAAGTGTGCGCTAAGTGTGATCTTTGTTTTTTTGTGTGTGTTTTGCCTTGGTTTTATGTGTGCTGTGTGTCTTTTGCGTGGGTGAATGTGATTTCCGTGTGATTGTGTTTGAGTGGATTTGTGTGCGTTTGTTTGTTAAGTGTGTGATGTGAGATGTGTTGTCTGTGTGTGGTTGTGCTTGTTTAGTGTGCCTCGTTGTGTGTGCTCTGTATACTCTCTCAAATGTGGTTTCTGTGTCTTGTGAGCTATTATGTGCTTTGTTGTGTCTGTGTGTGTCCTGTGACTTTTGTTTTGTTACTGTATGGGTTTTGTGCACGTGTGCTTTGCATAGTGCTTTCCTGGGTGGATACGTGCATGGGGTGTTTGTGTGTGACTGTGCACGTGGTGTGTCGTGTGTGACATGTGCGCTATGGGCTGTGATGTGTAGCGTGTGAAATGTGTGTTTTGTGTGTCTGTCGGGTTTGTTGTGTGTCTGGGGTCTGCCAGATTTGTTGGTCTATGGTAGTGATTTGTGGTGTTTGTTTTGTGTTTCTGTGTGTATTCTGTTGTGCCATGTGCTGTGCCATGTGTTCTTCAGTGTTTTGTGTTGTGTTGTATGTGATCTGTGCGTCTTGTTTGTTTTCTGTGTGTTGTGTACGAAATGTGCGTAGTATGGGTTACTTACTGCTTGTTGATCGCCTTGTGCTCTGCGTTTTGATCTGGGGCATGTTATGTGTGATATGTGCAGGTTTGATCTTTGTGTTGTGTGAATTGGGTGGATCCTGTGGTGTTGTATATTTTGCCTTTCGATGAGCTTTCTGTTGGTGGTTGTGTTGTGTGTCTGGTGCGTGGCCTCCTTTGTCACGCTCAGGGTGAAATGTGTCTTTCTCTGTGTTGTGTGTTGTGTTACGTACTGTGTTCTGGGTTGTGTGTGCTGTGTACATGCTTTCCTGTGTGTTACGTATGGGGAAGGTGTTGGGTGGTCTGGGTATTTTGGGCATTGTGTGTGATGTTAATTGTGTGGTGTGTGTGATGTGCGTGTGTGCTTATTGTGTGTGTGATGTGTGTATTGGGTTGTGTTGACAGTGTGTGGTTCTGAGTGTGCTCTATATGGTATGCTTTTGGTTGTGTGTGTTATGTGTCGTGTGTTGAGTGCATGTCGTGTGCGTTCCTGGCGGTTGTGGGTGGTTCTGTATGAGTTGCGGGTGTTTTGTGTGTGTGACTGTGATTTGTGTGTGGCTGTGTTAGAGAGGTTGTGTGTGTGTTTGGCGGCTTGAGCTATGCGCATGAGGGGAGACATGTTGACTGTGTGGTTGTGCTTGCTTTGGGTGTCTCATGGAGTGTGCAGTATGTACCTGTGCAAAGACTTTCATGTGTATTGTGAGCAGTTTTGTGCCTTTGAGTATGTGCTGTGTCTCGGGTCTGTTGTGTGCTTCTGTGTTGTGCTCCTGTGTGAGGATATATGTGTGGTGTGTCTGCTTGGTTGTGTGTGTTGCGTGTAATGCACCAAGTGTGTCCTACGTGTGATCTTTGTTTTTTTGGGTGTGTTTTGCCTTTGTTTAATGTGTGCTGTGTGTCTTTTGCGTGGGTGAATGTGATTTCCGTGTGATTGTGTTTGAGTGGATTTGTGTGCGTTTGTTTGTTATGTGTGTGATGTCAGATGTGTTGTCTGTGTTTGGTTGTGCTTGTTTAGTGTTCCTCGTTGTGTGTGCTGTGTATACTCTCTCAAATGTGGTTTCTGTGTCTTGTGGGCTATTATGTGCTTTGTTGTGTCTGCTGTGTGTCCTGTGACTTTTGTTTTGTTACTGTATGGGTTTTGTGCACGTGTGCTTTGCGTACTGCTTTCCAAGGTGGATACGTGCGTGGGGTGTCTGTGTGTGACTGTGCACGTGGTGTGTCGTGTGTGACATGTGCGCTATGGGCTGTGATGTGTAGCGTGTGAAATGTGTGTTTTGTGTGTCTGTCGGGTTTGTTGTGTGTCTGGGGTCTGCCAGATTTGTTGGTCTATGGTAGTGATTTGTGGTGTTTGTTTTGTGTTTCTGTGTGTATTCTGTTGTGCCATGCGCTGTGCCATGTGTTCTTGAGTGTTTTGTGTTGTGTTGTATGTGATCTGTGCGTCTTGTTTGTTTTCTGTGTGTTGTGTACGAAATGTGCGTAGTATGGGTTACTTACTGCTTGTTGATCGCCTTGTGCTCTGCGTTTTGATCTGGGGCATGTTATGTGTGATATGTGCAGGTTTGATCTTTGTGTTGTGTGAATTGGGTGGATCCTGTGGTGTTGTATATTTTGCCTTTCGATGAGCTTTCTGTTGGTGGTTGTGTTGTGTGTCTGGTGCGTGGCCTCCTTTGTCACGCTCAGGGTGAAATGTGTCTTTCTCTGTGTTGTGTGTTGTGTTACGTACTGTGTTCTGGGTTGTGTGTGCTGTGTACATGCTTTCCTGTGTGTTACGTATGGGGAAGGTGTTGGTTGGTCTGGGTATTTTGGGCATTGTGTGTGATGTTAATTGTGTGGTGTGTGTGATGTGCTTGTGTGCTTATTGTGTGTGTGTTGTGTGTATTGGGTTGTGCCGACAGTGTGTGGTTCTGAGTGTGCTCTATATGGTATGTTTGTGGTTGTGTGTGTTATGTGTCATGCGTTGAGTGCATGTCGTGTGCGTTCTTGGCGGTTGTGGGTGGTTCTGTATGTGCTGTGGGTGTTTTGTGTGTGTGACTGTGATTTGTGTGTGGCTGTGTTAGAGAAGTTGTGTGTGTGTTTGGCGGCTTGAGCTATGCGCATGAGGGGAGACATGTTGACTGTGTGGTTGTGCTTGCTTTGGGTGTCTCATGGAGTGTGCAGTATGTACCTGTGCAAAGACTTTCATGTGTATTGTGAGCAGTTTTGTGCCTTGAAGTATGTGCTGTGAGTCTCGGGTCTGTTGTGTGCTTCTGTGCTGTGCTCCTGTGTGAGGATATATGTGTGGTGTGTCTGCTTGGTTGTGTGTGTTGCGTGTAATGCACCAAGTGTGTGCTAAGTGTGATCTTTGTTTTTTTGTGTGTGTTTTGCCTTTGTTTAATGTGTGCTGTGTGTCTTTTGCGTGGGTGAATGTGATTTCCGTCTGATTGTGTTTGAGTGGATTTGTGTGCGTTTGTTTGTTATGTGTGTGATGTCAGATGTGTTGTCTGTGTTTGGTTGTGCTTGTTTAGTGTGCCTCGTTGTGTGTGCTGTGTATACTCTCTCAAATGTGGTTTCTGTGTCTTGTGAGCTATTATGTGCTTTGTTGTGTCTGTGTGTGTCCTGTGACTTTTGTTTTGTTACTGTATGGGTTTTGTGCACGTGTGCTTTGCATAGTGCTTTCCTGGGTGGATACGTGCATGGGGTGTCTGTGTGTGACTGTGCACGTGGTGTGTCGTGTGTGACATGTGCGCTATGGGCTGTGATGTGTAGCGTGTGAAATGTGTGTTTTGTGTGTCTGTCGGGTTTGTTGTGTGTCTGGGGTCTGCCAGATTTGTTGGTCTATGGTAGTGATTTGTGGTGTTTGTTTTGTGTTTCTGTGTGTATTCTGTTGTGCCATGTGCTGTGCCATGTGTTCTTCAGTGTTTTGTGTTGTGTTGTATGTGATCTGTGCGTCTTGTTTGTTTTCTGTGTGTTGTGTACGAAATGTGCGTAGTATGGGTTACTTACTGCTTGTTGATCGCCTTGTGCTCTGCGTTTTGATCTGGGGCATGTTATGTGTGATATGTGCAGGTTTGATCTTTGTGTTGTGTGAATTGGGTGGATCCTGTGGTGTTGTATATTTTGCCTTTCGATGAGCTTTCTGTTGGTGGTTGTGTTGTGTGTCTGGTGCGTGGCCTCCTTTGTCACGCTCAGGGTGAAATGTGTCTTTCTCTGTGTTGTGTGTTGTGTTACGTACTGTGTTCTGGGTTGTGTGTGCTGTGTACATGCTTTCCTGTGTGTTACATATGGGGAAGGTGTTGGTTGGTCTGGGTATTTTGGGCATTGTGTGTGATGTTAATTGTGTGGTGTGTGTGATGTGCTTGTGTGCTTATTGTGTGTGTGTTGTGTGTATTGGGTTGTGCTGACAGTGTGTGGTTCTGAGTGTGTTCTATATGGTATGTTTGTGGTTGTGTGTGTTATGTGTCGTTTGTTGAATGCATGTCGTGTGCGTTCTTGGGGGTTGTATGGTTCTGTATGAGTTGTGGGTGTTTTGTGTGTGTGACTGTGATTTGTGTGTGGCTGTGTTAGAGAGGTTGTGTGTGTGTTTGGCGGCTTGAGCTATGCGCATGAGGGGAGACATGTTGACTGTGTGGTTGTGCTTGCTTTGGGTGTCTCATGGAGGGTGCAGTATGTACCTGTGCAAAGACTTTCATGTGTATTGTGAGCAGTTTTGTGCCTTGAAGTATGTGCTGTGAGTGTCCGGTCTGTTGTGTGCTTCTGTGTTGTGCTCCTGTGTGAGGATATATGTGTGGTGTGTCTGCTTGGTTGTGTGTGTTGCGTGTAATGCACCAAGTGTGTGCTAAGTGTGATCTTTGTTTTTTTGTGTGTGTTTTGCCTTTGTTTAATGTGTGCTGTGTGTCTTTTGCGTGGGTGAATGTGATTTCCGTCTGATTGTGTTTGAGTGGATTTGTGTGCGTTTGTTTGTTATGTGTGTGATGTCAGATGTGTTGTCTGTGTTTGGTTGTGCTTGTTTAGTGTTCCTCGTTGTGTGTGCTGTGTATACTCTCTCAAATGTGGTTTCTGTGTCTTGTGGGCTATTAGGTGCTTTGTTGTGTCTGCTGTGTGTCCTGTGACTTTTGTTTTGTTACTGTATGGGTTTTGTGCACGTGTGCTTTACGTAGTGCTTTCCTGGGTGGATACGTGCGTGGGGTGTCTGTGTGTGACTGTGCACGTGGTGTGTCGTGTGTGACGTGTGCGCTACGGGCTGTGATGTGTAGCGTGTGAAATGTGTGTTTTGTGTGTCTGTCGGGTTTGTTGTGTGTCTGGGGTGCTGCCAGAGTTGGTCTATGGTAGTGATTTGTGGTGTTTGTTTGTGTTTCTGTGTGTATTCTGTGGTGCCATGCGGTGTGCCATGTGTTCTTGAGTGTTTTGTGTTGTGTTGTAAGTGATCTGTGCGTCTTGTTTGTTTTCTGTGTGTTGTGTACGAAATGTGCGTGGTATGGGTTATTTACAGCTTGTTGATCGCCTTGTGCTCTGCGTTTTGATCTGGGTCATGTCATGTGTGATATGTGCAGTTTTGAGCTTTGTGTTGTGTGAATTGAGTGGATCCTGTGGTGTTGTATATTTTGCCTTTCGATGAGCTTTCTGTTGGTGGTTGTGTTGTGTGTCTGGTGCGTGGCCTCCTTTGTCACGCTCAGGGTGAAATGTGTCTTTCTCTGTGTTGTGTGTTGTGTTACGTACTGTGTTCTGGGTTGTGTGTGCTGTGTACATGCTTTCCTGTGTGTTACGTATGGGGAAGGTGTTGGGTGGTCTGGGTATTTTGGGCATTGTGTGTGATGTTAATTGTGTGGTGTGTGTGATGTGCGTGTGTGCTTATTGTGTGTGTGATGTGTGTATTGGGTTGTGTTGACAGTGTGTGGTTCTGAGTGTGCTCTATATGGTATGCTTTTGGTTGTGTGTGTTATGTGTCGTGTGTTGAGTGCATGTCGTGTGCGTTCCTGGCGGTTGTGGGTGGTTCTGTATGAGTTGCGGGTGTTTTGTGTGTGTGACTGTGATTTGTGTGTGGCTGTGTTAGAGAGGTTGTGTGTGTGTTTGGCGGCTTGAGCTATGCGCATGAGGGGAGACATGTTGACTGTGTGGTTGTGCTTGCTTTGGGTGTCTCATGGAGTGTGCAGTATGTACCTGTGCAAAGACTTTCATGTGTATTGTGAGCAGTTTTGTGCCTTTGAGTATGTGCTGTGTCTCGGGTCTGTTGTGTGCTTCTGTGTTGTGCTCCTGTGTGAGGATATATGTGTGGTGTGTCTGCTTGGTTGTGTGTGTTGCGTGTAATGCACCAAGTGTGTCCTACGTGTGATCTTTGTTTTTTTGGGTGTGTTTTGCCTTTGTTTAATGTGTGCTGTGTGTCTTTTGCGTGGGTGAATGTGATTTCCGTGTGATTGTGTTTGAGTGGATTTGTGTGCGTTTGTTTGTTATGTGTGTGATGTCAGATGTGTTGTCTGTGTTTGGTTGTGCTTGTTTAGTGTTCCTCGTTGTGTGTGCTGTGTATACTCTCTCAAATGTGGTTTCTGTGTCTTGTGGGCTATTATGTGCTTTGTTGTGTCTGCTGTGTGTCCTGTGACTTTTGTTTTGTTACTGTATGGGTTTTGTGCACGTGTGCTTTGCGTACTGCTTTCCAAGGTGGATACGTGCGTGGGGTGTCTGTGTGTGACTGTGCACGTGGTGTGTCGTGTGTGACATGTGCGCTATGGGCTGTGATGTGTAGCGTGTGAAATGTGTGTTTTGTGTGTCTGTGGGGTTTGTTGTGTGTCTGGGGTCTGCCAGATTTGTTGGTCTATGGTAGTGATTTGTGGTGTTTGTTTTGTGTTTCTGTGTGTATTCTGTTGTGCCATGCGCTGTGCCATGTGTTCTTGAGTGTTTTGTGTTGTGTTGTATGTGATCTGTGCGTCTTGTTTGTTTTCTGTGTGTTGTGTACGAAATGTGCGTAGTATGGGTTACTTACTGCTTGTTGATCGCCTTGTGCTCTGCGTTTTGATCTGGGGCATGTTATGTGTGATATGTGCAGGTTTGATCTTTGTGTTGTGTGAATTGGGTGGATCCTGTGGTGTTGTATATTTTGCCTTTCGATGAGCTTTCTGTTGGTGGTTGTGTTGTGTGTCTGGTGCGTGGCCTCCTTTGTCACGCTCAGGGTGAAATGTGTCTTTCTCTGTGTTGTGTGTTGTGTTACGTACTGTGTTCTGGGTTGTGTGTGCTGTGTACATGCTTTCCTGTGTGTTACGTATGGGGAAGGTGTTGGTTGGTCTGGGTATTTTGGGCATTGTGTGTGATGTTAATTGTGTGGTGTGTGTGATGTGCTTGTGTGCTTATTGTGTGTGTGTTGTGTGTATTGGGTTGTGCCGACAGTGTGTGGTTCTGAGTGTGCTCTATATGGTATGTTTGTGGTTGTGTGTGTTATGTGTCATGCGTTGAGTGCATGTCGTGTGCGTTCTTGGCGGTTGTGGGTGGTTCTGTATGTGCTGTGGGTGTTTTGTGTGTGTGACTGTGATTTGTGTGTGGCTGTGTTAGAGAAGTTGTGTGTGTGTTTGGCGGCTTGAGCTATGCGCATGAGGGGAGACATGTTGACTGTGTGGTTGTGCTTGCTTTGGGTGTCTCATGGAGTGTGCAGTATGTACCTGTGCAAAGACTTTCATGTGTATTGTGAGCAGTTTTGTGCCTTGAAGTATGTGCTGTGAGTCTCGGGTCTGTTGTGTGCTTCTGTGCTGTGCTCCTGTGTGAGGATATATGTGTGGTGTGTCTGCTTGGTTGTGTGTGTTGCGTGTAATGCACCAAGTGTGCGCTAAGTGTGATCTTTGTTTTTTTGTGTGTGTTTTGCCTTGGTTTTATGTGTGCTGTGTGTCTTTTGCGTGGGTGAATGTGATTTCCGTGTGATTGTGTTTGAGTGGATTTGTGTGCGTTTGTTTGTTAAGTGTGTGATGTGAGATGTGTTGTCTGTGTGTGGTTGTGCTTGTTTAGTGTGCCTCGTTGTGTGTGCTCTGTATACTCTCTCAAATGTGGTTTCTGTGTCTTGTGAGCTATTATGTGCTTTGTTGTGTCTGTGTGTGTCCTGTGACTTTTGTTTTGTTACTGTATGGGTTTTGTGCACGTGTGCTTTGCATAGTGCTTTCCTGGGTGGATACGTGCATGGGGTGTCTGTGTGTGACTGTGCACGTGGTGTGTCGTGTGTGACATGTGCGCTATGGGCTGTGATGTGTAGCGTGTGAAATGTGTGTTTTGTGTGTCTGTCGGGTTTGTTGTGTGTCTGGGGTCTGCCAGATTTGTTGGTCTATGGTAGTGATTTGTGGTGTTTGTTTTGTGTTTCTGTGTGTATTCTGTTGTGCCATGTGCTGTGCCATGTGTTCTTCAGTGTTTTGTGTTGTGTTGTATGTGATCTGTGCGTCTTGTTTGTTTTCTGTGTGTTGTGTACGAAATGTGCGTAGTATGGGTTACTTACTGCTTGTTGATCGCCTTGTGCTCTGCGTTTTGATCTGGGGCATGTTATGTGTGATATGTGCAGGTTTGATCTTTGTGTTGTGTGAATTGGGTGGATCCTGTGGTGTTGTATATTTTGCCTTTCGATGAGCTTTCTGTTGGTGGTTGTGTTGTGTGTCTGGTGCGTGGCCTCCTTTGTCACGCTCAGGGTGAAATGTGTCTTTCTCTGTGTTGTGTGTTGTGTTACGTACTGTGTTCTGGGTTGTGTGTGCTGTGTACATGCTTTCCTGTGTGTTACGTATGGGGAAGGTGTTGGTTGGTCTGGGTATTTTGGGCATTGTGTGTGATGTTAATTGTGTGGTGTGTGTGATGTGCTTGTGTGCTTATTGTGTGTGTGTTGTGTGTATTGGGTTGTGCTGACAGTGTGTGGTTCTGAGTGTGCTCTATATGGTATGTTTGTGGTTGTGTGTGTTATGTGTCGTTTGTTGAATGCATGTCGTGTGCGTTCTTGGGGGTTGTATGGTTCTGTATGAGTTGTGGGTGTTTAGTGTGTGTGACTGTGATTTGTGTGTGGCTGTGTTAGAGAGGTTGTGTGTGTGTTTGGCGGCTTGAGCTATGCGCATGAGGGGAGACATGTTGACTGTGTGGTTGTGCTTGCTTTGGGTGTCTCATGGAGGGTGCAGTATGTACCTGTGCAAAGACTTTCATGTGTATTGTGAGCAGTTTTGTGCCTTGAAGTATGTGCTGTGAGTGTCCGGTCTGTTGTGTGCTTCTGTGTTGTGCTCCTGTGTGAGGATATATGTGTGGTGTGTCTGCTTGGTTGTGTGTGTTGCGTGTAATGCACCAAGTGTGTGCTAAGTGTGATCTTTGTTTTTTTGTGTGTGTTTTGCCTTTGTTTAATGTGTGCTGTGTGTCTTTTGCGTGGGTGAATGTGATTTCCGTCTGATTGTGTTTGAGTGGATTTGTGTGCGTTTGTTTGTTATGTGTGTGATGTCAGATGTGTTGTCTGTGTTTGGTTGTGCTTGTTTAGTGTTCCTCGTTGTGTGTGCTGTGTATACTCTCTCAAATGTGGTTTCTGTGTCTTGTGGGCTATTAGGTGCTTTGTTGTGTCTGCTGTGTGTCCTGTGACTTTTGTTTTGTTACTGTATGGGTTTTGTGCACGTGTGCTTTACGTAGTGCTTTCCTGGGTGGATACGTGCGTGGGGTGTCTGTGTGTGACTGTGCACGTGGTGTGTCGTGTGTGACGTGTGCGCTACGGGCTGTGATGTGTAGCGTGTGAAATGTGTGTTTTGTGTGTCTGTCGGGTTTGTTGTGTGTCTGGGGTGCTGCCAGAGTTGGTCTATGGTAGTGATTTGTGGTGTTTGTTTGTGTTTCTGTGTGTATTCTGTGGTGCCATGCGGTGTGCCATGTGTTCTTGAGTGTTTTGTGTTGTGTTGTAAGTGATCTGTGCGTCTTGTTTGTTTTCTGTGTGTTGTGTACGAAATGTGCGTGGTATGGGTTATTTACAGCTTGTTGATCGCCTTGTGCTCTGCGTTTTGATCTGGGTCATGTCATGTGTGATATGTGCAGTTTTGAGCTTTGTGTTGTGTGAATTGAGTGGATCCTGTGGTGTTGTATATTTTGCCTTTCGATGAGCTTTCTGTTGGTGGTTGTGTTGTGTGTCTGGTGCGTGGCCTCCTTTGTCACGCTCAGGGTGAAATGTGTCTTTCTCTTTGTTGTGTGTTGTGTTACGTACTGTGTTCTGGGTTGTGTGTGCTGTGTACATGCTTTCCTGTGTGTTACGTATGGGGAAGGTGTTGGGTGGTCTGGGTATTTTGGGCATTGTGTGTGATGTTAATTGTGTGGTGTGTGTGATGTGCGTGTGTGCTTATTGTGTGTGTGATGTGTGTATTGGGTTGTGTTGACAGTGTGTGGTTCTGAGTGTGCTCTATATGGTATGCTTTTGGTTGTGTGTGTTATGTGTCGTGTGTTGAGTGCATGTCGTGTGCGTTCCTGGCGGTTGTGGGTGGTTCTGTATGAGTTGCGGGTGTTTTGTGTGTGTGACTGTGATTTGTGTGTGGCTGTGTTAGAGAGGTTGTGTGTGTGTTTGGCGGCTTGAGCTATGCGCATGAGGGGAGACATGTTGACTGTGTGGTTGTGCTTGCTTTGGGTGTCTCATGGAGTGTGCAGTATGTACCTGTGCAAAGACTTTCATGTGTATTGTGAGCAGTTTTGTGCCTTTGAGTATGTGCTGTGTCTCGGGTCTGTTGTGTGCTTCTGTGTTGTGCTCCTGTGTGAGGATATATGTGTGGTGTGTCTGCTTGGTTGTGTGTGTTGCGTGTAATGCACCAAGTGTGTCCTACGTGTGATCTTTGTTTTTTTGGGTGTGTTTTGCCTTTGTTTAATGTGTGCTGTGTGTCTTTTGCGTGGGTGAATGTGATTTCCGTGTGATTGTGTTTGAGTGGATTTGTGTGCGTTTGTTTGTTATGTGTGTGATGTCAGATGTGTTGTCTGTGTTTGGTTGTGCTTGTTTAGTGTTCCTCGTTGTGTGTGCTGTGTATACTCTCTCAAATGTGGTTTCTGTGTCTTGTGGGCTATTATGTGCTTTGTTGTGTCTGCTGTGTGTCCTGTGACTTTTGTTTTGTTACTGTATGGGTTTTGTGCACGTGTGCTTTGCGTACTGCTTTCCAAGGTGGATACGTGCGTGGGGTGTCTGTGTGTGACTGTGCACGTGGTGTGTCGTGTGTGACATGTGCGCTATGGGCTGTGATGTGTAGCGTGTGAAATGTGTGTTTTGTGTGTCTGTCGGGTTTGTTGTGTGTCTGGGGTCTGCCAGATTTGTTGGTCTATGGTAGTGATTTGTGGTGTTTGTTTTGTGTTTCTGTGTGTATTCTGTTGTGCCATGCGCTGTGCCATGTGTTCTTGAGTGTTTTGTGTTGTGTTGTATGTGATCTGTGCGTCTTGTTTGTTTTCTGTGTGTTGTGTACGAAATGTGCGTAGTATGGGTTACTTACTGCTTGTTGATCGCCTTGTGCTCTGCGTTTTGATCTGGGGCATGTTATGTGTGATATGTGCAGGTTTGATCTTTGTGTTGTGTGAATTGGGTGGATCCTGTGGTGTTGTATATTTTGCCTTTCGATGAGCTTTCTGTTGGTGGTTGTGTTGTGTGTCTGGTGCGTGGCCTCCTTTGTCACGCTCAGGGTGAAATGTGTCTTTCTCTGTGTTGTGTGTTGTGTTACGTACTGTGTTCTGGGTTGTGTGTGCTGTGTACATGCTTTCCTGTGTGTTACGTATGGGGAAGGTGTTGGTTGGTCTGGGTATTTTGGGCATTGTGTGTGATGTTAATTGTGTGGTGTGTGTGATGTGCTTGTGTGCTTATTGTGTGTGTGTTGTGTGTATTGGGTTGTGCCGACAGTGTGTGGTTCTGAGTGTGCTCTATATTGTATGTTTGTGGTTGTGTGTGTTATGTGTCATGCGTTGAGTGCATGTCGTGTGCGTTCTTGGCGGTTGTGGGTGGTTCTGTATGTGCTGTGGGTGTTTTGTGTGTGTGACTGTGATTTGTGTGTGGCTGTGTTAGAGAAGTTGTGTGTGTGTTTGGCGGCTTGAGCTATGCGCATGAGGGGAGACATGTTGACTGTGTGGTTGTGCTTGCTTTGGGTGTCTCATGGAGTGTGCAGTATGTACCTGTGCAAAGACTTTCATGTGTATTGTGAGCAGTTTTGTGCCTTGAAGTATGTGCTGTGAGTCTCGGGTCTGTTGTGTGCTTCTGTGCTGTGCTCCTGTGTGAGGATATATGTGTGGTGTGTCTGCTTGGTTGTGTGTGTTGCGTGTAATGCACCAAGTGTGTGCTAAGTGTGATCTTTGTTTTTTTGTGTGTGTTTTGCCTTGGTTTTATGTGTGCTGTGTGTCTTTTGCGTGGGTGAATGTGATTTCCGTGTGATTGTGTTTGAGTGGATTTGTGTGCGTTTGTTTGTTAAGTGTGTGATGTGAGATGTGTTGTCTGTGTGTGGTTGTGCTTGTTTAGTGTGCCTCGTTGTGTGTGCTCTGTATACTCTCTCAAATGTGGTTTCTGTGTCTTGTGAGCTATTATGTGCTTTGTTGTGTCTGTGTGTGTCCTGTGACTTTTGTTTTGTTACTGTATGGGTTTTGTGCACGTGTGCTTTGCATAGTGCTTTCCTGGGTGGATACGTGCATGGGGTGTCTGTGTGTGACTGTGCACGTGGTGTGTCGTGTGTGACATGTGCGCTATGGGCTGTGATGTGTAGCGTGTGAAATGTGTGTTTTGTGTGTCTGTCGGGTTTGTTGTGTGTCTGGGGTCTGCCAGATTTGTTGGTCTATGGTAGTGATTTGTGGTGTTTGTTTTGTGTTTCTGTGTGTATTCTGTTGTGCCATGTGCTGTGCCATGTGTTCTTCAGTGTTTTGTGTTGTGTTGTATGTGATCTGTGCGTCTTGTTTGTTTTCTGTGTGTTGTGTACGAAATGTGCGTAGTATGGGTTACTTACTGCTTGTTGATCGCCTTGTGCTCTGCGTTTTGATCTGGGGCATGTTATGTGTGATATGTGCAGGTTTGATCTTTGTGTTGTGTGAATTGGGTGGATCCTGTGGTGTTGTATATTTTGCCTTTCGATGAGCTTTCTGTTGGTGGTTGTGTTGTGTGTCTGGTGCGTGGCCTCCTTTGTCACGCTCAGGGTGAAATGTGTCTTTCTCTGTGTTGTGTGTTGTGTTACGTACTGTGTTCTGGGTTGTGTGTGCTGTGTACATGCTTTCCTGTGTGTTACGTATGGGGAAGGTGTTGGTTGGTCTGGGTATTTTGGGCATTGTGTGTGATGTTAATTGTGTGGTGTGTGTGATGTGCTTGTGTGCTTATTGTGTGTGTGTTGTGTGTATTGGGTTGTGCTGACAGTGTGTGGTTCTGAGTGTGCTCTATATGGTATGTTTGTGGTTGTGTGTGTTATGTGTCGTTTGTTGAATGCATGTCGTGTGCGTTCTTGGGGGTTGTATGGTTCTGTATGAGTTGTGGGTGTTTTGTGTGTGTGACTGTGATTTGTGTGTGGCTGTGTTAGAGAGGTTGTGTGTGTGTTTGGCGGCTTGAGCTATGCGCATGAGGGGAGACATGTTGACTGTGTGGTTGTGCTTGCTTTGGGTGTCTCATGGAGGGTGCAGTATGTACCTGTGCAAAGACTTTCATGTGTATTGTGAGCAGTTTTGTGCCTTGAAGTATGTGCTGTGAGTGTCCGGTCTGTTGTGTGCTTCTGTGTTGTGCTCCTGTGTGAGGATATATGTGTGGTGTGTCTGCTTGGTTGTGTGTGTTGCGTGTAATGCACCAAGTGTGTGCTAAGTGTGATCTTTGTTTTTTTGTGTGTGTTTTGCCTTTGTTTAATGTGTGCTGTGTGTCTTTTGCGTGGGTGAATGTGATTTCCGTCTGATTGTGTTTGAGTGGATTTGTGTGCGTTTGTTTGTTATGTGTGTGATGTCAGATGTGTTGTCTGTGTTTGGTTGTGCTTGTTTAGTGTTCCTCGTTGTGTGTGCTGTGTATACTCTCTCAAATGTGGTTTCTGTGTCTTGTGGGCTATTAGGTGCTTTGTTGTGTCTGCTGTGTGTCCTGTAACTTTTGTTTTGTTACTGTATGGGTTTTGTGCACGTGTGCTTTACGTAGTGCTTTCCTGGGTGGATACGTGCGTGGGGTGTCTGTGTGTGACTGTGCACGTGGTGTGTCGTGTGTGACGTGTGCGCTACGGGCTGTGATGTGTAGCGTGTGAAATGTGTGTTTTGTGTGTCTGTCGGGTTTGTTGTGTGTCTGGGGTGCTGCCAGAGTTGGTCTATGGTAGTGATTTGTGGTGTTTGTTTGTGTTTCTGTGTGTATTCTGTGGTTCCATGCGGTGTGCCACGTGTTCTTGAGTGTTTTGTGTTGTGTTGTAAGTGATCTGTGCGTCTTGTTTGTTTTCTGTGTGTTGTGTACGAAATGTGCGTGGTATGGGTTATTTACAGCTTGTTGATCGCCTTGTGCTCTGCGTTTTGATCTGGGTCATGTCATGTGTGATATGTGCAGTTTTGAGCTTTGTGTTGTGTGAATTGAGTGGATCCTGTGGTGTTGTATATTTTGCCTTTCGATGAGCTTTCTGTTGGTGGTTGTGTTGTGTGTCTGGTGCGTGGCCTCCTTTGTCACGCTCAGGGTGAAATGTGTCTTTCTCTGTGTTGTGTGTTGTGTTACGTACTGTGTTCTGGGTTGTGTGTGCTGTGTACATGCTTTCCTGTGTGTTACGTATGGGGAAGGTGTTGGGTGGTCTGGGTATTTTGGGCATTGTGTGTGATGTTAATTGTGTGGTGTGTGTGATGTGCGTGTGTGCTTATTGTTGTGTGTGATGTGTGTATTGGGTTGTGTTGACAGTGTGTGGTTCTGAGTGTGCTCTATATGGTATGCTTTTGGTTGTGTGTGTTATGTGTCGTGTGTTGAGTGCATGTCGTGTGCGTTCCTGGCGGTTGTGGGTGGTTCTGTATGAGTTGCCGGTGTTTTGTGTGTGTGACTGTGATTTGTGTGTGGCTGTGTTAGAGAGGTTGTGTGTGTGTTTGGCGGCTTGAGCTATGCGCATGAGGGGAGACATATTGACTGTGTGGTTGTGCTTGCTTTGGGTGTCTCATGGAGTGTGCAGTATGTACCTGTGCAAAGACTTTCATGTGTATTGTGAGCAGTTTTGTGCCTTTGAGTATGTGCTGTGTCTCGGGTCTGTTGTGTGCTTCTGTGTTGTGCTCCTGTGTGAGGATATATGTGTGGTGTGTCTGCTTGGTTGTGTGTGTTGCGTGTAATGCACCAAGTGTGTCCTACGTGTGATCTTTGTTTTTTTGTGTGTGTTTTGCCTTTGTTTAATGTGTGCTGTGTGTCTTTTGCGTGGGTGAATGTGATTTCCGTGTGATTGTGTTTGAGTGGATTTGTGTGCGTTTGTTTGTTATGTGTGTGATGTCAGATGTGTTGTCTGTGTTTGGTTGTGCTTGTTTAGTGTTCCTCGTTGTGTGTGCTGTGTATACTCTCTCAAATGTGGTTTCTGTGTCTTGTGGGCTATTATGTGCTTTGTTGTGTCTGCTGTGTGTCCTGTGACTTTTGTTTTGTTACTGTATGGGTTTTGTGCACGTGTGCTTTGCGTACTGCTTTCCAAGGTGGATACGTGCGTGGGGTGTCTGTGTGTGACTGTGCACGTGGTGTGTCGTGTGTGACATGTGCGCTATGGGCTGTGATGTGTAGCGTGTGAAATGTGTGTTTTGTGTGTCTGTCGGGTTTGTTGTGTGTCTGGGGTCTGCCAGATTTGTTGGTCTATGGTAGTGATTTGTGGTGTTTGTTTTGTGTTTCTGTGTGTATTCTGTTGTGCCATGCGCTGTGCCATGTGTTCTTGAGTGTTTTGTGTTGTGTTGTATGTGATCTGTGCGTCTTGTTTGTTTTCTGTGTGTTGTGTACGAAATGTGCGTAGTATGGGTTACTTACTGCTTGTTGATCGCCTTGTGCTCTGCGTTTTGATCTGGGGCATGTTATGTGTGATATGTGCAGGTTTGATCTTTGTGTTGTGTGAATTGGGTGGATCCTGTGGTGTTGTATATTTTGCCTTTCGATGAGCTTTCTGTTGGTGGTTGTGTTGTGTGTCTGGTGCGTGGCCTCCTTTGTCACGCTCAGGGTGAAATGTGTCTTTCTCTGTGTTGTGTGTTGTGTTACGTACTGTGTTCTGGGTTGTGTGTGCTGTGTACATGCTTTCCTGTGTGTTACGTATGGGGAAGGTGTTGGTTGGTCTGGGTATTTTGGGCATTGTGTGTGATGTTAATTGTGTGGTGTGTGTGATGTGCTTGTGTGCTTATTGTGTGTGTGTTGTGTGTATTGGGTTGTGCCGACAGTGTGTGGTTCTGAGTGTGCTCTATATGGTATGTTTGTGGTTGTGTGTGTTATGTGTCATGCGTTGAGTGCATGTCGTGTGCGTTCTTGGCGGTTGTGGGTGGTTCTGTATGTGCTGTGGGTGTTTTGTGTGTGTGACTGTGATTTGTGTGTGGCTGTGTTAGAGAAGTTGTGTGTGTGTTTGGCGGCTTGAGCTATGCGCATGAGGGGAGACATGTTGACTGTGTGGTTGTGCTTGCTTTGGGTGTCTCATGGAGTGTGCAGTATGTACCTGTGCAAAGACTTTCATGTGTATTGTGAGCAGTTTTGTGCCTTGAAGTATGTGCTGTGAGTCTCGGGTCTGTTGTGTGCTTCTGTGCTGTGCTCCTGTGTGAGGATATATGTGTGGTGTGTCTGCTTGGTTGTGTGTGTTGCGTGTAATGCACCAAGTGTGTGCTAAGTGTGATCTTTGTTTTTTTGTGTGTGTTTTGCCTTGGTTTTATGTGTGCTGTGTGTCTTTTGCGTGGGTGAATGTGATTTCCGTGTGATTGTGTTTGAGTGGATTTGTGTGCGTTTGTTTGTTAAGTGTGTGATGTGAGATGTGTTGTCTGTGTGTGGTTGTGCTTGTTTAGTGTGCCTCGTTGTGTGTGCTCTGTATACTCTCTCAAATGTGGTTTCTGTGTCTTGTGAGCTATTATGTGCTTTGTTGTGTCTGTGTGTGTCCTGTGACTTTTGTTACTGTATGGGTTTTGTGCACGTGTGCTTTGCATAGTGCTTTCCTGGGTGGATACGTGCATGGGGTGTCTGTGTGTGACTGTGCACGTGGTGTGTCGTGTGTGACATGTGCGCTATGGGCTGTGATGTGTAGCGTGTGAAATGTGTGTTTTGTGTGTCTGTCGGGTTTGTTGTGTGTCTGGGGTCTGCCAGATTTGTTGGTCTATGGTAGTGATTTGTGGTGTTTGTTTTGTGTTTCTGTGTGTATTCTGTTGTGCCATGTGCTGTGCCATGTGTTCTTCAGTGTTTTGTGTTGTGTTGTATGTGATCTGTGCGTCTTGTTTGTTTTCTGTGTGTTGTGTACGAAATGTGCGTAGTATGGGTTACTTACTGCTTGTTGATCGCCTTGTGCTCTGCGTTTTGATCTGGGGCATGTTATGTGTGATATGTGCAGGTTTGATCTTTGTGTTGTGTGAATTGGGTGGATCCTGTGGTGTTGTATATTTTGCCTTTCGATGAGCTTTCTGTTGGTGGTTGTGTTGTGTGTCTGGTGCGTGGCCTCCTTTGTCACGCTCAGGGTGAAATGTGTCTTTCTCTGTGTTGTGTGTTGTGTTACGTACTGTGTTCTGGGTTGTGTGTGCTGTGTACATGCTTTCCTGTGTGTTACGTATGGGGAAGGTGTTGGGTGGTCTGGGTATTTTGGGCATTGTGTGTGATGTTAATTGTGTGGTGTGTGTGATGTGCTTGTGTGCTTATTGTGTGTGTGTTGTGTGTATTGGGTTGTGCTGACAGTGTGTGGTTCTGAGTGTGCTCTATATGGTATGTTTGTGGTTGTGTGTGTTATGTGTCGTTTGTTGAATGCATGTCGTGTGCGTTCTTGGGGGTTGTATGGTTCTGTATGAGTTGTGGGTGTTTTGTGTGTGTGACTGTGATTTGTGTGTGGCTGTGTTAGAGAGGTTGTGTGTGTGTTTGGCGGCTTGAGCTATGCGCATGAGGGGAGACATGTTGACTGTGTGGTTGTGCTTGCTTTGGGTGTCTCATGGAGGGTGCAGTATGTACCTGTGCAAAGACTTTCATGTGTATTGTGAGCAGTTTTGTGCCTTGAAGTATGTGCTGTGAGTGTCCGGTCTGTTGTGTGCTTCTGTGTTGTGCTCCTGTGTGAGGATATATGTGTGGTGTGTCTGCTTGGTTGTGTGTGTTGCGTGTAATGCACCAAGTGTGTGCTAAGTGTGATCTTTGTTTTTTTGTGTGTGTTTTGCCTTTGTTTAATGTGTGCTGTGTGTCTTTTGCGTGGGTGAATGTGATTTCCGTCTGATTGTGTTTGAGTGGATTTGTGTGCGTTTGTTTGTTATGTGTGTGATGTCAGATGTGTTGTCTGTGTTTGGTTGTGCTTGTTTAGTGTTCCTCGTTGTGTGTGCTGTGTATACTCTCTCAAATGTGGTTTCTGTGTCTTGTGGGCTATTAGGTGCTTTGTTGTGTCTGCTGTGTGTCCTGTGACTTTTGTTTTGTTACTGTATGGGTTTTGTGCACGTGTGCTTTACGTAGTGCTTTCCTGGGTGGATACGTGCGTGGGGTGTCTGTGTGTGACTGTGCACGTGGTGTGTCGTGTGTGACGTGTGCGCTACGGGCTGTGATGTGTAGCGTGTGAAATGTGTGTTTTGTGTGTCTGTCGGGTTTGTTGTGTGTCTGGGGTGCTGCCAGAGTTGGTCTATGGTAGTGATTTGTGGTGTTTGTTTGTGTTTCTGTGTGTATTCTGTGGTGCCATGCGGTGTGCCATGTGTTCTTGAGTGTTTTGTGTTGTGTTGTAAGTGATCTGTGCGTCTTGTTTGTTTTCTGTGTGTTGTGTACGAAATGTGCGTGGTATGGGTTATTTACAGCTTGTTGATCGCCTTGTGCTCTGCGTTTTGATCTGGGTCATGTCATGTGTGATATGTGCAGTTTTGAGCTTTGTGTTGTGTGAATTGAGTGGATCCTGTGGTGTTGTATATTTTGCCTTTCGATGAGCTTTCTGTTGGTGGTTGTGTTGTGTGTCTGGTGCGTGGCCTCCTTTGTCACGCTCAGGGTGAAATGTGTCTTTCTCTGTGTTGTGTGTTGTGTTACATACTGTGTTCTGGGTTGTGTGTGCTGTGTACATGCTTTCCTGTGTGTTACGTATGGGGAAGGTGTTGGGTGGTCTGGGTATTTTGGGCATTGTGTGTGATGTTAATTGTGTGGTGTGTGTGATGTGCGTGTGTGCTTATTGTGTGTGTGATGTGTGTATTGGGTTGTGTTGACAGTGTGTGGTTCTGAGTGTGCTCTATATGGTATGCTTTTGGTTGTGTGTGTTATGTGTCGTGTGTTGAGTGCATGTCGTGTGCGTTCCTGGCGGTTGTGGGTGGTTCTGTATGAGTTGCGGGTGTTTTGTGTGTGTGACTGTGATTTGTGTGTGGCTGTGTTAGAGAGGTTGTGTGTGTGTTTGGCGGCTTGAGCTATGCGCATGAGGGGAGACATGTTGACTGTGTGGTTGTGCTTGCTTTGGGTGTCTCATGGAGTGTGCAGTATGTACCTGTGCAAAGACTTTCATGTGTATTGTGAGCAGTTTTGTGCCTTTGAGTATGTGCTGTGTCTCGGGTCTGTTGTGTGCTTCTGTGTTGTGCTCCTGTGTGAGGATATATGTGTGGTGTGTCTGCTTGGTTGTGTGTGTTGCGTGTAATGCACCAAGTGTGTCCTACGTGTGATCTTTGTTTTTTTGGGTGTGTTTTGCCTTTGTTTAATGTGTGCTGTGTGTCTTTTGCGTGGGTGAATGTGATTTCCGTGTGATTGTGTTTGAGTGGATTTGTGTGCGTTTGTTTGTTATGTGTGTGATGTCAGATGTGTTGTCTGTGTTTGGTTGTGCTTGTTTAGTGTTCCTCGTTGTGTGTGCTGTGTATACTCTCTCAAATGTGGTTTCTGTGTCTTGTGGGCTATTATGTGCTTTGTTGTGTCTGCTGTGTGTCCTGTGACTTTTGTTTTGTTACTGTATGGGTTTTGTGCACGTGTGCTTTGCGTACTGCTTTCCAAGGTGGATACGTGCGTGGGGTGTCTGTGTGTGACTGTGCACGTGGTGTGTCGTGTGTGACATGTGCGCTATGGGCTGTGATGTGTAGCATGTGAAATGTGTGTTTTGTGTGTCTGTCGGGTTTGTTGTGTGTCTGGGGTCTGCCAGATTTGTTGGTCTATGGTAGTGATTTGTGGTGTTTGTTTTGTGTTTCTGTGTGTATTCTGTTGTGCCATGCGCTGTGCCATGTGTTCTTGAGTGTTTTGTGTTGTGTTGTATGTGATCTGTGCGTCTTGTTTGTTTTCTGTGTGTTGTGTACGAAATGTGCGTAGTATGGGTTACTTACTGCTTGTTGATCGCCTTGTGCTCTGCGTTTTGATCTGGGGCATGTTATGTGTGATATGTGCAGGTTTGATCTTTGTGTTGTGTGAATTGGGTGGATCCTGTGGTGTTGTATATTTTGCCTTTCGATGAGCTTTCTGTTGGTGGTTGTGTTGTGTGTCTGGTGCGTGGCCTCCTTTGTCACGCTCAGGGTGAAATGTGTCTTTCTCTGTGTTATGTGTTGTGTTACGTACTGTGTTCTGGGTTGTGTGTGCTGTGTACATGCTTTCCTGTGTGTTACGTATGGGGAAGGTGTTGGTTGGTCTGGGTATTTTGGGCATTGTGTGTGATGTTAATTGTGTGGTGTGTGTGATGTGCTTGTGTGCTTATTGTGTGTGTGTTGTGTGTATTGGGTTGTGCCGACAGTGTGTGGTTCTGAGTGTGCTCTATATGGTATGTTTGTGGTTGTGTGTGTTATGTGTCATGCGTTGAGTGCATGTCGTGTGCGTTCTTGGCGGTTGTGGGTGGTTCTGTATGTGCTGTGGGTGTTTTGTGTGTGTGACTGTGATTTGTGTGTGGCTGTGTTAGAGAAGTTGTGTGTGTGTTTGGCGGCTTGAGCTATGCGCATGAGGGGAGACATGTTGACTGTGTGGTTGTGCTTGCTTTGGGTGTCTCATGGAGTGTGCAGTATGTACCTGTGCAAAGACTTTCATGTGTATTGTGAGCAGTTTTGTGCCTTGAAGTATGTGCTGTGAGTCTCGGGTCTGTTGTGTGCTTCTGTGCTGTGCTCCTGTGTGAGGATATATGTGTGGTGTGTCTGCTTGGTTGTGTGTGTTGCGTGTAATGCACCAAGTGTGTGCTAAGTGTGATCTTTGTTTTTTTGTGTGTGTTTTGCCTTGGTTTTATGTGTGCTGTGTGTCTTTTGCGTGGGTGAATGTGATTTCCGTGTGATTGTGTTTGAGTGGATTTGTGTGCGTTTGTTTGTTAAGTGTGTGATGTGAGATGTGTTGTCTGTGTGTGGTTGTGCTTGTTTAGTGTGCCTCGTTGTGTGTGCTCTGTATACTCTCTCAAATGTGGTTTCTGTGTCTTGTGAGCTATTATGTGCTTTGTTGTGTCTGTGTGTGTCCTGTGACTTTTGTTTTGTTACTGTATGGGTTTTGTGCACGTGTGCTTTGCATAGTGCTTTCCTGGGTGGATACGTGCATGGGGTGTTTGTGTGTGACTGTGCACGTGGTGTGTCGTGTGTGACATGTGCGCTATGGGCTGTGATGTGTAGCGTGTGAAATGTGTGTTTTGTGTGTCTGTCGGGTTTGTTGTGTGTCTGGGGTCTGCCAGATTTGTTGGTCTATGGTAGTGATTTGTGGTGTTTGTTTTGTGTTTCTGTGTGTATTCTGTTGTGCCATGTGCTGTGCCATGTGTTCTTCAGTGTTTTGTGTTGTGTTGTATGTGATCTGTGCGTCTTGTTTGTTTTCTGTGTGTTGTGTACGAAATGTGCGTAGTATGGGTTACTTACTGCTTGTTGATCGCCTTGTGCTCTGCGTTTTGATCTGGGGCATGTTATGTGTGATATGTGCAGGTTTGATCTTTGTGTTGTGTGAATTGGGTGGATCCTGTGGTGTTGTATATTTTGCCTTTCGATGAGCTTTCTGTTGGTGGTTGTGTTGTGTGTCTGGTGCGTGGCCTCCTTTGTCACGCTCAGGGTGAAATGTGTCTTTCTCTGTGTTGTGTGTTGTGTTACGTACTGTGTTCTGGGTTGTGTGTGCTGTGTACATGCTTTCCTGTGTGTTACGTATGGGGAAGGTGTTGGTTGGTCTGGGTATTTTGGGCATTGTGTGTGATGTTAATTGTGTGGTGTGTGTGATGTGCTTGTGTGCTTATTGTGTGTGTGTTGTGTGTATTGGGTTGTGCTGACAGTGTGTGGTTCTGAGTGTGCTCTATATGGTATGTTTGTGGTTGTGTGTGTTATGTGTCGTTTGTTGAATGCATGTCGTGTGCGTTCTTGGGGGTTGTATGGTTCTGTATGAGTTGTGGGTGTTTTGTGTGTGTGACTGTGATTTGTGTGTGGCTGTGTTAGAGAGGTTGTGTGTGTGTTTGGCGGCTTGAGCTATGCGCATGAGGGGAGACATGTTGACTGTGTGGTTGTGCTTGCTTTGGGTGTCTCATGGAGGGTGCAGTATGTACCTGTGCAAAGACTTTCATGTGTATTGTGAGCAGTTTTGTGCCTTGAAGTATGTGCTGTGAGTGTCCGGTCTGTTGTGTGCTTCTGTGTTGTGCTCCTGTGTGAGGATATATGTGTGGTGTGTCTGCTTGGTTGTGTGTGTTGCGTGTAATGCACCAAGTGTGTGCTAAGTGTGATCTTTGTTTTTTTGTGTGTGTTTTGCCTTTGTTTAATGTGTGCTGTGTGTCTTTTGCGTGGGTGAATGTGATTTCCGTCTGATTGTGTTTGAGTGGATTTGTGTGCGTTTGTTTGTTATGTGTGTGATGTCAGATGTGTTGTCTGTGTTTGGTTGTGCTTGTTTAGTGTTCCTCGTTGTGTGTGCTGTGTATACTCTCTCAAATGTGGTTTCTGTGTCTTGTGGGCTATTAGGTGCTTTGTTGTGTCTGCTGTGTGTCCTGTGACTTTTGTTTTGTTACTGTATGGGTTTTGTGCACGTGTGCTTTACGTAGTGCTTTCCTGGGTGGATACGTGCGTGGGGTGTCTGTGTGTGACTGTGCACGTGGTGTGTCGTGTGTGACGTGTGCGCTACGGGCTGTGATGTGTAGCGTGTGAAATGTGTGTTTTGTGTGTCTGTCGGGTTTGTTGTGTGTCTGGGGTGCTGCCAGAGTTGGTCTATGGTAGTGATTTGTGGTGTTTGTTTGTGTTTCTGTGTGTATTCTGTGGTTCCATGCGGTGTGCCATGTGTTCTTGAGTGTTTTGTGTTGTGTTGTAAGTGATCTGTGCGTCTTGTTTGTTTTCTGTGTGTTGTGTACGAAATGTGCGTGGTATGGGTTATTTACAGCTTGTTGATCGCCTTGTGCTCTGCGTTTTGATCTGGGTCATGTCATGTGTGATATGTGCAGTTTTGAGCTTTGTGTTGTGTGAATTGAGTGGATCCTGTGGTGTTGTATATTTTGCCTTTCGATGAGCTTTCTGTTGGTGGTTGTGTTGTGTGTCTGGTGCGTGGCCTCCTTTGTCACGCTCAGGGTGAAATGTGTCTTTCTCTGTGTTGTGTGTTGTGTTACGTACTGTGTTCTGGGTTGTGTGTGCTGTGTACATGCTTTCCTGTGTGTTACGTATGGGGAAGGTGTTGGGTTGTCTGGGTATTTTGGGCATTGTGTGTGATGTTAATTGTGTGGTGTGTGTGATGTGCGTGTGTGCTTATTGTGTGTGTGATGTGTGTATTGGGTTGTGTTGACAGTGTGTGGTTCTGAGTGTGCTCTATATGGTATGCTTTTGGTTGTGTGTGTTATGTGTCGTGTGTTGAGTGCATGTCGTGTGCGTTCCTGGCGGTTGTGGGTGGTTCTGTATGAGTTGCGGGTGTTTTGTGTGTGTGACTGTGATTTGTGTGTGGCTGTGTTAGAGAGGTTGTGTGTGTGTTTGGCGGCTTGAGCTATGCGCATGAGGGGAGACATGTTGACTGTGTGGTTGTGCTTGCTTTGGGTGTCTCATGGAGTGTGCAGTATGTACCTGTGCAAAGACTTTCATGTGTATTGTGAGCAGTTTTGTGCCTTTGAGTATGTGCTGTGTCTCGGGTCTGTTGTGTGCTTCTGTGTTGTGCTCCTGTGTGAGGATATATGTGTGGTGTGTCTGCTTGGTTGTGTGTGTTGCGTGTAATGCACCAAGTGTGTCCTACGTGTGATCTTTGTTTTTTTGGGTGTGTTTTGCCTTTGTTTAATGTGTGCTGTGTGTCTTTTGCGTGGGTGAATGTGATTTCCGTGTGATTGTGTTTGAGTGGATTTGTGTGCGTTTGTTTGTTATGTGTGTGATGTCAGATGTGTTGTCTGTGTTTGGTTGTGCTTGTTTAGTGTTCCTCGTTGTGTGTGCTGTGTATACTCTCTCAAATGTGGTTTCTGTGTCTTGTGGGCTATTATGTGCTTTGTTGTGTCTGCTGTGTGTCCTGTGACTTTTGTTTTGTTACTGTATGGGTTTTGTGCACGTGTGCTTTGCGTACTGCTTTCCAAGGTGGATACGTGCGTGGGGTGTCTGTGTGTGACTGTGCACGTGGTGTGTCGTGTGTGACATGTGCGCTATGGGCTGTGATGTGTAGCGTGTGAAATGTGTGTTTTGTGTGTCTGTCGGGTTTGTTGTGTGTCTGGGGTCTGCCAGATTTGTTGGTCTATGGTAGTGATTTGTGGTGTTTGTTTTGTGTTTCTGTGTGTATTCTGTTGTGCCATGCGCTGTGCCATGTGTTCTTGAGTGTTTTGTAGTGTGTTGTATGTGATCTGTGCGTCTTGTTTGTTTTCTGTGTGTTGTGTACGAAATGTGCGTAGTATGGGTTACTTACTGCTTGTTGATCGCCTTGTGCTCTGCGTTTTGATCTGGGGCATGTTATGTGTGATATGTGCAGGTTTGATCTTTGTGTTGTGTGAATTGGGTGGATCCTGTGGTGTTGTATATTTTGCCTTTCGATGAGCTTTCTGTTGGTGGTTGTGTTGTGTGTCTGGTGCGTGGCCTCCTTTGTCACGCTCAGGGTGAAATGTGTCTTTCTCTGTGTTGTGTGTTGTGTTACGTACTGTGTTCTGGGTTGTGTGTGCTGTGTACATGCTTTCCTGTGTGTTACGTATGGGGAAGGTGTTGGTTGGTCTGGGTATTTTGGGCATTGTGTGTGATGTTAATTGTGTGGTGTGTGTGATGTGCTTGTGTGCTTATTGTGTGTGTGTTGTGTGTATTGGGTTGTGCCGACAGTGTGTGGTTCTGAGTGTGCTCTATATGGTATGTTTGTGGTTGTGTGTGTTATGTGTCATGCGTTGAGTGCATGTCGTGTGCGTTCTTGGCGGTTGTGGGTGGTTCTGTATGTGCTGTGGGTGTTTTGTGTGTGTGACTGTGATTTGTGTGTGGCTGTGTTAGAGAAGTTGTGTGTGTGTTTGGCGGCTTGAGCTATGCGCATGAGGGGAGACATGTTGACTGTGTGGTTGTGCTTGCTTTGGGTGTCTCATGGAGTGTGCAGTATGTACCTGTGCAAAGACTTTCATGTGTATTGTGAGCAGTTTTGTGCCTTGAAGTATGTGCTGTGAGTCTCGGGTCTGTTGTGTGCTTCTGTGCTGTGCTCCTGTGTGAGGATATATGTGTGGTGTGTCTGCTTGGTTGTGTGTGTTGCGTGTAATGCACCAAGTGTGTGCTAAGTGTGATCTTTGTTTTTTTGTGTGTGTTTTGCCTTGGTTTTATGTGTGCTGTGTGTCTTTTGCGTGGGTGAATGTGATTTCCGTGTGATTGTGTTTGAGTGGATTTGTGTGCGTTTGTTTGTTAAGTGTGTGATGTGAGATGTGTTGTCTGTGTGTGGTTGTGCTTGTTTAGTGTGCCTCGTTGTGTGTGCTCTGTATACTCTCTCAAATGTGGTTTCTGTGTCTTGTGAGCTATTATGTGCTTTGTTGTGTCTGTGTGTGTCCTGTGACTTTTGTTTTGTTACTGTATGGGTTTTGTGCACGTGTGCTTTGCATAGTGCTTTCCTGGGTGGATACGTGCATGGGGTGTCTGTGTGTGACTGTGCACGTGGTGTGTCGTGTGTGACATGTGCGCTATGGGCTGTGATGTGTAGCGTGTGAAATGTGTGTTTTGTGTGTCTGTCGGGTTTGTTGTGTGTCTGGGGTCTGCCAGATTTGTTGGTCTATGGTAGTGATTTGTGGTGTTTGTTTTGTGTTTCTGTGTGTATTCTGTTGTGCCATGCGCTGTGCCATGTGTTCTTCAGTGTTTTGTGTTGTGTTGTATGTGATCTGTGCGTCTTGTTTGTTTTCTGTGTGTTGTGTACGAAATGTGCGTAGTATGGGTTACTTACTGCTTGTTGATCGCCTTGTGCTCTGCGTTTTGATCTGGGGCATGTTATGTGTGATATGTGCAGGTTTGATCTTTGTGTTGGGTGAATTGGGTGGATCCTGTGGTGTTGTATATTTTGCCTTTCGATGAGCTTTCTGTTGGTGGTTGTGTTGTGTGTCTGGTGCGTGGCCTCCTTTGTCACGCTCAGGGTGAAATGTGTCTTTCTCTGTGTTGTGTGTTGTGTTACGTACTGTGTTCTGGGTTGTGTGTGCTGTGTACATGCTTTCCTGTGTGTTACGTATGGGGAAGGTGTTGGTTGGTCTGGGTATTTTGGGCATTGTGTGTGATGTTAATTGTGTGGTGTGTGTGATGTGCTTGTGTGCTTATTGTGTGTGTGTTGTGTGTATTGGGTTGTGCTGACAGTGTGTGGTTCTGAGTGTGCTCTATATGGTATGTTTGTGGTTGTGTGTGTTATGTGTCGTTTGTTGAATGCATGTCGTGTGCGTTCTTGGGGGTTGTATGGTTCTGTATGAGTTGCGGGTGTTTTGTGTGTGTGACTGTGATTTGTGTGTGGCTGTGTTAGAGAGGTTGTGTGTGTGTTTGGCGGCTTGAGCTATGCGCATGAGGGGAGACATGTTGACTGTGTGGTTGTGCTTGCTTTGGGTGTCTCATGGAGGGTGCAGTATGTACCTGTGCAAAGACTTTCATGTGTATTGTGAGCAGTTTTGTGCCTTGAAGTATGTGCTGTGAGTGTCCGGTCTGTTGTGTGCTTCTGTGTTGTGCTCCTGTGTGAGGATATATGTGTGGTGTGTCTGCTTGGTTGTGTGTGTTGCGTGTAATGCACCAAGTGTGTGCTAAGTGTGATCTTTGTTTTTTTGTGTTTGTTTTGCCTTTGTTTAATGTGTGCTGTGTGTCTTTTGCGTGGGTGAATGTGATTTCCGTCTGATTGTGTTTGAGTGGATTTGTGTGCGTTTGTTTGTTATGTGTGTGATGTCAGATGTGTTGTCTGTGTTTGGTTGTGCTTGTTTAGTGTTCCTCGTTGTGTGTGCTGTGTATACTCTCTCAAATGTGGTTTCTGTGTCTTGTGGGCTATTAGGTGCTTTGTTGTGTCTGCTGTGTGTCCTGTGACTTTTGTTTTGTTACTGTATGGGTTTTGTGCACGTGTGCTTTGCGTACTGCTTTCCAAGGTGGATACGTGCGTGGGGTGTCTGTGTGTGACTGTGCACGTGGTGTGTCGTGTGTGACATGTGCGCTATGGGCTGTGATGTGTAGCGTGTGAAATGTGTGTTTTGTGTGTCTGTCGGGTTTGTTGTGTGTCTGGGGTCTGCCAGATTTGTTGGTCTATGGTAGTGATTTGTGGTGTTTGTTTTGTGTTTCTGTGTGTATTCTGTTGTGCCATGCGCTGTGCCATGTGTTCTTGAGTGTTTTGTGCTGTGTTGTATGTGATCTGTGCGTCTTGTTTGTTTTCTGTGTGTTGTGTACGAAATGTGCGTAGTATGGGTTACTTACTGCTTGTTGATCGCCTTGTGCTCTGCGTTTTGATCTGGGGCATGTTATGTGTGATATGTGCAGGTTTGATCTTTGTGTTGTGTGAATTGGGTGGATCCTGTGGTGTTGTATATTTTGCCTTTCGATGAGCTTTCTGTTGGTGGTTGTGTTGTGTGTCTGGTGCGTGGCCTCCTTTGTCACGCTCAGGGTGAAATGTGTCTTTCTCTGTGTTGTGTGTTGTGTTACGTACTGTGTTCTGGGTTGTGTGTGCTGTGTACATGCTTTCCTGTGTGGTACGTATGGGGAAGGTGTTGGTTGGTCTGGGTATTTTGGGCATTGTGTGTGATGTTAATTGTGTGGTGTGTGTGATGTGCTTGTGTGCTTATTGTGTGTGTGTTGTGTGTATTGGGTTGTGCTGACAGTGTGTGGTTCTGAGTGTGCTCTATATGGTATGTTTGTGGTTGTGTGTGTTATGTGTCGTTTGTTGAATGCATGTCGTGTGCGTTCTTGGGGGTTGTATGGTTCTGTATGAGTTGTGGGTGTTTTGTGTGTGTGACTGTGATTTGTGTGTGGCTGTGTTAGAGAGGTTGTGTGTGTGTTTGGCGGCTTGAGCTATGCGCATGAGGGGAGACATGTTGACTGTGTGGTTGTGCTTGCTTTGGGTGTCTCATGGAGGGTGCAGTATGTACCTGTGCAAAGACTTTCATGTGTATTGTGAGCAGTTTTGTGCCTTGAAGTATGTGCTGTGAGTGTCCGGTCTGTTGTGTGCTTCTGTGTTGTGCTCCTGTGTGAGGATATATGTGTGGTGTGTCTGCTTGGTTGTGTGTGTTGCGTGTAATGCACCAAGTGTGTGCTAAGTGTGATCTTTGTTTTTTTGTGTGTGTTTTGCCTTTGTTTAATGTGTGCTGTGTGTCTTTTGCGTGGGTGAATGTGATTTCCGTCTGATTGTGTTTGAGTGGATTTGTGTGCGTTTGTTTGTTATGTGTGTGATGTCAGATGTGTTGTCTGTGTTTGGTTGTGCTTGTTTAGTGTTCCTCGTTGTGTGTGCTGTGTATACTCTCTCAAATGTGGTTTCTGTGTCTTGTGGGCTATTAGGTGCTTTGTTGTGTCTGCTGTGTGTCCTGTGACTTTTGTTTTGTTACTGTATGGGTTTTGTGCACGTGTGCTTTACGTAGTGCTTTCCTGGGTGGATACGTGCGTGGGGTGTCTGTGTGTGACTGTGCACGTGGTGTGTCGTGTGTGACGTGTGCGCTACGGGCTGTGATGTGTAGCGTGTGAAATGTGTGTTTTGTGTGTCTGTCGGGTTTGTTGTGTGTCTGGGGTGCTGCCAGAGTTGGTCTATGGTAGTGATTTGTGGTGTTTGTTTGTGTTTCTGTGTGTATTCTGTGGTGCCATGCGGTGTGCCATGTGTTCTTGAGTGTTTTGTGTTGTGTTGTAAGTGATCTGTGCGTCTTGTTTGTTTTCTGTGTGTTGTGTACGAAATGTGCGTGGTATGGGTTATTTACAGCTTGTTGATCGCCTTGTGCTCTGCGTTTTGATCTGGGTCATGTCATGTGTGATATGTGCAGTTTTGAGCTTTGTGTTGTGTGAATTGAGTGGATCCTGTGGTGTTGTATATTTTGCCTTTCGATGAGCTTTCTGTTGGTGGTTGTGTTGTGTGTCTGGTGCGTGGCCTCCTTTGTCACGCTCAGGGTGAAATGTGTCTTTCTCTGTGTTGTGTGTTGTGTTACGTACTGTGTTCTGGGTTGTGTGTGCTGTGTACATGCTTTCCTGTGTGTTACGTATGGGGAAGGTGTTGGGTGGTCTGGGTATTTTGGGCATTGTGTGTGATGTTAATTGTGTGGTGTGTGTGATGTGCGTGTGTGCTTATTGTGTGTGTGATGTGTGTATTGGGTTGTGTTGACAGTGTGTGGTTCTGAGTGTGCTCTATATGGTATGCTTTTGGTTGTGTGTGTTATGTGTCGTGTGTTGAGTGCATGTCGTGTGTGTTCCTGGCGGTTGTGGGTGGTTCTGTATGAGTTGCGGGTGTTTTGTGTGTGTGACTGTGATTTGTGTGTGGCTGTGTTAGAGAGGTTGTGTGTGTGTTTGGCGGCTTGAGCTATGCGCATGAGGGGAGACATGTTGACTGTGTGGTTGTGCTTGCTTTGGGTGTCTCATGGAGTGTGCAGTATGTACCTGTGCAAAGACTTTCATGTGTATTGTGAGCAGTTTTGTGCCTTTGAGTATGTGCTGTGTCTCGGGTCTGTTGTGTGCTTCTGTGTTGTGCTCCTGTGTGAGGATATATGTGTGGTGTGTCTGCTTGGTTGTGTGTGTTGCGTGTAATGCACCAAGTGTGTCCTACGTGTGATCTTTGTTTTTTTGGGTGTGTTTTGCCTTTGTTTAATGTGTGCTGTGTGTCTTTTGCGTGGGTGAATGTGATTTCCGTGTGATTGTGTTTGAGTGGATTTGTGTGCGTTTGTTTGTTATGTGTGTGATGTCAGATGTGTTGTCTGTGTTTGGTTGTGCTTGTTTAGTGTTCCTCGTTGTGTGTGCTGTGTATACTCTCTCAAATGTGGTTTCTGTGTCTTGTGGGCTATTATGTGCTTTGTTGTGTCTGCTGTGTGTCCTGTGACTTTTGTTTTGTTACTGTATGGGTTTTGTGCACGTGTGCTTTGCGTACTGCTTTCCAAGGTGGATACGTGCGTGGGGTGTCTGTGTGTGACTGTGCACGTGGTGTGTCGTGTGTGACATGTGCGCTATGGGCTGTGATGTGTAGCGTGTGAAATGTGTGTTTTGTGTGTCTGTCGGGTTTGTTGTGTGTCTGGGGTCTGCCAGATTTGTTGGTCTATGGTAGTGATTTGTGGTGTTTGTTTTGTGTTTCTGTGTGTATTCTGTTGTGCCATGCGCTGTGCCATGTGTTCTTGAGTGTTTTGTGTTGTGTTGTATGTGATCTGTGCGTCTTGTTTGTTTTCTGTGTGTTGTGTACGAAATGTGCGTAGTATGGGTTACTTACTGCTTGTTGATCGCCTTGTGCTCTGCGTTTTGATCTGGGGCATGTTATGTGTGATATGTGCAGGTTTGATCTTTGTGTTGTGTGAATTGGGTGGATCCTGTGGTGTTGTATATTTTGCCTTTCGATGAGCTTTCTGTTGGTGGTTGTGTTGTGTGTCTGGTGCGTGGCCTCCTTTGTCACGCTCAGGGTGAAATGTGTCTTTCTCTGTGTTGTGTGTTGTGTTACGTACTGTGTTCTGGGTTGTGTGTGCTGTGTACATGCTTTCCTGTGTGTTACGTATGGGGAAGGTGTTGGTTGGTCTGGGTATTTTGGGCATTGTGTGTGATGTTAATTGTGTGGTGTGTGTGATGTGCTTGTGTGCTTATTGTGTGTGTGTTGTGTGTATTGGGTTGTGCCGACAGTGTGTGGTTCTGAGTGTGCTCTATATGGTATGTTTGTGGTTGTGTGTGTTATGTGTCATGCGTTGAGTGCATGTCGTGTGCGTTCTTGGCGGTTGTGGGTGGTTCTGTATGTGCTGTGGGTGTTTTGTGTGTGTGACTGTGATTTGTGTGTGGCTGTGTTAGAGAAGTTGTGTGTGTGTTTGGCGGCTTGAGCTATGCGCATGAGGGGAGACATGTTGACTGTGTGGTTGTGCTTGCTTTGGGTGTCTCATGGAGTGTGCAGTATGTACCTGTGCAAAGACTTTCATGTGTATTGTGAGCAGTTTTGTGCCTTGAAGTATGTGCTGTGAGTCTCGGGTCTGTTGTGTGCTTCTGTGCTGTGCTCCTGTGTGAGGATATATGTGTGGTGTGTCTGCTTGGTTGTGTGTGTTGCGTGTAATGCACCAAGTGTGCGCTAAGTGTGATCTTTGTTTTTTTGTGTGTGTTTTGCCTTGGTTTTATGTGTGCTGTGTGTCTTTTGCGTGGGTGAATGTGATTTCCGTGTGATTGTGTTTGAGTGGATTTGTGTGCGTTTGTTTGTTAAGTGTGTGATGTGAGATGTGTTGTCTGTGTGTGGTTGTGCTTGTTTAGTGTGCCTCGTTGTGTGTGCTCTGTATACTCTCTCAAATGTGGTTTCTGTGTCTTGTGAGCTATTATGTGCTTTGTTGTGTCTGTGTGTGTCCTGTGACTTTTGTTTTGTTACTGTATGGGTTTTGTGCACGTGTGCTTTGCATAGTGCTTTCCTGGGTGGATACGTGCATGGGGTGTCTGTGTGTGACTGTGCACGTGGTGTGTCGTGTGTGACATGTGCGCTATGGGCTGTGATGTGTAGCGTGTGAAATGTGTGTTTTGTGTGTCTGTCGGGTTTGTTGTGTGTCTGGGGTCTGCCAGATTTGTTGGTCTATGGTAGTGATTTGTGGTGTTTGTTTTGTGTTTCTGTGTGTATTCTGTTGTGCCATGTGCTGTGCCATGTGTTCTTCAGTGTTTTGTGTTGTGTTGTATGTGATCTGTGCGTCTTGTTTGTTTTCTGTGTGTTGTGTACGAAATGTGCGTAGTATGGGTTACTTACTGCTTGTTGATCGCCTTGTGCTCTGCGTTTTGATCTGGGGCATGTTATGTGTGATATGTGCAGGTTTGATCTTTGTGTTGTGTGAATTGGGTGGATCCTGTGGTGTTGTATATTTTGCCTTTCGATGAGCTTTCTGTTGGTGGTTGTGTTGTGTGTCTGGTGCGTGGCCTCCTTTGTCACGCTCAGGGTGAAATGTGTCTTTCTCTGTGTTGTGTGTTGTGTTACGTACTGTGTTCTGGGTTGTGTGTGCTGTGTACATGCTTTCCTGTGTGTTACGTATGGGGAAGGTGTTGGTTGGTCTGGGTATTTTGGGCATTGTGTGTGATGTTAATTGTGTGGTGTGTGTGATGTGCTTGTGTGCTTATTGTGTGTGTGTTGTGTGTATTGGGTTGTGCTGACAGTGTGTGGTTCTGAGTGTGCTCTATATGGTATGTTTGTGGTTGTGTGTGTTATGTGTCGTTTGTTGAATGCATGTCGTGTGCGTTCTTGGGGGTTGTATGGTTCTGTATGAGTTGTGGGTGTTTTGTGTGTGTGACTGTGATTTGTGTGTGGCTGTGTTAGAGAGGTTGTGTGTGTGTTTGGCGGCTTGAGCTATGCGCATGAGGGGAGACATGTTGACTGTGTGGTTGTGCTTGCTTTGGGTGTCTCATGGAGGGTGCAGTATGTACCTGTGCAAAGACTTTCATGTGTATTGTGAGCAGTTTTGTGCCTTGAAGTATGTGCTGTGAGTGTCCGGTCTGTTGTGTGCTTCTGTGTTGTGCTCCTGTGTGAGGATATATGTGTGGTGTGTCTGCTTGGTTGTGTGTGTTGCGTGTAATGCACCAAGTATGTGCTAAGTGTGATCTTTGTTTTTTTGTGTGTGTTTTGCCTTTTTTTAATGTGTGCTGTGTGTCTTTTGCGTGGGTGAATGTGATTTCCGTCTGATTGTGTTTGAGTGGATTTGTGTGCGTTTGTTTGTTATGTGTGTGATGTCAGATGTGTTGTCTGTGTTTGGTTGTGCTTGTTTAGTGTTCCTCGTTGTGTGTGCTGTGTATACTCTCTCAAATGTGGTTTCTGTGTCTTGTGGGCTATTAGGTGCTTTGTTGTGTCTGCTGTGTGTCCTGTGACTTTTGTTTTGTTACTGTATGGGTTTTGTGCACGTGTGCTTTACGTAGTGCTTTCCTGGGTGGATACGTGCGTGGGGTGTCTGTGTGTGACTGTGCACGTGGTGTGTCGTGTGTGACGTGTGCGCTACGGGCTGTGATGTGTAGCGTGTGAAATGTGTGTTTTGTGTGTCTGTCGGGTTTGTTGTGTGTCTGGGGTGCTGCCAGAGTTGGTCTATGGTAGTGATTTGTGGTGTTTGTTTGTGTTTCTGTGTGTATTCTGTGGTGCCATGCGGTGTGCCATGTGTTCTTGAGTGTTTTGTGTTGTGTTGTAAGTGATCTGTGCGTCTTGTTTGTTTTCTGTGTGTTGTGTACGAAATGTGCGTGGTATGGGTTATTTACAGCTTGTTGATCGCCTTGTGCTCTGCGTTTTGATCTGGGTCATGTCATGTGTGATATGTGCAGTTTTGAGCTTTGTGTTGTGTGAATTGAGTGGATCCTGTGGTGTTGTATATTTTGCCTTTCGATGAGCTTTCTGTTGGTGGTTGTGTTGTGTGTCTGGTGCGTGGCCTCCTTTGTCACGCTCAGGGTGAAATGTGTCTTTCTCTGTGTTGTGTGTTGTGTTACGTACTGTGTTCTGGGTTGTGTGTGCTGTGTACATGCTTTCCTGTGTGTTACGTATGGGGAAGGTGTTGGGTTGTCTGGGTATTTTGGGCATTGTGTGTGATGTTAATTGTGTGGTGTGTGTGATGTGCGTGTGTGCTTATTGTGTGTGTGATGTGTGTATTGGGTTGTGTTGACAGTGTGTGGTTCTGAGTGTGCTCTATATGGTATGCTTTTGGTTGTGTGTGTTATGTGTCGTGTGTTGAGTGCATGTCGTGTGCGTTCCTGGCGGTTGTGGGTGGTTCTGTATGAGTTGCGGGTGTTTTGTGTGTGTGACTGTGATTTGTGTGTGGCTGTGTTAGAGAGGTTGTGTGTGTGTTTGGCGGCTTGAGCTATGCGCATGAGGGGAGACATGTTGACTGTGTGGTTGTGCTTGCTTTGGGTGTCTCATGGAGTGTGCAGTATGTACCTGTGCAAAGACTTTCATGTGTATTGTGAGCAGTTTTGTGCCTTTGAGTATGTGCTGTGTCTCGGGTCTGTTGTGTGCTTCTGTGTTGTGCTCCTGTGTGAGGATATATGTGTGGTGTGTCTGCTTGGTTGTGTGTGTTGCGTGTAATGCACCAAGTGTGTCCTACGTGTGATCTTTGTTTTTTTGGGTGTGTTTTGCCTTTGTTTAATGTGTGCTGTGTGTCTTTTGCGTGGGTGAATGTGATTTCCGTGTGATTGTGTTTGAGTGGATTTGTGTGCGTTTGTTTGTTATGTGTGTGATGTCAGATGTGTTGTCTGTGTTTGGTTGTGCTTGTTTAGTGTTCCTCGTTGTGTGTGCTGTGTATACTCTCTCAAATGTGGTTTCTGTGTCTTGTGGGCTATTATGTGCTTTGTTGTGTCTGCTGTGTGTCCTGTGACTTTTGTTTTGTTACTGTATGGGTTTTGTGCACGTGTGCTTTGCGTACTGCTTTCCAAGGTGGATACGTGCGTGGGGTGTCTGTGTGTGACTGTGCACGTGGTGTGTCGTGTGTGACATGTGCGCTATGGGCTGTGATGTGTAGCGTGTGAAATGTGTGTTTTGTGTGTCTGTCGGGTTTGTTGTGTGTCTGGGGTCTGCCAGATTTGTTGGTCTATGGTAGTGATTTGTGGTGTTTGTTTTGTGTTTCTGTGTGTATTCTGTTGTGCCATGCGCTGTGCCATGTGTTCTTGAGTGTTTTGTGTTGTGTTGTATGTGATCTGTGCGTCTTGTTTGTTTTCTGTGTGTTGTGTACGAAATGTGCGTAGTATGGGTTACTTACTGCTTGTTGATCGCCTTGTGCTCTGCGTTTTGATCTGGGGCATGTTATGTGTGATATGTGCAGGTTTGATCTTTGTGTTGTGTGAATTGGGTGGATCCTGTGGTGTTGTATATTTTGCCTTTCGATGAGCTTTCTGTTGGTGGTTGTGTTGTGTGTCTGGTGCGTGGCCTCCTTTGTCACGCTCAGGGTGAAATGTGTCTTTCTCTGTGTTGTGTGTTGTGTTACGTACTGTGTTCTGGGTTGTGTGTGCTGTGAACATGCTTTCCTGTGTGTTACGTATGGGGAAGGTGTTGGTTGGTCTGGGTATTTTGGGCATTGTGTGTGATGTTAATTGTGTGGTGTGTGTGATGTGCTTGTGTGCTTATTGTGTGTGTGTTGTGTGTATTGGGTTGTGCCGACAGTGCGTGGTTCTGAGTGTGCTCTATATGGTATGTTTGTGGTTGTGTGTGCTATGTGTCATGCGTTGAGTGCATGTCGTGTGCGTTCTTGGCGGTTGTGGGTGGTTCTGTATGTGCTGTGGGTGTTTTGTGTGTGTGACTGTGATTTGTGTGTGGCTGTGTTAGAGAAGTTGTGTGTGTGTTTGGCGGCTTGAGCTATGCGCATGAGGGGAGACATGTTGACTGTGTGGTTGTGCTTGCTTTGGGTGTCTCATGGAGTGTGCAGTATGTACCTGTGCAAAGACTTTCATGTGTATTGTGAGCAGTTTTGTGCCTTGAAGTATGTGCTGTGAGTCTCGGGTCTGTTGTGTGCTTCTGTGCTGTGCTCCTGTGTGAGGATATATGTGTGGTGTGTCTGCTTGGTTGTGTGTGTTGCGTGTAATGCACCAAGTGTGTGCTAAGTGTGATCTTTGTTTTTTTGTGTGTGCTTTGCCTTGGTTTTATGTGTGCTGTGTGTCTTTTGCGTGGGTGAATGTGATTTCCGTGTTATTGTGTTTGAGTGGATTTGTGTGCGTTTGTTTGTTAAGTGTGTGATGTGAGATGTGTTGTCTGTGTGTGGTTGTGCTTGTTTAGTGTGCCTCGTTGTGTGTGCTCTGTATACTCTCTCAAATGTGGTTTCTGTGTCTTGTGAGCTATTATGTGCTTTGTTGTGTCTGCTGTGTGTCCTGTGACTTTTGTTTTGTTACTGTATGGGTTTTGTGCACGTGTGCTTTGCATAGTGCTTTCCTGGGTGGATACGTGCATGGGGTGTCTGTGTGTGACTGTGCACGTGGTGTGTCGTGTGTGACATGTGCGCTATGGGCTGTGATGTGTAGCGTGTGAAATGTGTGTTTTGTGTGTCTGTCGGGTTTGTTGTGTGTCTGGGGTCTGCCAGATTTGTTGGTCTATGGTAGTGATTTGTGGTGTTTGTTTTGTGTTTCTGTGTGTATTCTGTTTTGCCATGTGCTGTGCCATGTGTTCTTCAGTGTTTTGTGTTGTGTTGTATGTGATCTGTGCGTCTTGTTTGTTTTCTGTGTGTTGTGTACGAAATGTGCGTAGTATGGGTTACTTACTGCTTGTTGATCGCCTTGTGCTCTGCGTTTTGATCTGGGGCATGTTATGTGTGATATGTGCAGGTTTGATCTTTGTGTTGTGTGAATTGGGTGGATCCTGTGGTGTTGTATATTTTGCCTTTCGATGAGCTTTCTGTTGGTGGTTGTGTTGTGTGTCTGGTGCGTGGCCTCCTTTGTCACGCTCAGGGTGAAATGTGTCTTTCTCTGTGTTGTGTGTTGTGTTACGTACTGTGTTCTGGGTTGTGTGTGCTGTGTACATGCTTTCCTGTGTGTTACGTATGGGGAAGGTCTTGGTTGGTCTGGGTATTTTGGGCATTGTGTGTGATGTTAATTGTGTGGTGTGTGTGATGTGCTTGTGTGCTTATTGTGTGTGTGTTGTGTGTATTGGGTTGTGCTGACAGTGTGTGGTTCTGAGTGTGCTCTATATGGTATGTTTGTGGTTGTGTGTGTTATGTGTCGTTTGTTGAATGCATGTCGTGTGCGTTCTTGGGGGTTGTATGGTTCTGTATGAGTTGTGGGTGTTTTGTGTGTGTGACTGTGATTTGTGTGTGGCTGTGTTAGAGAGGTTGTGTGTGTGTTTGGCGGCTTGAGCTATGCGCATGAGGGGAGACATGTTGACTGTGTGGTTGTGCTTGCTTTGGGTGTCTCATGGAGGGTGCAGTATGTACCTGTGCAAAGACTTTCATGTGTATTGTGAGCAGTTTTGTGCCTTGAAGTATGTGCTGTGAGTGTCCGGTCTGTTGTGTGCTTCTGTGTTGTGCTCCTGTGTGAGGATATATGTGTGGTGTGTCTGCTTGGTTGTGTGTGTTGCGTGTAATGCACCAAGTGTGTGCTAAGTGTGATCTTTGTTTTTTTGTGTGTGTTTTGCCTTTGTTTAATGTGTGCTGTGTGTCTTTTGCGTGGGTGAATGTGATTTCCGTCTGATTGTGTTTGAGTGGATTTGTGTGCGTTTGTTTGTTATGTGTGTGATGTCAGATGTGTTGTCTGTGTTTGGTTGTGCTTGTTTAGTGTTCCTCGTTGTGTGTGCTGTGTATACTCTCTCAAATGTGGTTTCTGTGTCTTGTGGGCTATTAGGTGCTTTGTTGTGTCTGCTGTGTGTCCTGTGACTTTTGTTTTGTTACTGTATGGGTTTTGTGCACGTGTGCTTTACGTAGTGCTTTCCTTTGTGGATACGTGCGTGGGGTGTCTGTGTGTGACTGTGCACGTGGTGTGTCGTGTGTGACGTGTGCGCTACGGGCTGTGATGTGTAGCGTGTGAAATGTGTGTTTTGTGTGTCTGTCGGGTTTGTTGTGTGTCTGGGGTGCTGCCAGAGTTGGTCTATGGTAGTGATTTGTGGTGTTTGTTTGTGTTTCTGTGTGTATTCTGTGGTGCCATGCGGTGTGCCATGTGTTCTTGAGTGTTTTGTGTTGTGTTGTAAGTGATCTGTGCGTCTTGTTTGTTTTCTGTGTGTTGTGTACGAAATGTGCGTGGTATGGGTTATTTACAGCTTGTTGATCGCCTTGTGCTCTGCGTTTTGATCTGGGTCATGTCATGTGTGATATGTGCAGTTTTGAGCTTTGTGTTGTGTGAATTGAGTGGATCCTGTGGTGTTGTATATTTTGCCTTTCGATGAGCTTTCTGTTGGTGGTTGTGTTGTGTGTCTGGTGCGTGGCCTCCTTTGTCACGCTCAGGGTGAAATGTGTCTTTCTCTGTGTTGTGTGTTGTGTTACGTACTGTGTTCTGGGTTGTGTGTGCTGTGTACATGCTTTCCTGTGTGTTACGTATGGGGAAGGTGTTGGGTTGTCTGGGTATTTTGGGCATTGTGTGTGATGTTAATTGTGTGGTGTGTGTGATGTGCGTGTGTGCTTATTGTGTGTGTGATGTGTGTATTGGGTTGTGTTGACAGTGTGTGGTTCTGAGTGTGCTCTATATGGTATGCTTTTGGTTGTGTGTGTTATGTGTCGTGTGTTGAGTGCATGTCGTGTGCGTTCCTGGCGGTTGTGGGTGGTTCTGTATGAGTTGCGGGTGTTTTGTGTGTGTGACTGTGATTTGTGTGTGGCTGTGTTAGAGAGGTTGTGTGTGTGTTTGGCGGCTTGAGCTATGCGCATGAGGGGAGACATGTTGACTGTGTGGTTGTGCTTGCTTTGGGTGTCTCATGGAGTGTGCAGTATGTACCTGTGCAAAGACTTTCATGTGTATTGTGAGCAGTTTTGTGCCTTTGAGTATGTGCTGTGTCTCGGGTCTGTTGTGTGCTTCTGTGTTGTGCTCCTGTGTGAGGATATATGTGTGGTGTGTCTGCTTGGTTGTGTGTGTTGCGTGTAATGCACCAAGTGTGTCCTACGTGTGATCTTTGTTTTTTTGGGTGTGTTTTGCCTTTGTTTAATGTGTGCTGTGTGTCTTTTGCGTGGGTGAATGTGATTTCCGTGTGATTGTGTTTGAGTGGATTTGTGTGCGTTTGTTTGTTATGTGTGTGATGTCAGATGTGTTGTCTGTGTTTGGTTGTGCTTGTTTAGTGTTCCTCGTTGTGTGTGCTGTGTATACTCTCTCAAATGTGGTTTCTGTGTCTTGTGGGCTATTATGTGCTTTGTTGTGTCTGCTGTGTGTCCTGTGACTTTTGTTTTGTTACTGTATGGGTTTTGTGCACGTGTGCTTTGCGTACTGCTTTCCAAGGTGGATACGTGCGTGGGGTGTCTGTGTGTGACTGTGCACGTGGTGTGTCGTGTGTGACATGTGCGCTACGGGCTGTGATGTGTAGCATGTGAAATGTGTGTTTTGTGTGTCTGTCGGGTTTGTTGTGTGTCTGGGGTCTGCCAGATTTGTTGGTCTATGGTAGTGATTTGTGGTGTTTGTTTTGTGTTTCTGTGTGTATTCTGTTGTGCCATGCGCTGTGCCATGTGTTCTTGAGTGTTTTGTGTTGTGTTGTATGTGATCTGTGCGTCTTGTTTGTTTTCTGTGTGTTGTGTACGAAATGTGCGTAGTATGGGTTACTTACTGCTTGTTGATCGCCTTGTGCTCTGCATTTTGATCTGGGGCATGTTATGTGTGATATGTGCAGGTTTGATCTTTGTGTTGTGTGAATTGGGTGGATCCTGTGGTGTTGTATATTTTGCCTTTCGATGAGCTTTCTGTTGGTGGTTGTGTTGTGTGTCTGGTGCGTGGCCTCCTTTGTCACGCTCAGGGTGAAATGTGTCTTTCTCTGTGTTGTGTGTTGTGTTACGTACTGTGTTCTGGGTTGTGTGTGCTGTGTACATGCTTTCCTGTGTGTTACGTATGGGGAAGGTGTTGGTTGGTCTGGGTATTTTGGGCATTGTGTGTGATGTTAATTGTGTGGTGTGTGTGATGTGCTTGTGTGCTTATTGTGTGTGTGTTGTGTGTATTGGGTTGTGCCGACAGTGTGTGGTTCTGAGTGTGCTCTATATGGTATGTTAGTGGTTGTGTGTGTTATGTGTCATGCGTTGAGTGCATGTCATGCGCGTTCTTGGCGGTTGTGGGTGGTTCTGTATGTGCTGTGGGTGTTTTGTGTGTGTGACTGTGATTTGTGTGTGGCTGTGTTAGAGAAGTTGTGTGTGTGTTTGGCGGCTTGAGCTATGCGCATGAGGGGAGACATGTTGACTGTGTGGTTGTGCTTGCTTTGGGTGTCTCATGGAGTGTGCAGTATGTACCTGTGCAAAGACTTTCATGTGTATTGTGAGCAGTTTTGTGCCTTGAAGTATGTGCTGTGAGTCTCGGGTCTGTTGTGTGCTTCTGTGCTGTGCTCCTGTGTGAGGATATATGTGTGGTGTGTCTGCTTGGTTGTGTGTGTTGCGTGTAATGCACCAAGTGTGCGCTAAGTGTGATCTTTGTTTTTTTGTGTGTGTTTTGCCTTGGTTTTATGTGTGCTGTGTGTCTTTTGCGTGGGTGAATGTGATTTCCGTGTGATTGTGTTTGAGTGGATTTGTGTGCGTTTGTTTGTTAAGTGTGTGATGTGAGATGTGTTGTCTGTGTGTGGTTGTGCTTGTTTAGTGTGCCTCGTTGTGTGTGCTCTGTATACTCTCTCAAATGTGGTTTCTGTGTCTTGTGAGCTATTATGTGCTTTGTTGTGTCTGTGTGTGTCCTGTGACTTTTGTTTTGTTACTGTATGGGTTTTGTGCACGTGTGCTTTTCATAGTGCTTTCCTGGGTGGATACGTGCATGGGGTGTCTGTGTGTGACTGTGCACGTGGTGTGTCGTGTGTGACATGTGCGCTATGGGCTGTGATGTGTAGCGTGTGAAATGTGTGTTTTGTGTGTCTGTCGGGTTTGTTGTGTGTCTGGGGTCTGCCAGATTTGTTGGTCTATGGTAGTGATTTGTGGTGTTTGTTTTGTGTTTCTGTGTGTATTCTGTTGTGCCATGTGCTGTGCCATGTGTTCTTCAGTGTTTTGTGTTGTGTTGTATGTGATCTGTGCGTCTTGTTTGTTTTCTGTGTGTTGTGTACGAAATGTGCGTAGTATGGGTTACTTACTGCTTGTTGATCGCCTTGTGCTCTGCGTTTTGATCTGGGGCATGTTATGTGTGATATGTGCAGGTTTGATCTTTGTGTTGTGTGAATTGGGTGGATCCTGTGGTGTTGTATATTTTGCCTTTCGATGAGCTTTCTGTTGGTGGTTGTGTTGTGTGTCTGGTGCGTGGCCTCCTTTGTCACGCTCAGGGTGAAATGTGTCTTTCTCTGTGTTGTGTGTTGTGTTACGTACTGTGTTCTGGGTTGTGTGTGCTGTGTACATGCTTTCCTGTGTGTTACGTATGGGGAAGGTGTTGGTTGGTCTGGGTATTTTGGGCATTGTGTGTGATGTTAATTGTGTGGTGTGTGTGATGTGCTTGTGTGCTTATTGTGTGTGTGTTGTGTGTATTGGGTTGTGCTGACAGTGTGTGGTTCTGAGTGTGCTCTATATGGTATGTTTGTGGTTGTGTGTGTTATGTGTCGTTTGTTGAATGCATGTCGTGTGCGTTCTTGGGGGTTGTATGGTTCTGTATGAGTTGTGGGTGTTTTGTGTGTGTGACTGTGATTTGTGTGTGGCTGTGTTAGAGAGGTTGTGTGTGTGTTTGGCGGCTTGAGCTATGCGCATGAGGGGAGACATGTTGACTGTGTGGTTGTGCTTGCTTTGGGTGTCTCATGGAGGGTGCAGTATGTACCTGTGCAAAGACTTTCATGTGTATTGTGAGCAGTTTTGTGCCTTGAAGTATGTGCTGTGAGTGTCCGGTCTGTTGTGTGCTTCTGTGTTGTGCTCCTGTGTGAGGATATATGTGTGGTGTGTCTGCTTGGTTGTGTGTGTTGCGTGTAATGCACCAAGTGTGTGCTAAGTGTGATCTTTGTTTTTTTGTGTGTGTTTTGCCTTTGTTTAATGTGTGCTGTGTGTCTTTTGCGTGGGTGAATGTGATTTCCGTCTGATTGTGTTTGAGTGGATTTGTGTGCGTTTGTTTGTTATGTGTGTGATGTCAGATGTGTTGTCTGTGTTTGGTTGTGCTTGTTTAGTGTTCCTCGTTGTGTGTGCTGTGTATACTCTCTCAAATGTGGTTTCTGTGTCTTGTGGGCTATTAGGTGCTTTGTTGTGTCTGCTGTGTGTCCTGTGACTTTTGTTTTGTTACTGTATGGGTTTTGTGCACGTGTGCTTTACGTAGTGCTTTCCTGGGTGGATACGTGCGTGGGGTGTCTGTGTGTGACTGTGCACGTGGTGTGTCGTGTGTGACGTGTGCGCTACGGGCTGTGATGTGTAGCGTGTGAAATGTGTGTTTTGTGTGTCTGTCGGGTTTGTTGTGTGTCTGGGGTGCTGCCAGAGTTGGTCTATGGTAGTGATTTGTGGTGTTTGTTTGTGTTTCTGTGTGTATTCTGTGGTGCCATGCGGTGTGCCATGTGTTCTTGAGTGTTTTGTGTTGTGTTGTAAGTGATCTGTGCGTCTTGTTTGTTTTCTGTGTGTTGTGTACGAAATGTGCGTGGTATGGGTTATTTACAGCTTGTTGATCGCCTTGTGCTCTGCGTTTTGATCTGGGTCATGTCATGTGTGATATGTGCAGTTTTGAGCTTTGTGTTGTGTGAATTGAGTGGATCCTGTGGTGTTGTATATTTTGCCTTTCGATGAGCTTTCTGTTGGTGGTTGTGTTGTGTGTCTGGTGCGTGGCCTCCTTTGTCACGCTCAGGGTGAAATGTGTCTTTCTCTGTGTTGTGTGTTGTGTTACGTACTGTGTTCTGGGTTGTGTGTGCTGTGTACATGCTTTCGTGTGTGTTACGTATGGGGAAGGTGTTGGGTTGTCTGGGTATTTTGGGCATTGTGTGTGATGTTAATTGTGTGGTGTGTGTGATGTGCGTGTGTGCTTATTGTGTGTGTGATGTGTGTATTGGGTTGTGTTGACAGTGTGTGGTTCTGAGTGTGCTCTCTATGGTATGCTTTTGGTTGTGTGTGTTATGTGTCGTGTGTTGAGTGCATGTCGTGTGCGTTCCTGGCGGTTGTGGGTGGTTCTGTATGAGTTGCGGGTGTTTTGTGTGTGTGACTGTGATTTGTGTGTGGCTGTGTTAGAGAGGTTGTGTGTGTGTTTGGCGGCTTGAGCTATGCGCATGAGGGGAGACATGTTGACTGTGTGGTTGTGCTTGCTTTGGGTGTCTCATGGAGTGTGCAGTATGTACCTGTGCAAAGACTTTCATGTGTATTGTGAGCATTTTTGTGCCTTTGAGTATGTGCTGTGTCTCGGGTCTGTTGTGTGCTTCTGTGTTGTGCTCCTGTGTGAGGATATATGTGTGGTGTGTCTGCTTGGTTGTGTGTGTTGCGTGTAATGCACCAAGTGTGTCCTACGTGTGATCTTTGTTTTTTTGGGTGTGTTTTGCCTTTGTTTAATGTGTGCTGTGTGTCTTTTGCGTGGGTGAATGTGATTTCCGTGTGATTGTGTTTGAGTGGATTTGTGTGCGTTTGTTTGTTATGTGTGTGATGTCAGATGTGTTGTCTGTGTTTGGTTGTGCTTGTTTAGTGTTCCTCGTTGTGTGTGCTGTGTATACTCTCTCAAATGTGGTTTCTGTGTCTTGTGGGCTATTATGTGCTTTGTTGTGTCTGCTGTGTGTCCTGTGACTTTTGTTTTGTTACTGTATGGGTTTTGTGCACGTGTGCTTTGCGTACTGCTTTCCAAGGTGGATACGTGCGTGGGGTGTCTGTGTGTGACTGTGCACGTGGTGTGTCGTGTGTGACATGTGCGCTATGGGCTGTGATGTGTAGCGTGTGAAATGTGTGTTTTGTGTGTCTGTCGGGTTTGTTGTGTGTCTGGGGTCTGCCAGATTTGTTGGTCTATGGTAGTGATTTGTGGTGTTTGTTTTGTGTTTCTGTGTGTATTCTGTTGTGCCATGCGCTGTGCCATGTGTTCTTGAGTGTTTTGTGTTGTGTTGTATGTGATCTGTGCGTCTTGTTTGTTTTCTGTGTGTTGTGTACGAAATGTGCGTAGTATGGGTTACTTACTGCTTGTTGATCGCCTTGTGCTCTGCGTTTTGATCTGGGGCATGTTATGTGTGATATGTGCAGTTTTGAGCTTTGTGTTGTGTGAATTGGGTGGATCCTGTGGGGTTGTATATTTTGCCTTTCGATGAGCTTTCTGTTGGTGGTTGTGTTGTGCGTCTGGTGCGTGGCCTCCTTTGTCACGCTCAGGGTGAAATGTGTCTTTCTCTGTGTTATGTGTTGTGTTACGTACTTTGTTCTGGGTTGTGTGTGCTGTGTACATGCTTTCCTGTGTGTTACGTATGGGGAAGGTGTTGGTTGGTCTGGGTATTTTGGGCATTGTGTGTGATGTTAATTGTGTGGTGTGTGTGATGTGCTTGTGTGCTTATTGTGTGTGTGTTGTGTGTATTGGGTTGTGCCGACAGTGTGTGGTTCTGAGTGTGCTCTATATGGTATGTTTGTGGTTGTGTGTGTTATGTGTCATGCGTTGAGTGCATGTCGTGTGCGTTCTTGGCGGTTGTGGGTGGTTCTGTATGTGCTGTGGGTGTTTTGTGTGTGTGACTGTGATTTGTGTGTGGCTGTGTTAGAGAAGTTGTGTGTGTGTTTGGCGGCTTGAGCTATGCGCATGAGGGGAGACATGTTGACTGTGTGGTTGTGCTTGCTTTGGGTGTCTCATGGAGTGTGCAGTATGTACCTGTGCAAAGACTTTCATGTGTATTGTGAGCAGTTTTGTGCCTTGAAGTATGTGCTGTGAGTCTCGGGTCTGTTGTGTGCTTCTGTGCTGTGCTCCTGTGTGAGGATATATGTGTGGTGTGTCTGCTTGGTTGTGTGTGTTGCGTGTAATGCACCAAGTGTGCGCTAAGTGTGATCTTTGTTTTTTTGTGTGTGTTTTGCCTTGGTTTTATGTGTGCTGTGTGTCTTTTGCGTGGGTGAATGTGATTTCCGTGTGATTGTGTTTGAGTGGATTTGTGTGCGTTTGTTTGTTAAGTGTGTGATGTGAGATGTGTTGTCTGTGTGTGGTTGTGCTTGTTTAGTGTGCCTCGTTGTGTGTGCTCTGTATACTCTCTCAAATGTGGTTTCTGTGTCTTGTGAGCTATTATGTGCTTTGTTGTGTCTGTGTGTGTCCTGTGACTTTTGTTTTGTTACTGTATGGGTTTTGTGCACGTGTGCTTTGCATAGTGCTTTCCTGGGTGGATACGTGCATGGGGTGTCTGTGTGTGACTGTGCACGTGGTGTGTCGTGTGTGACATGTGCGCTATGGGCTGTGATGTGTAGCGTGTGAAATGTGTGTTTTGTGTGTCTGTCGGGTTTGTTGTGTGTCTGGGGTCTGCCAGATTTGTTGGTCTATGGTAGTGATTTGTGGTGTTTGTTTTGTGTTTCTGTGTGTATTCTGTTGTGCCATGTGCTGTGCCATGTGTTCTTCAGTGTTTTGTGTTGTGTTGTATGTGATCTGTGCGTCTTGTTTGTTTTCTGTGTGTTGTGTACGAAATGTGCGTAGTATGGGTTACTTACTGCTTGTTGATCGCCTTGTGCTCTGCGTTTTGATCTGGGGCATGTTATGTGTGATATGTGCAGGTTTGATCTTTGTGTTGTGTGAATTGGGTGGATCCTGTGGTGTTGTATATTTTGCCTTTCGATGAGCTTTCTGTTGGTGGTTGTGTTGTGTGTCTGGTGCGTGGCCTCCTTTGTCACGCTCAGGGTGAAATGTGTCTTTCTCTGTGTTGTGTGTTGTGTTACGTACTGTGTTCTGGGTTGTGTGTGCTGTGTACATGCTTTCCTGTGTGTTACGTATGGGGAAGGTGTTGGTTGGTCTGGGTATTTTGGGCATTGTGTGTGATGTTAATTGTGTGGTGTGTGTGATGTGCTTGTGTGCTTATTGTGTGTGTGTTGTGTGTATTGGGTTGTGCTGACAGTGTGTGGTTCTGAGTGTGCTCTATATGGTATGTTTGTGGTTGTGTGTGTTATGTGTCGTTTGTTGAATGCATGTCGTGTGCGTTCTTGGGGGTTGTATGGTTCTGTATGAGTTGTGGGTGTTTTGTGTGTGTGACTGTGATTTGTGTGTGGCTGTGTTAGAGAGGTTGTGTGTGTGTTTGGCGGCTTGAGCTATGCGCATGAGGGGAGACATGTTGACTGTGTGGTTGTGCTTGCTTTGGGTGTCTCATGGAGGGTGCAGTATGTACCTGTGCAAAGACTTTCATGTGTATTGTGAGCAGTTTTGTGCCTTGAAGTATGTGCTGTGAGTGTCCGGTCTGTTGTGTGCTTCTGTGTTGTGCTCCTGTGTGAGGATATATGTGTGGTGTGTCTGCTTGGTTGTGTGTGTTGCGTGTAATGCACCAAGTGTGTGCTAAGTGTGATCTTTGTTTTTTTGTGTGTGTTTTGCCTTTGTTTAATGTGTGCTGTGTGTCTTTTGCGTGGGTGAATGTGATTTCCGTCTGATTGTGTTTGAGTGGATTTGTGTGCGTTTGTTTGTTATGTGTGTGATGTCAGATGTGTTGTCTGTGTTTGGTTGTGCTTGTTTAGTGTTCCTCGTTGTGTGTGCTGTGTATACTCTCTCAAATGTGGTTTCTGTGTCTTGTGGGCTATTAGGTGCTTTGTTGTGTCTGCTGTGTGTCCTGTGACTTTTGTTTTGTTACTGTATGGGTTTTGTGCACGTGTGCTTTACGTAGTGCTTTCCTGGGTGGATACGTGCGTGGGGTGTCTGTGTGTGACTGTGCACGTGGTGTGTCGTGTGTGACGTGTGCGCTACGGGCTGTGATGTGTAGCGTGTGAAATGTGTGTTTTGTGTGTCTGTCGGGTTTGTTGTGTGTCTGGGGTGCTGCCAGAGTTGGTCTATGGTAGTGATTTGTGGTGTTTGTTTGTGTTTCTGTGTGTATTCTGTGGTGCCATGCGGTGTGCCATGTGTTCTTGTGTGTTTTGTGTTGTGTTGTAAGTGATCTGTGCGTCTTGTTTGTTTTCTGTGTGTTGTGTACGAAATGTGCGTGGTATGGGTTATTTACAGCTTGTTGATCGCCTTGTGCTCTGCGTTTTGATCTGGGTCATGTCATGTGTGATATGTGCAGTTTTGAGCTTTGTGTTGTGTGAATTGAGTGGATCCTGTGGTGTTGTATATTTTGCCTTTCGATGAGCTTTCTGTTGGTGGTTGTGTTGTGTGTCTGGTGCGTGGCCTCCTTTGTCACGCTCAGGGTGAAATGTGTCTTTCTCTGTGTTGTGTGTTGTGTTACATACTGTGTTCTGGGTTGTGTGTGCTGTGTACATGCTTTCCTGTGTGTTACGTATGGGGAAGGTGTTGGGTTGTCTGGGTATTTTGGGCATTGTGTGTGATGTTAATTGTGTGGTGTGTGTGATGTGCGTGTGTGCTTATTGTGTGTGTGATGTGTGTATTGGGTTGTGTTGACAGTGTGTGGTTCTGAGTGTGCTCTATATGGTATGCTTTTGGTTGTGTGTGTTATGTGTCGTGTGTTGAGTGCATGTCGTGTGCGTTCCTGGCGGTTGTGGGTGGTTCTGTATGAGTTGCGGGTGTTTTGTGTGTGTGACTGTGATTTGTGTGTGGCTGTGTTAGAGAGGTTGTGTGTGTGTTTGGCGGCTTGAGCTATGCGCATGAGGGGAGACATGTTGACTGTGTGGTTGTGCTTGCTTTGGGTGTCTCATGGAGTGTGCAGTATGTACCTGTGCAAAGACTTTCATGTGTATTGTGAGCAGTTTTGTGCCTTTGAGTATGTGCTGTGTCTCGGGTCTGTTGTGTGCTTCTGTGTTGTGCTCCTGTGTGAGGATATATGTGTGGTGTGTCTGCTTGGTTGTGTGTGTTGCGTGTAATGCACCAAGTGTGTCCTACGTGTGATCTTTGTTTTTTTGGGTGTGTTTTGCCTTTGTTTAATGTGTGCTGTGTGTCTTTTGCGTGGGTGAATGTGATTTCCGTGTGATTGTGTTTGAGTGGATTTGTGTGCGTTTGTTTGTTATGTGTGTGATGTCAGATGTGTTGTCTGTGTTTGGTTGTGCTTGTTTAGTGTTCCTCGTTGTGTGTGCTGTGTATACTCTCTCAAATGTGGTTTCTGTGTCTTGTGGGCTATTATGTGCTTTGTTGTGTCTGCTGTGTGTCCTGTGACTTTTGTTTTGTTACTGTATGGGTTTTGTGCACGTGTGCTTTGCGTACTGCTTTCCAAGGTGGATACGTGCGTGGGGTGTCTGTGTGTGACTGTGCACGTGGTGTGTCGTGTGTGACATGTGCGCTATGGGCTGTGATGTGTAGCGTGTGAAATGTGTGTTTTGTGTGTCTGTCGGGTTTGTTGTGTGTCTGGGGTCTGCCAGATTTGTTGGTCTATGGTAGTGATTTGTGGTGTTTGTTTTGTGTTTCTGTGTGTATTCTGTTGTGCCATGCGCTGTGCCATGTGTTCTTGAGTGTTTTGTGTTGTGTTGTATGTGATCTGTGCGTCTTGTTTGTTTTCTGTGTGTTGTGTACGAAATGTGCGTAGTATGGGTTACTTACTGCTTGTTGATCGCCTTGTGCTCTGCGTTTTGATCTGGGGCATGTTATGTGTGATATGTGCAGGTTTGATCTTTGTGTTGTGTGAATTGGGTGGATCCTGTGGTGTTGTATATTTTGCCTTTCGATGAGCTTTCTGTTGGTGGTTGTGTTGTGTGTCTGGTGCGTGGCCTCCTTTGTCACGCTCAGGGTGAAATGTGTCTTTCTCTGTGTTGTGTGTTGTGTTACGTACTGTGTTCTGGGTTGTGTGTGCTGTGTACATGCTTTCCTGTGTGTTACGTATGGGGAAGGTGTTGGTTGGTCTGGGTATTTTGGGCATTGTGTGTGATGTTAATTGTGTGGTGTGTGTGATGTGCTTGTGTGCTTATTGTGTGTGTGTTGTGTGTATTGGGTTGTGCCGAGAGTGTGTGGTTCTGAGTGTGCTCTATATGGTATGTTTGTGGTTGTGTGTGTTATGTGTCATGCGTTGAGTGCATGTCGTGTGCGTTCTTGGCGGTTGTGGGTGGTTCTGTATGTGCTGTGGGTGTTTTGTGTGTGTGACTGTGATTTGTGTGTGGCTGTGTTAGAGAAGTTGTGTGTGTGTTTGGCGGCTTGAGCTATGCGCATGAGGGGAGACATGTTGACTGTGTGGTTGTGCTTGCTTTGGGTGTCTCATGGAGTGTGCAGTATGTACCTGTGCAAAGACTTTCATGTGTATTGTGAGCAGTTTTGTGCCTTGAAGTATGTGCTGTGAGTCTCGGGTCTGTTGTGTGCTTCTGTGCTGTGCTCCTGTGTGAGGATATATGTGTGGTGTGTCTGCTTGGTTGTGTGTGTTGCGTGTAATGCACCAAGTGTGTGCTAAGTGTGATCTTTGTTTTTTTGTGTGTGTTTTGCCTTGGTTTTATGTGTGCTGTGTGTCTTTTGCGTGGGTGAATGTGATTTCCGTGTGATTGTGTTTGAGTGGATTTGTGTGCGTTTGTTTGTTAAGTGTGTGATGTGAGATGTGTTGTCTGTGTGTGGTTGTGCTTGTTTAGTGTGCCTCGTTGTGTGTGCTCTGTATACTCTCTCAAATGTGGTTTCTGTGTCTTGTGAGCTATTATGTGCTTTGTTGTGTCTGTGTGTGTCCTGTGACTTTTGTTTTGTTACTGTATGGGTTTTGTGCACGTGTGCTTTTCATAGTGCTTTCCTGGGTGGATACGTGCATGGGGTGTCTGTGTGTGACTGTGCACGTGGTGTGTCGTGTGTGACATGTGCGCTATGGGCTGTGATGTGTAGCGTGTGAAATGTGTGTTTTGTGTGTCTGTCGGGTTTGTTGTGTGTCTGGGGTCTGCCAGATTTGTTGGTCTATGGTAGTGATTTGTGGTGTTTGTTTTGTGTTTCTGTGTGTATTCTGTTGTGCCATGTGCTGTGCCATGTGTTCTTCAGTGTTTTGTGTTGTGTTGTATGTGATCTGTGCGTCTTGTTTGTTTTCTGTGTGTTGTGTACGAAATGTGCGTAGTATGGGTTACTTACTGCTTGTTGATCGCCTTGTGCTCTGCGTTTTGATCTGGGGCATGTTATGTGTGATATGTGCAGGTTTGATCTTTGTGTTGTGTGAATTGGGTGGATCCTGTGGTGTTGTATATTTTGCCTTTCGATGAGCTTTCTGTTGGTGGTTGTGTTGTGTGTCTGGTGCGTGGCCTCCTTTGTCACGCTCAGGGTGAAATGTGTCTTTCTCTGTGTTGTGTGTTGTGTTACGTACTGTGTTCTGGGTTGTGTGTGCTGTGTACATGCTTTCCTGTGTGTTACGTATGGGGAAGGTGTTGGTTGGTCTGGGTATTTTGGGCATTGTGTGTGATGTTAATTGTGTGGTGTGTGTGATGTGCTTGTGTGCTTATTGTGTGTGTGTTGTGTGTATTGGGTTGTGCTGACAGTGTGTGGTTCTGAGTGTGCTCTATATGGTATGTTTGTGGTTGTGTGTGTTATGTGTCGTTTGTTGAATGCATGTCGTGTGCGTTCTTGGGGGTTGTATGGTTCTGTATGAGTTGTGGGTGTTTTGTGTGTGTGACTGTGATTTGTGTGTGGCTGTGTTAGAGAGGTTGTGTGTGTGTTTGGCGGCTTGAGCTATGCGCATGAGGGGAGACATGTTGACTGTGTGGTTGTGCTTGCTTTGGGTGTCTCATGGAGGGTGCAGTATGTACCTGTGCAAAGACTTTCATGTGTATTGTGAGCAGTTTTGTGCCTTGAAGTATGTGCTGTGAGTGTCCGGTCTGTTGTGTGCTTCTGTGTTGTGCTCCTGTGTGAGGATATATGTGTGGTGTGTCTGCTTGGTTGTGTGTGTTGCGTGTAATGCACCAAGTATGTGCTAAGTGTGATCTTTGTTTTTTTGTGTGTGTTTTGCCTTTTTTTAATGTGTGCTGTGTGTCTTTTGCGTGGGTGAATGTGATTTCCGTCTGATTGTGTTTGAGTGGATTTGTGTGCGTTTGTTTGTTATGTGTGTGATGTCAGATGTGTTGTCTGTGTTTGGTTGTGCTTGTTTAGTGTTCCTCGTTGTGTGTGCTGTGTATACTCTCTCAAATGTGGTTTCTGTGTCTTGTGGGCTATTAGGTGCTTTGTTGTGTCTGCTGTGTGTCCTGTGACTTTTGTTTTGTTACTGTATGGGTTTTGTGCACGTGTGCTTTACGTAGTGCTTTCCTGGGTGGATACGTGCGTGGGGTGTCTGTGTGTGACTGTGCACGTGGTGTGTCGTGTGTGACGTGTGCGCTACGGGCTGTGATGTGTAGCGTGTGAAATGTGTGTTTTGTGTGTCTGTCGGGTTTGTTGTGTGTCTGGGGTCTGCCAGATTTGTTGGTCTATGGTAGTGATTTGTGGTGTTTGTTTTGTGTTTCTGTGTGTATTCTGTTGTGCCATGTGCTGTGCCATGTGTTCTTCAGTGTTTTGTGTTGTGTTGTATGTGATCTGTGCGTCTTGTTTGTTTTCTGTGTGTTGTGTACGAAATGTGCGTAGTATGGGTTACTTACTGCTTGTTGATCGCCTTGTGCTCTGCGTTTTGATCTGGGGCATGTTATGTGTGATATGTGCAGGTTTGATCTTTGTGTTGTGTGAATTGGGTGGATCCTGTGGTGTTGTATATTTTGCCTTTCGATGAGCTTTCTGTTGGTGGTTGTGTTGTGTGTCTGGTGCGTGGCCTCCTTTGTCACGCTCAGGGTGAAATGTGTCTTTCTCTGTGTTGTGTGTTGTGTTACGTACTGTGTTCTGGGTTGTGTGTGCTGTGTACATGCTTTCCTGTGTGTTACGTATGGGGAAGGTGTTGGTTGGTCTGGGTATTTTGGGCATTGTGTGTGATGTTAATTGTGTGGTGTGTGTGATGTGCTTGTGTGCTTATTGTGTGTGTGTTGTGTGTATTGGGTTGTGCTGACAGTGTGTGGTTCTGAGTGTGCTCTATATGGTATGTTTGTGGTTGTGTGTGTTATGTGTCGTTTGTTGAATGCATGTCGTGTGCGTTCTTGGGGGTTGTATGGTTCTGTATGAGTTGTGGGTGTTTTGTGTGTGTGACTGTGATTTGTGTGTGGCTGTGTTAGAGAGGTTGTGTGTGTGTTTGGCGGCTTGAGCTATGCGCATGAGGGGAGACATGTTGACTGTGTGGTTGTGCTTGCTTTGGGTGTCTCATGGAGGGTGCAGTATGTACCTGTGCAAAGACTTTCATGTGTATTGTGAGCAGTTTTGTGCCTTGAAGTATGTGCTGTGAGTGTCCGGTCTGTTGTGTGCTTCTGTGTTGTGCTCCTGTGTGAGGATATATGTGTGGTGTGTCTGCTTGGTTGTGTGTGTTGCGTGTAATGCACCAAGTATGTGCTAAGTGTGATCTTTGTTTTTTTGTGTGTGTTTTGCCTTTTTTTAATGTGTGCTGTGTGTCTTTTGCGTGGGTGAATGTGATTTCCGTCTGATTGTGTTTGAGTGGATTTGTGTGCGTTTGTTTGTTATGTGTGTGATGTCAGATGTGTTGTCTGTGTTTGGTTGTGCTTGTTTAGTGTTCCTCGTTGTGTGTGCTGTGTATACTCTCTCAAATGTGGTTTCTGTGTCTTGTGGGCTATTAGGTGCTTTGTTGTGTCTGCTGTGTGTCCTGTGACTTTTGTTTTGTTACTGTATGGGTTTTGTGCACGTGTGCTTTACGTAGTGCTTTCCTGGGTGGATACGTGCGTGGGGTGTCTGTGTGTGACTGTGCACGTGGTGTGTCGTGTGTGACGTGTGCGCTACGGGCTGTGATGTGTAGCGTGTGAAATGTGTGTTTTGTGTGTCTGTCGGGTTTGTTGTGTGTCTGGGGTGCTGCCAGAGTTGGTCTATGGTAGTGATTTGTGGTGTTTGTTTGTGTTTCTGTGTGTATTCTGTGGTGCCATGCGGTGTGCCATGTGTTCTTGAGTGTTTTGTGTTGTGTTGTAAGTGATCTGTGCGTCTTGTTTGTTTTCTGTGTGTTGTGTACGAAATGTGCGTGGTATGGGTTATTTACAGCTTGTTGATCGCCTTGTGCTCTGCGTTTTGATCTGGGTCATGTCATGTGTGATATGTGCAGTTTTGAGCTTTGTGTTGTGTGAATTGAGTGGATCCTGTGGTGTTGTATATTTTGCCTTTCGATGAGCTTTCTGTTGGTGGTTGTGTTGTGTGTCTGGTGCGTGGCCTCCTTTGTCACGCTCAGGGTGAAATGTGTCTTTCTCTGTGTTGTGTGTTGTGTTACGTACTGTGTTCTGGGTTGTGTGTGCTGTGTACATGCTTTCCTGTGTGTTACGTATGGGGAAGGTGTTGGGTTGTCTGGGTATTTTGGGCATTGTGTGTGATGTTAATTGTGTGGTGTGTGTGATGTGCGTGTGTGCTTATTGTGTGTGTGATGTGTGTATTGGGTTGTGTTGACAGTGTGTGGTTCTGAGTGTGCTCTATATGGTATGCTTTTGGTTGTGTGTGTTATGTGTCGTGTGTTGAGTGCATGTCGTGTGCGTTCCTGGCGGTTGTGGGTGGTTCTGTATGAGTTGCGGGTGTTTTGTGTGTGTGACTGTGATTTGTGTGTGGCTGTGTTAGAGAGGTTGTGTGTGTGTTTGGCGGCTTGAGCTATGCGCATGAGGGGAGACATGTTGACTGTGTGGTTGTGCTTGCTTTGGGTGTCTCATGGAGTGTGCAGTATGTACCTGTGCAAAGACTTTCATGTGTATTGTGAGCAGTTTTGTGCCTTTGAGTATGTGCTGTGTCTCGGGTCTGTTGTGTGCTTCTGTGTTGTGCTCCTGTGTGAGGATATATGTGTGGTGTGTCTGCTTGGTTGTGTGTGTTGCGTGTAATGCACCAAGTGTGTCCTACGTGTGATCTTTGTTTTTTTGGGTGTGTTTTGCCTTTGTTTAATGTGTGCTGTGTGTCTTTTGCGTGGGTGAATGTGATTTCCGTGTGATTGTGTTTGAGTGGATTTGTGTGCGTTTGTTTGTTATGTGTGTGATGTCAGATGTGTTGTCTGTGTTTGGTTGTGCTTGTTTAGTGTTCCTCGTTGTGTGTGCTGTGTATACTCTCTCAAATGTGGTTTCTGTGTCTTGTGGGCTATTATGTGCTTTGTTGTGTCTGCTGTGTGTCCTGTGACTTTTGTTTTGTTACTGTATGGGTTTTGTGCACGTGTGCTTTGCGTACTGCTTTACAAGGTGGATACGTGCGTGGGGTGTCTGTGTGTGACTGTGCACGTGGTGTGTCGTGTGTGACATGTGCGCTATGGGCTGTGATGTGTAGCGTGTGAAATGTGTGTTTTGTGTGTCTGTCGGGTTTGTTGTGTGTCTGGGGTGCTGCCAGATTTGTTGGTCTATGGTAGTGATTTGTGGTGTTTGTTTTGTGTTTCTGTGTGTATTCTGTTGTGCCATGCGCTGTGCCATGTGTTCTTGAGTGTTTTGTGTTGTGTTGTATGTGATCTGTGCGTCTTGTTTGTTTTCTGTGTGTTGTGTACGAAATGTGCGTAGTATGGGTTACTTACTGCTTGTTGATCGCCTTGTGCTCTGCGTTTTGATCTGGGGCATGTTATGTGTGATATGTGCAGGTTTGATCTTTGTGTTGTGTGAATTGGGTGGATCCTGTGGTGTTGTATATTTTGCCTTTCGATGAGCTTTCTGTTGGTGGTTGTGTTGTGTGTCTGGTGCGTGGCCTCCTTTGTCACGCTCAGGGTGAAATGTGTCTTTCTCTGTGTTGTGTGTTGTGTTACGTACTGTGTTCTGGGTTGTGTGTGCTGTGTACATGCTTTCCTGTGTGTTACGTATGGGGAAGGTGTTGGTTGGTCTGGGTATTTTGGGCATTGTGTGTGATGTTAATTGTGTGGTGTGTGTGATGTGCTTGTGTGCTTATTGTGTGTGTGTTGTGTGTATTGGGTTGTGCCGACAGTGTGTGGTTCTGAGTGTGCTCTATATGGTATGTTTGTGGTTGTGTGTGTTATGTGTCATGCGTTGAGTGCATGTCGTGTGCGTTCTTGGGGGTTGTATGGTTCTGTATGAGTTGTGGGTGTTTTGTGTGTGTGACTGTGATTTGTGTGTGGCTGTGTTAGAGAGGTTGTGTGTGTGTTTGGCGGCTTGAGCTATGCGCATGAGGGGAGACATGTTGACTGTGTGGTTGTGCTTGCTTTGGGTGTCTCATGGAGTGTGCAGTATGTACCTGTGCAAAGACTTTCATGTGTATTGTGAGCAGTTTTGTGCCTTGAAGTATGTGCTGTGAGTCTCGGGTCTGTTGTGTGCTTCTGTGCTGTGCTCCTGTGTGAGGATATATGCGTGGTGTGTCTGCTTGGTTGTGTGTGTTGCGTGTAATGCACCAAGTGTGTGCTAAGTGTGATCTTTGTTTTTTTGTGTGTGTTTTGCCTTGGTTTTATGTGTGCTGTGTGTCTTTTGCGTGGGTGAATGTGATTTCCGTGTGATTGTGTTTGAGTGGATTTGTGTGCGTTTGTTTGTTAAGTGTGTGATGTGAGATGTGTTGTCTGTGTGTGGTTGTGCTTGTTTAGTGTGCCTCGTTGTGTGTGCTCTGTATACTCTCTCAAATGTGGTTTCTGTGTCTTGTGAGCTATTATGTGCTTTGTTGTGTCTGTGTGTGTCCTGTGACTTTTGTTTTGTTACTGTATGGGTTTTGTGCACGTGTGCTTTGCATAGTGCTTTCCTGGGTGGATACGTGCGTGGGGTGTCTGTGTGTGACTGTGCACGTGGTGTGTCGTGTGTGACGTGTGCGCTATGGGCTGTGATGTGTAGCGTGTGAAATGTGTGTTTTGTGTGTCTGTCGGGTTTGTTGTGTGTCTGGGGTCTGCCAGATTTGTTGGTCTATGGTAGTGATTTGTGGTGTTTGTTTTGTGTTTCTGTGTGTATTCTGTTGTGCCATGTGCTGTGCAATGTGTTCTTCAGTGTTTTGTGTTGTGTTGTATGTGATCTGTGCGTCTTGTTTGTTTTCTGTGTGTTGTGTACGAAATGTGCGTGGTATGGGTTACTTACTGCTTGTTGATCGCCTTGTGCTCTGCGTTTTGATCTGGGGCATGTTATGTGTGATATGTGCAGGTTTGATCTTTGTGTTGTGTGAATTGGGTGGATCCTGTGGTGTTGTATATTTTGCCTTTCGATGAGCTTTCTGTTGGTGGTTGTGTTGTGTGTCTGGTGCGTGGCCTCCTTTGTCACGCTCAGGGTGAAATGTGTCTTTCTCTGTGTTGTGTGTTGTGTTACGTACTGTGTTCTGGGTTGTGTGTGCTGTGTACATGCTTTCCTGTGTGTTACGTATGGGGAAGGTGTTGGGTTGTCTGGGTATTTTGGGCATTGTGTGTGATGTTAATTGTGTGGTGTGTGTGATGTGCGTGTGTGCTTATTGTGTGTGTGATGTGTGTATTGGGTTGTGTTGACAGTGTGTGGTTCTGAGTGTGCTCTATATGGTATGCTTTTGGTTGTGTGTGTTATGTGTCGTGTGTTGAGTGCATGTCGTGTGCGTTCCTGGCGGTTGTGGGTGGTTCTGTATGAGTTGCGGGTGTTTTGTGTGTGTGACTGTGATTTGTGTGTGGCTGTGTTAGAGAGGTTGTGTGTGTGTTTGGCGGCTTGAGCTATGCGCATGAGGGGAGACATGTTGACTGTGTGGTTGTGCTTGCTTTGGGTGTCTCATGGAGTGTGCAGTATGTACCTGTGCAAAGACTTTCATGTGTATTGTGAGCAGTTTTGTGCCTTTGAGTATGTGCTGTGTCTCGGGTCTGTTGTGTGCTTCTGTGTTGTGCTCCTGTGTGAGGATATATGTGTGGTGTGTCTGCTTGGTTGTGTGTGTTGCGTGTAATGCACCAAGTGTGTCCTACGTGTGATCTTTGTTTTTTTGGGTGTGTTTTGCCTTTGTTTAATGTGTGCTGTGTGTCTTTTGCGTGGGTGAATGTGATTTCCGTGTGATTGTGTTTGAGTGGATTTGTGTGCGTTTGTTTGTTATGTGTGTGATGTCAGATGTGTTGTCTGTGTTTGGTTGTGCTTGTTTAGTGTTCCTCGTTGTGTGTGCTGTGTATACTCTCTCAAATGTGGTTTCTGTGTCTTGTGGGCTATTATGTGCTTTGTTGTGTCTGCTGTGTGTCCTGTGACTTTTGTTTTGTTACTGTATGGGTTTTGTGCACGTGTGCTTTGCGTACTGCTTTCCAAGGTGGATACGTGCGTGGGGTGTCTGTGTGTGACTGTGCACGTGGTGTGTCGTGTGTGACATGTGCGCTACGGGCTGTGATGTGTAGCGTGTGAAATGTGTGTTTTGTGTGTCTGTCGGGTTTGTTGTGTGTCTGGGGTGCTGCCAGATTTGTTGGTCTATGGTAGTGATTTGTGGTGTTTGTTTTGTGTTTCTGTGTGTATTCTGTTGTGCCATGCGCTGTGCCATGTGTTCTTGAGTGTTTTGTGTTGTGTTGTATGTGATCTGTGCGTCTTGTTTGTTTTCTGTGTGTTGTGTACGAAATGTGCGTAGTATGGGTTACTTACTGCTTGTTGATCGCCTTGTGCTCTGCGTTTTGATCTGGGGCATGTTATGTGTGATATGTGCAGGTTTGATCTTTGTGTTGTGTGAATTGGGTGGATCCTGTGGTGTTGTATATTTTGCCTTTCGATGAGCTTTCTGTTGGTGGTTGTGTTGTGTGTCTGGTGCGTGGCCTCCTTTGTCACGCTCAGGGTGAAATGTGTCTTTCTCTGTGTTGTGTGTTGTGTTACGTACTGTGTTCTGGGTTGTGTGTGCTGTGTACATGCTTTCCTGTGTGTTACGTATGGGGAAGGTGTTGGTTGGTCTGGGTATTTTGGGCATTGTGTGTGATGTTAATTGTGTGGTGTGTGTGATGTGCTTGTGTGCTTATTGTGTGTGTGTTGTGTGTATTGGGTTGTGCCGACAGTGTGTGGTTCTGAGTGTGCTCTATATGGTATGTTTGTGGTTGTGTGTGTTATGTGTCATGCGTTGAGTGCATGTCGTGTGCGTTCTTGGGGGTTGTATGGTTCTGTATGAGTTGTGGGTGTTTTGTGTGTGTGACTGTGATTTGTGTGTGGCTGTGTTAGAGAGGTTGTGTGTGTGTTTGGCGGCTTGAGCTATGCGCATGAGGGGAGACATGTTGACTGTGTGGTTGTGCTTGCTTTGGGTGTCTCATGGAGTGTGCAGTATGTACCTGTGCAAAGACTTTCATGTGTATTGTGAGCAGTTTTGTGCCTTGAAGTATGTGCTGTGAGTCTCGGGTCTGTTGTGTGCTTCTGTGCTGTGCTCCTGTGTGAGGATATATGCGTGGTGTGTCTGCTTGGTTGTGTGTGTTGCGTGTAATGCACCAAGTGTGTGCTAAGTGTGATCTTTGTTTTTTTGTGTGTGTTTTGCCTTGGTTTTATGTGTGCTGTGTGTCTTTTGCGTGGGTGAATGTGATTTCCGTGTGATTGTGTTTGAGTGGATTTGTGTGCGTTTGTTTGTTAAGTGTGTGATGTGAGATGTGTTGTCTGTGTGTGGTTGTGCTTGTTTAGTGTGCCTCGTTGTGTGTGCTCTGTATACTCTCTCAAATGTGGTTTCTGTGTCTTGTGAGCTATTATGTGCTTTGTTGTGTCTGTGTGTGTCCTGTGACTTTTGTTTTGTTACTGTATGGGTTTTGTGCACGTGTGCTTTGCATAGTGCTTTCCTGGGTGGATACGTGCGTGGGGTGTCTGTGTGTGACTGTGCACGTGGTGTGTCGTGTGTGACGTGTGCGCTATGGGCTGTGATGTGTAGCGTGTGAAATGTGTGTTTTGTGTGTCTGTCGGGTTTGTTGTGTGTCTGGGGTCTGCCAGATTTGTTGGTCTATGGTAGTGATTTGTGGTGTTTGTTTTGTGTTTCTGTGTGTATTCTGTTGTGCCATGTGCTGTGCAATGTGTTCTTCAGTGTTTTGTGTTGTGTTGTATGTGATCTGTGCGTCTTGTTTGTTTTCTGTGTGTTGTGTACGAAATGTGCGTGGTATGGGTTACTTACTGCTTGTTGATCGCCTTGTGCTCTGCGTTTTGATCTGGGGCATGTTATGTGTGATATGTGCAGGTTTGATCTTTGTGTTGTGTGAATTGGGTGGATCCTGTGGTGTTGTATATTTTGCCTTTCGATGAGCTTTCTGTTGGTGGTTGTGTTGTGTGTCTGGTGCGTGGCCTCCTTTGTCACGCTCAGGGTGAAATGTGTCTTTCTCTGTGTTGTGTGTTGTGTTACGTACTGTGTTCTGGGTTGTGTGTGCTGTGTACATGCTTTCCTGTGTGTTACGTATGGGGAAGGTGTTGGGTTGTCTGGGTATTTTGGGCATTGTGTGTGATGTTAATTGTGTGGTGTGTGTGATGTGCGTGTGTGCTTATTGTGTGTGTGATGTGTGTATTGGGTTGTGTTGACAGTGTGTGGTTCTGAGTGTGCTCTATATGGTATGCTTTTGGTTGTGTGTGTTATGTGTCGTGTGTTGAGTGCATGTCGTGTGCGTTCCTGGCGGTTGTGGGTGGTTCTGTATGAGTTGCGGGTGTTTTGTGTGTGTGACTGTGATTTGTGTGTGGCTGTGTTAGAGAGGTTGTGTGTGTGTTTGGCGGCTTGAGCTATGCGCATGAGGGGAGACATGTTGACTGTGTGGTTGTGCTTGCTTTGGGTGTCTCATGGAGTGTGCAGTATGTACCTGTGCAAAGACTTTCATGTGTATTGTGAGCAGTTTTGTGCCTTTGAGTATGTGCTGTGTCTCGGGTCTGTTGTGTGCTTCTGTGTTGTGCTCCTGTGTGAGGATATATGTGTGGTGTGTCTGCTTGGTTGTGTGTGTTGCGTGTAATGCACCAAGTGTGTCCTACGTGTGATCTTTGTTTTTTTGGGTGTGTTTTGCCTTTGTTTAATGTGTGCTGTGTGTCTTTTGCGTGGGTGAATGTGATTTCCGTGTGATTGTGTTTGAGTGGATTTGTGTGCGTTTGTTTGTTATGTGTGTGATGTCAGATGTGTTGTCTGTGTTTGGTTGTGCTTGTTTAGTGTTCCTCGTTGTGTGTGCTGTGTATACTCTCTCAAATGTGGTTTCTGTGTCTTGTGGGCTATTATGTGCTTTGTTGTGTCTGCTGTGTGTCCTGTGACTTTTGTTTTGTTACTGTATGGGTTTTGTGCACGTGTGCTTTGCGTACTGCTTTCCAAGGTGGATACGTGCGTGGGGTGTCTGTGTGTGACTGTGCACGTGGTGTGTCGTGTGTGACATGTGCGCTACGGGCTGTGATGTGTAGCGTGTGAAATGTGTGTTTTGTGTGTCTGTCGGGTTTGTTGTGTGTCTGGGGTGCTGCCAGATTTGTTGGTCTATGGTAGTGATTTGTGGTGTTTGTTTTGTGTTTCTGTGTGTATTCTGTTGTGCCATGCGCTGTGCCATGTGTTCTTGAGTGTTTTGTGTTGTGTTGTATGTGATCTGTGCGTCTTGTTTGTTTTCTGTGTGTTGTGTACGAAATGTGCGTAGTATGGGTTACTTACTGCTTGTTGATCGCCTTGTGCTCTGCGTTTTGATCTGGGGCATGTTATGTGTGATATGTGCAGGTTTGATCTTTGTGTTGTGTGAATTGGGTGGATCCTGTGGTGTTGTATATTTTGCCTTTCGATGAGCTTTCTGTTGGTGGTTGTGTTGTGTGTCTGGTGCGTGGCCTCCTTTGTCACGCTCAGGGTGAAATGTGTCTTTCTCTGTGTTGTGTGTTGTGTTACGTACTGTGTTCTGGGTTGTGTGTGCTGTGTACATGCTTTCCTGTGTGTTACGTATGGGGAAGGTGTTGGTTGGTCTGGGTATTTTGGGCATTGTGTGTGATGTTAATTGTGTGGTGTGTGTGATGTGCTTGTGTGCTTATTGTGTGTGTGTTGTGTGTATTGGGTTGTGCCGACAGTGTGTGGTTCTGAGTGTGCTCTATATGGTATGTTTGTGGTTGTGTGTGTTATGTGTCATGCGTTGAGTGCATGTCGTGTGCGTTCTTGGCGGTTGTGGGTGGTTCTGTATGTGCTGTGGGTGTTTTGTGTGTGTGACTGTGATTTGTGTGTGGCTGTGTTAGAGAAGTTGTGTGTGTGTTTGGCGGCTTGAGCTATGCGCATGAGGGGAGACATGTTGACTGTGTGGTTGTGCTTGCTTTGGGTGTCTCATGGAGTGTGCAGTATGTACCTGTGCAAAGACTTTCATGTGTATTGTGAGCAGTTTTGTGCCTTGAAGTATGTGCTGTGAGTCTCGGGTCTGTTGTGTGCTTCTGTGCTGTGCTCCTGTGTGAGGATATATGTGTGGTGTGTCTGCTTGGTTGTGTGTGTTGCGTGTAATGCACCAAGTGTGCGCTAAGTGTGATCTTTGTTTTTTTGTGTGTGTTTTGCCTTGGTTTTATGTGTGCTGTGTGTCTTTTGCGTGGGTGAATGTGATTTCCGTGTGATTGTGTTTGAGTGGATTTGTGTGCGTTTGTTTGTTAAGTGTGTGATGTGAGATGTGTTGTCTGTGTGTGGTTGTGCTTGTTTAGTGTGCCTCGTTGTGTGTGCTCTGTATACTCTCTCAAATGTGGTTTCTGTGTCTTGTGAGCTATTATGTGCTTTGTTGTGTCTGTGTGTGTCCTGTGACTTTTGTTTTGTTACTGTATGGGTTTTGTGCACGTGTGCTTTGCATAGTGCTTTCCTGGGTGGATACGTGCATGGGGTGTCTGTGTGTGACTGTGCACGTGGTGTGTCGTGTGTGACATGTGCGCTATGGGCTGTGATGTGTAGCGTGTGAAATGTGTGTTTTGTGTGTCTGTCGGGTTTGTTGTGTGTCTGGGGTCTGCCAGATTTGTTGGTCTATGGTAGTGATTTGTGGTGTTTGTTTTGTGTTTCTGTGTGTATTCTGTTGTGCCATGTGCTGTGCCATGTGTTCTTCAGTGTTTTGTGTTGTGTTGTATGTGATCTGTGCGTCTTGTTTGTTTTCTGTGTGTTGTGTACGAAATGTGCGTAGTATGGGTTACTTACTGCTTGTTGATCGCCTTGTGCTCTGCGTTTTGATCTGGGGCATGTTATGTGTGATATGTGCAGGTTTGATCTTTGTGTTGTGTGAATTGGGTGGATCCTGTGGTGTTGTATATTTTGCCTTTCGATGAGCTTTCTGTTGGTGGTTGTGTTGTGTGTCTGGTGCGTGGCCTCCTTTGTCACGCTCAGGGTGAAATGTGTCTTTCTCTGTGTTGTGTGTTGTGTTACGTACTGTGTTCTGGGTTGTGTGTGCTGTGTACATGCTTTCCTGTGTGTTACGTATGGGGAAGGTGTTGGGTTGTCTGGGTATTTTGGGCATTGTGTGTGATGTTAATTGTGTGGTGTGTGTGATGTGCGTGTGTGCTTATTGTGTGTGTGATGTGTGTATTGGGTTGTGTTGACAGTGTGTGGTTCTGAGTGTGCTCTATATGGTATGCTTTTGGTTGTGTGTGTTATGTGTCGTGTGTTGAGTGCATGTCGTGTGCGTTCCTGGCGGTTGTGGGTGGTTCTGTATGAGTTGCGGGTGTTTTGTGTGTGTGACTGTGATTTGTGTGTGGCTGTGTTAGAGAGGTTGTGTGTGTGTTTGGCGGCTTGAGCTATGCGCATGAGGGGAGACATGTTGACTGTGTGGTTGTGCTTGCTTTGGGTGTCTCATGGAGGGTGCAGTATGTACCTGTGCAAAGACTTTCATGTGTATTGTGAGCAGTTTTGTGCCTTTGAGTATGTGCTGTGTCTCGGGTCTGTTGTGTGCTTCTGTGTTGTGCTCCTGTGTGAGGATATATGTGTGGTGTGTCTGCTTGGTTGTGTGTGTTGCGTGTAATGCACCAAGTGTGTCCTACGTGTGATCTTTGTTTTTTTGGGTGTGTTTTGCCTTTGTTTAATGTGTGCTGTGTGTCTTTTGCGTGGGTGAATGTGATTTCCGTGTGATTGTGTTTGAGTGGATTTGTGTGCGTTTGTTTGTTATGTGTGTGATGTCAGATGTGTTGTCTGTGTTTGGTTGTGCTTGTTTAGTGTTCCTCGTTGTGTGTGCTGTGTATACTCTCTCAAATGTGGTTTCTGTGTCTTGTGGGCTATTATGTGCTTTGTTGTGTCTGCTGTGTGTCCTGTGACTTTTGTTTTGTTACTGTATGGGTTTTGTGCACGTGTGCTTTGCGTACTGCTTTCCAAGGTGGATACGTGCGTGGGGTGTCTGTGTGTGACTGTGCACGTGGTGTGTCGTGTGTGACATGTGCGCTACGGGCTGTGATGTGTAGCGTGTGAAATGTGTGTTTTGTGTGTCTGTCGGGTTTGTTGTGTGTCTGGGGTGCTGCCAGATTTGTTGGTCTATGGTAGTGATTTGTGGTGTTTGTTTTGTGTTTCTGTGTGTATTCTGTTGTGCCATGCGCTGTGCCATGTGTTCTTGAGTGTTTTGTGTTGTGTTGTATGTGATCTGTGCGTCTTGTTTGTTTTCTGTGTGTTGTGTACGAAATGTGCGTAGTATGGGTTACTTACTGCTTGTTGATCGCCTTGTGCTCTGCGTTTTGATCTGGGGCATGTTATGTGTGATATGTGCAGGTTTGATCTTTGTGTTGTGTGAATTGGGTGGATCCTGTGGTGTTGTATATTTTGCCTTTCGATGAGCTTTCTGTTGGTGGTTGTGTTGTGTGTCTGGTGCGTGGCCTCCTTTGTCACGCTCAGGGTGAAATGTGTCTTTCTCTGTGTTGTGTGTTGTGTTACGTACTGTGTTCTGGGTTGTGTGTGCTGTGTACATGCTTTCCTGTGTGTTACGTATGGGGAAGGTGTTGGTTGGTCTGGGTATTTTGGGCATTGTGTGTGATGTTAATTGTGTGGTGTGTGTGATGTGCTTGTGTGCTTATTGTGTGTGTGTTGTGTGTATTGGGTTGTGCCGACAGTGTGTGGTTCTGAGTGTGCTCTATATGGTATGTTTGTGGTTGTGTGTGTTATGTGTCATGCGTTGAGTGCATGTCCTGTGCGTTCTTGGCGGTTGTGGGTGGTTCTGTATGTGCTGTGGGTGTTTTGTGTGTGTGACTGTGATTTGTGTGTGGCTGTGTTAGAGAAGTTGTGTGTGTGTTTGGCGGCTTGAGCTATGCGCATGAGGGGAGACATGTTGACTGTGTGGTTGTGCTTGCTTTGGGTGTCTCATGGAGTGTGCAGTATGTACCTGTGCAAAGACTTTCATGTGTATTGTGAGCAGTTTTGTGCCTTGAAGTATGTGCTGTGAGTCTCGGGTCTGTTGTGTGCTTCTGTGCTGTGCTCCTGTGTGAGGATATATGTGTGGTGTGTCTGCTTGGTTGTGTGTGTTGCGTGTAATGCACCAAGTGTGCGCTAAGTGTGATCTTTGTTTTTTTGTGTGTGTTTTGCCTTGGTTTTATGTGTGCTGTGTGTCTTTTGCGTGGGTGAATGTGATTTCCGTGTGATTGTGTTTGAGTGGATTTGTGTGCGTTTGTTTGTTAAGTGTGTGATGTGAGATGTGTTGTCTGTGTGTGGTTGTGCTTGTTTAGTGTGCCTCGTTGTGTGTGCTCTGTATACTCTCTCAAATGTGGTTTCTGTGTCTTGTGAGCTATTATGTGCTTTGTTGTGTCTGTGTGTGTCCTGTGACTTTTGTTTTGTTACTGTATGGGTTTTGTGCACGTGTGCTTTGCATAGTGCTTTCCTGGGTGGATACGTGCATGGGGTGTCTGTGTGTGACTGTGCACGTGGTGTGTCGTGTGTGACATGTGCGCTATGGGCTGTGATGTGTAGCGTGTGAAATGTGTGTTTTGTGTGTCTGTCGGGTTTGTTGTGTGTCTGGGGTCTGCCAGATTTGTTGGTCTATGGTAGTGATTTGTGGTGTTTGTTTTGTGTTTCTGTGTGTATTCTGTTGTGCCATGTGCTGTGCCATGTGTTCTTCAGTGTTTTGTGTTGTGTTGTATGTGATCTGTGCGTCTTGTTTGTTTTCTGTGTGTTGTGTACGAAATGTGCGTAGTATGGGTTACTTACTGCTTGTTGATCGCCTTGTGCTCTGCGTTTTGATCTGGGGCATGTTATGTGTGATATGTGCAGGTTTGATCTTTGTGTTGTGTGAATTGGGTGGATCCTGTGGTGTTGTATATTTTGCCTTTCGATGAGCTTTCTGTTGGTGGTTGTGTTGTGTGTCTGGTGCGTGGCCTCCTTTGTCACGCTCAGGGTGAAATGTGTCTTTCTCTGTGTTGTGTGTTGTGTTACGTACTGTGTTCTGGGTTGTGTGTGCTGTGTACATGCTTTCCTGTGTGTTACGTATGGGGAAGGTGTTGGTTGGTCTGGGTATTTTGGGCATTGTGTGTGATGTTAATTGTGTGGTGTGTGTGATGTGCTTGTGTGCTTATTGTGTGTGTGTTGTGTGTATTGGGTTGTGCTGACAGTGTGTGGTTCTGAGTGTGCTCTATATGGTATGTTTGTGGTTGTGTGTGTTATGTGTCGTTTGTTGAATGCATGTCGTGTGCGTTCTTGGGGGTTGTATGGTTCTGTATGAGTTGTGGGTGTTTTGTGTGTGTGACTGTGATTTGTGTGTGGCTGTGTTAGAGAAGTTGTGTGTGTGTTTGGCGGCTTGAGCTATGCGCATGAGGGGAGACATGTTGACTGTGTGGTTGTGCTTGCTTTGGGTGTCTCATGGAGGGTGCAGTATGTACCTGTGCAAAGACTTTCATGAGTATTGTGAGCAGTTTTGTGCCTTGAAGTATGTGCTGTGAGTGTCCGGTCTGTTGTGTGCTTCTGTGTTGTGCTCCTGTGTGAGGATATATGTGTGGTGTGTCTGCTTGGTTGTGTGTGTTGCGTGTAATGCACCAAGTGTGTGCTAAGTGTGATCTTTGTTTTTTTGTGTGTGTTTTGCCTTTGTTTAATGTGTGCTGTGTGTCTTTTGCGTGGGTGAATGTGATTTCCGTCTGATTGTGTTTGAGTGGATTTGTGTGCGTTTGTTTGTTATGTGTGTGATGTCAGATGTGTTGTCTGTGTTTGGTTGTGCTTGTTTAGTGTTCCTCGTTGTGTGTGCTGTGTATACTCTCTCAAATGTGGTTTCTGTGTCTTGTGGGCTATTAGGTGCTTTGTTGTGTCTGCTGTGTGTCCTGTGACTTTTGTTTTGTTACTGTATGGGTTTTGTGCACGTGTGCTTTACGTAGTGCTTTCCTGGGTGGATACGTGCGTGGGGTGTCTGTGTGTGACTGTGCACGTGGTGTGTCGTGTGTGACGTGTGCGCTACGGGCTGTGATGTGTAGCGTGTGAAATGTGTGTTTTGTGTGTCTGTCGGGTTTGTTGTGTGTCTGGGGTGCTGCCAGAGTTGGTCTATGGTAGTGATTTGTGGTGTTTGTTTGTGTTTCTGTGTGTATTCTGTGGTGCCATGCGGTGTGCCATGTGTTCTTGAGTGTTTTGTGTTGTGTTGTAAGTGATCTGTGCGTCTTGTTTGTTTTCTGTGTGTTGTGTACGAAATGTGCGTGGTATGGGTTATTTACAGCTTGTTGATCGCCTTGTGCTCTGCGTTTTGATCTGGGTCATGTCATGTGTGATATGTGCAGTTTTGAGCTTTGTGTTGTGTGAATTGAGTGGATACTGTTTTGTTGTATATTTTGCCTTTTGATGAGCTTTCTGTTGGTGGTTGTGTTGTGTGTCTGGTGCGTGGCCTCCTTTGTCACGCTCAGGGTGAAATGTGTCTTTCTCTTTGTTGTGTGTTGTGTTACGTACTGTGTTCTGGGTTGTGTGTGCTGTGTACATGCTTTCCTGTGTGTTACGTATGGGGAAGGTGTTGGGTTGTCTGGGTATTTTGGGCATTGTGTGTGATGTTAATTGTGTGGTGTGTGTGATGTGCGTGTGTGCTTATTGTGTGTGTGATGTGTGTATTGGGTTGTGTTGACAGTGTGTGGTTCTGAGTGTGCTCTATATGGTATGCTTTTGGTTGTGTGTGTTATGTGTCGTGTGTTGAGTGCATGTCGTGTGCGTTCCTGGCGGTTGTGGGTGGTTCTGTATGAGTTGCGGGTGTTTTGTGTGTGTGACTGTGATTTGTGTGTGGCTGTGTTAGAGAGGTTGTGTGTGTGTTTGGCGGCTTGAGCTATGCGCATGAGGGGAGACATGTTGACTGTGTGGTTGTGCTTGCTTTGGGTGTCTCATGGAGTGTGCAGTATGTACCTGTGCAAAGACTTTCATGTGTATTGTGAGCAGTTTTGTGCCTTTGAGTATGTGCTGTGTCTCGGGTCTGTTGTGTGCTTCTGTGTTGTGCTCCTGTGTGAGGATATATGTGTGGTGTGTCTGCTTGGTTGTGTGTGTTGCGTGTAATGCACCAAGTGTGTCCTACGTGTGATCTTTGTTTTTTTGGGTGTGTTTTGCCTTTGTTTAATGTGTGCTGTGTGTCTTTTGCGTGGGTGAATGTGATTTCCGTGTGATTGTGTTTGAGTGGATTTGTGTGCGTTTGTTTTATTATGTGTGTGATGTCAGATGTGTTGTCTGTGTTTGGTTGTGCTTGTTTAGTGTTCCTCGTTGTGTGTGCTGTGTGTACTCTCTCAAATGTGGTTTCTGTGTCTTGTGGGCTATTATGTGCTTTGTTGTGTCTGCTGTGTGTCCTGTGACTTTTGTTTTGTTACTGTATGGGTTTTGTGCACGTGTGCTTTGCGTACTGCTTTCCAATGTGGATACGTGCGTGGGGTGTCTGTGTGTGACTGTGCACGTGGTGTGTCGTGTGTGACATGTGCGCTATGGGCTGTGATGTGTAGCGTGTGAAATGTGTGTTTTGTGTGTCTGTCGGGTTTGTTGTGTGTCTGGGGTCTGCCAGATTTGTTGGTCTATGGTAGTGATTTGTGGTGTTTGTTTTGTGTTTCTGTGTGTATTCTGTTGTGCCATGCGCTGTGCCATGTGTTCTTGAGTGTTTTGTGTTGTGTTGTATGTGATCTGTGCGTCTTGTTTGTTTTCTGTGTGTTGTGTACGAAATGTGCGTAGTATGGGTTACTTACTGCTTGTTGATCGCCTTGTGCTCTGCGTTTTGATCTGGGGCATGTTATGTGTGATATGTGCAGGTTTGATCTTTGTGTTGTGTGAATTGGGTGGATCCTGTGGTGTTGTATATTTTGCCTTTCGATGAGCTTTCTGTTGGTGGTTGTGTTGTGTGTCTGGTGCGTGGCCTCCTTTGTCACGCTCAGGGTGAAATGTGTCTTTCTCTGTGTTGTGTGTTGTGTTACGTACTGTGTTCTGGGTTGTGTGTGCTGTGTACATGCTTTCCTGTGTGTTACGTATGGGGAAGGTGTTGGTTGGTCTGGGTATTTTGGGCATTGTGTGTGATGTTAATTGTGTGGTGTGTGTGATGTGCTTGTGTGCTTATTGTGTGTGTGTTGTGTGTATTGGGTTGTGCCGACAGTGTGTGGTTCTGAGTGTGCTCTATATGGTATGTTTGTGGTTGTGTGTGTTATGTGTCATGCGTTGAGTGCATGTCGTGTGCGTTCTTGGCGGTTGTGGGTGGTTCTGTATGTGCTGTGGGTGTTTTGTGTGTGTGACTGTGATTTGTGTGTGGCTGTGTTAGAGAAGTTGTGTGTGTGTTTGGCGGCTTGAGCTATGCGCATGAGGGGAGACATGTTGACTGTGTGGTTGTGCTTGCTTTGGGTGTCTCATGGAGTGTGCAGTATGTACCTGTGCAAAGACTTTCATGTGTATTGTGAGCAGTTTTGTGCCTTGAAGTATGTGCTGTGAGTGTCCGGTCTGTTGTGTGCTTCTGTGCTGTGCTCCTGTGTGAGGATATATGTGTGGTGTGTCTGCTTGGTTGTGTGTGTTGCGTGTAATGCACCAAGTGTGCGCTAAGTGTGATCTTTGTTTTTTTGTGTGTGTTTTGCCTTGGTTTTATGTGTGCTGTGTGTCTTTTGCGTGGGTGAATGTGATTTCCGTGTGATTGTGTTTGAGTGGATTTGTGTGCGTTTGTTTGTTAAGTGTGTGATGTGAGATGTGTTGTCTGTGTGTGGTTGTGCTTGTTTAGTGTGCCTCGTTGTGTGTGCTCTGTATACTCTCTCAAATGTGGTTTCTGTGTCTTGTGAGCTATTATGTGCTTTGTTGTGTCTGTGTGTGTCCTGTGACTTTTGTTTTGTTACTGTATGGGTTTTGTGCACGTGTGCTTTGCATAGTGCTTTCCTGGGTGGATACGTGCATGGGGTGTCTGTGTGTGACTGTGCACGTGGTGTGTCGTGTGTGACATGTGCGCTATGGGCTGTGATGTGTAGCGTGTGAAATGTGTGTTTTGTGTGTCTGTCGGGTTTGTTGTGTGTCTGGGGTCTGCCAGATTTGTTGGTCTATGGTAGTGATTTGTGGTGTTTGTTTTGTGTTTCTGTGTGTATTCTGTTGTGCCATGTGCTGTGCCATGTGTTCTTGAGTGTTTTGTGTTGTGTTGTATGTGATCTGTGCGTCTTGTTTGTTTTCTGTGTGTTGTGTACGAAATGTGCGTAGTATGGGTTACTTACTGCTTGTTGATCGCCTTGTGCTCTGCGTTTTGATCTGGGGCATGTTATGTGTGATATGTGCAGGTTTGATCTTTGTGTTGTGTGAATTGGGTGGATCCTGTGGTGTTGTATATTTTGCCTTTCGATGAGCTTTCTGTTGGTGGTTGTGTTGTGTGTCTGGTGCGTGGCCTCCTTTGTCACGCTCAGGGTGAAATGTGTCTTTCTCTGTGTTGTGTGTTGTGTTACGTACTGTGTTCTGGGTTGTGTGTGCTGTGTACATGCTTTCCTGTGTGTTACGTATGGGGAAGGTGTTGGTTGGTCTGGGTATTTTGGGCATTGTGTGTGATGTTAATTGTGTGGTGTGTGTGATGTGCTTGTGTGCTTATTGTGTGTGTGTTGTGTGTATTGGGTTGTGCTGACAGTGTGTGGTTCTGAGTGTGCTCTATATGGTATGTTTGTGGTTGTGTGTGTTATGTGTCGTTTGTTGAATGCATGTCGTGTGCGTTCTTGGGGGTTGTATGGTTCTGTATGAGTTGTGGGTGTTTTGTGTGTGTGACTGTGATTTGTGTGTGGCTGTTTTAGAGAGGTTGTGTGTGTGTTTGGCGGCTTGAGCTATGCGCATGAGGGGAGACATGTTGACTGTGTGGTTGTGCTTGCTTTGGGTGTCTCATGGAGGGTGCAGTATGTACCTGTGCAAAGACTTTCATGTGTATTGTGAGCAGTTTTGTGCCTTGAAGTATGTGCTGTGAGTGTCCGGTCTGTTGTGTGCTTCTGTGTTGTGCTCCTGTGTGAGGATATATGTGTGGTGTGTCTGCTTGGTTGTGTGTGTTGCGTGTAATGCACCAAGTGTGTGCTAAGTGTGATCTTTGTTTTTTTGTGTGTGTTTTGCCTTTGTTTAATGTGTGCTGTGTGTCTTTTGCGTGGGTGAATGTGATTTCCGTCTGATTGTGTTTGAGTGGATTTGTGTGCGTTTGTTTGTTATGTGTGTGATGTCAGATGTGTTGTCTGTGTTTGGTTGTGCTTGTTTAGTGTTCCTCGTTGTGTGTGCTGTGTATACTCTCTCAAATGTGGTTTCTGTGTCTTGTGGGCTATTAGGTGCTTTGTTGTGTCTGCTGTGTGTCCTGTGACTTTTGTTTTGTTACTGTATGGGTTTTGTGCACGTGTGCTTTACGTAGTGCTTTCCTGGGTGGATACGTGCGTGGGGTGTCTGTGTGTGACTGTGCACGTGGTGTGTCGTGTGTGACGTGTGCGCTACGGGCTGTGATGTGTAGCGTGTGAAATGTGTGTTTTGTGTGTCTGTCGGGTTTGTTGTGTGTCTGGGGTGCTGCCAGAGTTGGTCTATGGTAGTGATTTGTGGTGTTTGTTTGTGTTTCTGTGTGTATTCTGTGGTGCCATGCGGTGTGCCATGTGTTCTTGAGTGTTTTGTGTTGTGTTGTAAGTGATCTGTGCGTCTTGTTTGTTTTCTGTGTGTTGTGTACGAAATGTGCGTGGTATGGGTTATTTACAGCTTGTTGATCGCCTTGTGCTCTGCGTTTTGATCTGGGTCATGTCATGTGTGATATGTGCAGTTTTGAGCTTTGTGTTGTGTGAATTGAGTGGATCCTGTGGTGTTGTATATTTTGCCTTTCGATGAGCTTTCTGTTGGTGGTTGTGTTGTGTGTCTGGTGCGTGGCCTCCTTTGTCACGCTCAGGGTGAAATGTGTCTTTCTCTGTGTTGTGTGTTGTGTTACGTACTGTGTTCTGGGTTGTGTGTGCTGTGTACATGCTTTCCTGTGTGTTACGTATGGGGAAGGTGTTGGGTTGTCTGGGTATTTTGGGCATTGTGTGTGATGTTAATTGTGTGGTGTGTGTGATGTGCGTGTGTGCTTATTGTGTGTGTGATGTGTGTATTGGGTTGTGTTGACAGTGTGTGGTTCTGAGTGTGCTCTATATGGTATGCTTTTGGTTGTGTGTGTTATGTGTCGTGTGTTGAGTGCATGTCGTGTGCGTTCCTGGCGGTTGTGGGTGGTTCTGTATGAGTTGCGGGTGTTTTGTGTGTGTGACTGTGATTTGTGTGTGGCTGTGTTAGAGAGGTTGTGTGTGTGTTTGGCGGCTTGAGCTATGCGCATGAGGGGAGACATGTTGACTGTGTGGTTGTGCTTGCTTTGGGTGTCTCATGGAGTGTGCAGTATGTACCTGTGCAAAGACTTTCATGTGTATTGTGAGCAGTTTTGTGCCTTTGAGTATGTGCTGTGTCTCGGGTCTGTTGTGTGCTTCTGTGTTGTGCTCCTGTGTGAGGATATATGTGTGGTGTGTCTGCTTGGTTGTGTGTGTTGCGTGTAATGCACCAAGTGTGTCCTACGTGTGATCTTTGTTTTTTTGGGTGTGTTTTGCCTTTGTTTAATGTGTGCTGTGTGTCTTTTGCGTGGGTGAATGTGATTTCCGTGTGATTGTGTTTGAGTGGATTTGTGTGCGTTTGTTTGTTATGTGTGTGATGTCAGATGTGTTGTCTGTGTTTGGTTGTGCTTGTTTAGTGTTCCTCGTTGTGTGTGCTGTGTATACTCTCTCAAATGTGGTTTCTGTGTCTTGTGGGCTATTATGTGCTTTGTTGTGTCTGCTGTGTGTCCTGTGACTTTTGTTTTGTTACTGTATGGGTTTTGTGCACGTGTGCTTTGCGTACTGCTTTCCAAGGTGGATACGTGCGTGGGGTGTCTGTGTGTGACTGTGCACGTGGTGTGTCGTGTGTGACATGTGCGCTATGGGCTGTGATGTGTAGCGTGTGAAATGTGTGTTTTGTGTGTCTGTCGGGTTTGTTGTGTGTCTGGGGTCTGCCAGATTTGTTGGTCTATGGTAGTGATTTGTGGTGTTTGTTTTGTGTTTCTGTGTGTATTCTGTTGTGCCATGCGCTGTGCCATGTGTTCTTGAGTGTTTTGTGTTGTGTTGTATGTGATCTGTGCGTCTTGTTTGTTTTCTGTGTGTTGTGTACGAAATGTGCGTAGTATGGGTTACTTACTGCTTGTTGATCGCCTTGTGCTCTGCGTTTTGATCTGGGGCATGTTATGTGTGATATGTGCAGGTTTGATCTTTGTGTTGTGTGAATTGGGTGGATCCTGTGGTGTTGTATATTTTGCCTTTCGATGAGCTTTCTGTTGGTGGTTGTGTTGTGTGTCTGGTGCGTGGCCTCCTTTGTCACGCTCAGGGTGAAATGTGTCTTTCTCTGTGTTGTGTGTTGTGTTACGTACTGTGTTCTGGGTTGTGTGTGCTGTGTACATGCTTTCCTGTGTGTTACGTATGGGGAAGGTGTTGGTTGGTCTGGGTATTTTGGGCATTGTGTGTGATGTTAATTGTGTGGTGTGTGTGATGTGCTTGTGTGCTTATTGTGTGTGTGTTGTGTGTATTGGGTTGTGCCGACAGTGTGTGGTTCTGAGTGTGCTCTATATGGTATGTTTGTGGTTGTGTGTGTTATGTGTCATGCGTTGAGTGCATGTCGTGTGCGTTCTTGGCGGTTGTGGGTGGTTCTGTATGTGCTGTGGGTGTTTTGTGTGTGTGACTGTGATTTGTGTGTGGCTGTGTTAGAGAAGTTGTGTGTGTGTTTGGCGGCTTGAGCTATGCGCATGAGGGGAGACATGTTGACTGTGTGGTTGTGCTTGCTTTGGGTGTCTCATGGAGTGTGCAGTATGTACCTGTGCAAAGACTTTCATGTGTATTGTGAGCAGTTTTGTGCCTTGAAGTATGTGCTGTGAGTGTCCGGTCTGTTGTGTGCTTCTGTGCTGTGCTCCTGTGTGAGGATATATGTGTGGTGTGTCTGCTTGGTTGTGTGTGTTGCGTGTAATGCACCAAGTGTGCGCTAAGTGTGATCTTTGTTTTTTTGTGTGTGTTTTGCCTTGGTTTTATGTGTGCTGTGTGTCTTTTGCGTGGGTGAATGTGATTTCCGTGTGATTGTGTTTGAGTGGATTTGTGTGCGTTTGTTTGTTAAGTGTGTGATGTGAGATGTGTTGTCTGTGTGTGGTTGTGCTTGTTTAGTGTGCCTCGTTGTGTGTGCTCTGTATACTCTCTCAAATGTGGTTTCTGTGTCTTGTGAGCTATTATGTGCTTTGTTGTGTCTGTGTGTGTCCTGTGACTTTTGTTTTGTTACTGTATGGGTTTTGTGCACGTGTGCTTTGCATAGTGCTTTCCTGGGTGGATACGTGCATGGGGTGTCTGTGTGTGACTGTGCACGTGGTGTGTCGTGTGTGACATGTGCGCTATGGGCTGTGATGTGTAGCGTGTGAAATGTGTGTTTTGTGTGTCTGTCGGGTTTGTTGTGTGTCTGGGGTCTGCCAGATTTGTTGGTCTATGGTAGTGATTTGTGGTGTTTGTTTTGTGTTTCTGTGTGTATTCTGTTGTGCCATGTGCTGTGCCATGTGTTCTTCAGTGTTTTGTGTTGTGTTGTATGTGATCTGTGCGTCTTGTTTGTTTTCTGTGTGTTGTGTACGAAATGTGCGTAGTATGGGTTACTTACTGCTTGTTGATCGCCTTGTGCTCTGCGTTTTGATCTGGGGCATGTTATGTGTGATATGTGCAGGTTTGATCTTTGTGTTGTGTGAATTGGGTGGATCCTGTGGTGTTGTATATTTTGCCTTTCGATGAGCTTTCTGTTGGTGGTTGTGTTGTGTGTCTGGTGCGTGGCCTCCTTTGTCACGCTCAGGGTGAAATGTGTCTTTCTCTGTGTTGTGTGTTGTGTTACGTACTGTGTTCTGGGTTGTGTGTGCTGTGTACATGCTTTCCTGTGTGTTACGTATGGGGAAGGTGTTGGTTGGTCTGGGTATTTTGGGCATTGTGTGTGATGTTAATTGTGTGGTGTGTGTGATGTGCTTGTGTGCTTATTGTGTGTGTGTTGTGTGTATTGGGTTGTGCTGACAGTGTGTGGTTCTGAGTGTGCTCTATATGGTATGTTTGTGGTTGTGTGTGTTATGTGTCGTTTGTTGAATGCATGTCGTGTGCGTTCTTGGGGGTTGTATGGTTCTGTATGAGTTGTGGGTGTTTTGTGTGTGTGACTGTGATTTGTGTGTGGCTGTGTTAGAGAGGTTGTGTGTGTGTTTGGCGGCTTGAGCTATGCGCATGAGGGGAGACATGTTGACTGTGTGGTTGTGCTTGCTTTGGGTGTCTCATGGAGGGTGCAGTATGTACCTGTGCAAAGACTTTCATGTGTATTGTGAGCAGTTTTGTGCCTTGAAGTATGTGCTGTGAGTGTCCGGTCTGTTGTGTGCTTCTGTGTTGTGCTCCTGTGTGAGGATATATGTGTGGTGTGTCTGCTTGGTTGTGTGTGTTGCGTGTAATGCACCAAGTGTGTGCTAAGTGTGATCTTTGTTTTTTTGTGTGTGTTTTGCCTTTGTTTAATGTGTGCTGTGTGTCTTTTGCGTGGGTGAATGTGATTTCCGTCTGATTGTGTTTGAGTGGATTTGTGTGCGTTTGTTTGTTATGTGTGTGATGTCAGATGTGTTGTCTGTGTTTGGTTGTGCTTGTTTAGTGTTCCTCGTTGTGTGTGCTGTGTATACTCTCTCAAATGTGGTTTCTGTGTCTTGTGGGCTATTAGGTGCTTTGTTGTGTCTGCTGTGTGTCCTGTGACTTTTGTTTTGTTACTGTATGGGTTTTGTGCACGTGTGCTTTACGTAGTGCTTTCCTGGGTGGATACGTGCGTGGGGTGTCTGTGTGTGACTGTGCACGTGGTGTGTCGTGTGTGACGTGTGCGCTACGGGCTGTGATGTGTAGCGTGTGAAATGTGTGTTTTGTGTGTCTGTCGGGTTTGTTGTGTGTCTGGGGTGCTGCCAGAGTTGGTCTATGGTAGTGATTTGTGGTGTTTGTTTGTGTTTCTGTGTGTATTCTGTGGTGCCATGCGGTGTGCCATGTGTTCTTGAGTGTTTTGTGTTGTGTTGTAAGTGATCTGTGCGTCTTGTTTGTTTTCTGTGTGTTGTGTACGAAATGTGCGTGGTATGGGTTATTTACAGCTTGTTGATCGCCTTGTGCTCTGCGTTTTGATCTGGGTCATGTCATGTGTGATATGTGCAGTTTTGAGCTTTGTGTTGTGTGAATTGAGTGGATCCTGTGGTGTTGTATATTTTGCCTTTCGATGAGCTTTCTGTTGGTGGTTGTGTTGTGTGTCTGGTGCGTGGCCTCCTTTGTCACGCTCAGGGTGAAATGTGTCTTTCTCTGTGTTGTGTGTTGTGTTACGTACTGTGTTCTGGGTTGTGTGTGCTGTGTACATGCTTTCCTGTGTGTTACGTATGGGGAAGGTGTTGGGTTGTCTGGGTATTTTGGGCATTGTGTGTGATGTTAATTGTGTGGTGTGTGTGATGTGCGTGTGTGCTTATTGTGTGTGTGATGTGTGTATTGGGTTGTGTTGACAGTGTGTGGTTCTGAGTGTGCTCTATATGGTATGCTTTTGGTTGTGTGTGTTATGTGTCGTGTGTTGAGTGCATGTCGTGTGCGTTCCTGGCGGTTGTGGGTGGTTCTGTATGAGTTGCGGGTGTTTTGTGTGTGTGACTGTGATTTGTGTGTGGCTGTGTTAGAGAGGTTGTGTGTGTGTTTGGCGGCTTGAGCTATGCGCATGAGGGGAGACATGTTGACTGTGTGGTTGTGCTTGCTTTGGGTGTCTCATGGAGTGTGCAGTATGTACCTGTGCAAAGACTTTCATGTGTATTGTGAGCAGTTTTGTGCCTTTGAGTATGTGCTGTGTCTCGGGTCTGTTGTGTGCTTCTGTGTTGTGCTCCTGTGTGAGGATATATGTGTGGTGTGTCTGCTTGGTTGTGTGTGTTGCGTGTAATGCACCAAGTGTGTCCTACGTGTGATCTTTGTTTTTTTGGGTGTGTTTTGCCTTTGTTTAATGTGTGCTGTGTGTCTTTTGCGTGGGTGAATGTGATTTCCGTGTGATTGTGTTTGAGTGGATTTGTGTGCGTTTGTTTGTTATGTGTGTGATGTCAGATGTGTTGTCTGTGTTTGGTTGTGCTTGTTTAGTGTTCCTCGTTGTGTGTGCTGTGTATACTCTCTCAAATGTGGTTTCTGTGTCTTGTGGGCTATTATGTGCTTTGTTGTGTCTGCTGTGTGTCCTGTGACTTTTGTTTTGTTACTGTATGGGTTTTGTGCACGTGTGCTTTGCGTACTGCTTTCCAAGGTGGATACGTGCGTGGGGTGTCTGTGTGTGACTGTGCACGTGGTGTGTCGTGTGTGACATGTGCGCTATGGGCTGTGATGTGTAGCGTGTGAAATGTGTGTTTTGTGTGTCTGTCGGGTTTGTTGTGTGTCTGGGGTCTGCCAGATTTGTTGGTCTATGGTAGTGATTTGTGGTGTTTGTTTTGTGTTTCTGTGTGTATTCTGTTGTGCCATGCGCTGTGCCATGTGTTCTTGAGTGTTTTGTGTTGTGTTGTATGTGATCTGTGCGTCTTGTTTGTTTTCTGTGTGTTGTGTACGAAATGTGCGTAGTATGGGTTACTTACTGCTTGTTGATCGCCTTGTGCTCTGCGTTTTGATCTGGGGCATGTTATGTGTGATATGTGCAGGTTTGATCTTTGTGTTGTGTGAATTGGGTGGATCCTGTGGTGTTGTATATTTTGCCTTTCGATGAGCTTTCTGTTGGTGGTTGTGTTGTGTGTCTGGTGCGTGGCCTCCTTTGTCACGCTCAGGGTGAAATGTGTCTTTCTCTGTGTTGTGTGTTGTGTTACGTACTGTGTTCTGGGTTGTGTGTGCTGTGTACATGCTTTCCTGTGTGTTACGTATGGGGAAGGTGTTGGTTGGTCTGGGTATTTTGGGCATTGTGTGTGATGTTAATTGTGTGGTGTGTGTGATGTGCTTGTGTGCTTATTGTGTGTGTGTTGTGTGTATTGGGTTGTGCCGACAGTGTGTGGTTCTGAGTGTGCTCTATATGGTATGTTTGTGGTTGTGTGTGTTATGTGTCATGCGTTGAGTGCATGTCGTGTGCGTTCTTGGCGGTTGTGGGTGGTTCTGTATGTGCTGTGGGTGTTTTGTGTGTGTGACTGTGATTTGTGTGTGGCTGTGTTAGAGAAGTTGTGTGTGTGTTTGGCGGCTTGAGCTATGCGCATGAGGGGAGACATGTTGACTGTGTGGTTGTGCTTGCTTTGGGTGTCTCATGGAGTGTGCAGTATGTACCTGTGCAAAGACTTTCATGTGTATTGTGAGCAGTTTTGTGCCTTGAAGTATGTGCTGTGAGTCTCGGGTCTGTTGTGTGCTTCTGTGCTGTGCTCCTGTGTGAGGATATATGTGTGGTGTGTCTGCTTGGTTGTGTGTGTTGCGTGTAATGCACCAAGTGTGCGCTAAGTGTGATCTTTGTTTTTTTGTGTGTGTTTTGCCTTGGTTTTATGTGTGCTGTGTGTCTTTTGCGTTGGTGAATGTGATTTCCGTGTGATTGTGTTTGAGTGGATTTGTGTGCGTTTGTTTGTTAAGTGTGTGATGTGAGATGTGTTGTCTGTGTGTGGTTGTGCTTGTTTAGTGTGCCTCGTTGTGTGTGCTCTGTATACTCTCTCAAATGTGGTTTCTGTGTCTTGTGAGCTATTATGTGCTTTGTTGTGTCTGTGTGTGTCCTGTGACTTTTGTTTTGTTACTGTATGGGTTTTGTGCACGTGTGCTTTGCATAGTGCTTTCCTGGGTGGATACGTGCATGGGGTGTCTGTGTGTGACTGTGCACGTGGTGTGTCGTGTGTGACATGTGCGCTATGGGCTGTGATGTGTAGCGTGTGAAATGTGTGTTTTGTGTGTCTGTCGGGTTTGTTGTGTGTCTGGGGTCTGCCAGATTTGTTGGTCTATGGTAGTGATTTGTGGTGTTTGTTTTGTGTTTCTGTGTGTATTCTGTTGTGCCATGTGCTGTGCCATGTGTTCTTCAGTGTTTTGTGTTGTGTTGTATGTGATCTGTGCGTCTTGTTTGTTTTCTGTGTGTTGTGTACGAAATGTGCGTAGTATGGGTTACTTACTGCTTGTTGATCGCCTTGTGCTCTGCGTTTTGATCTGGGGCATGTTATGTGTGATATGTGCAGGTTTGAGCTTTGTGTTGTGTGAATTGGGTGGATCCTGTGGTGTATATTTTGCCTTTCGATGAGCTTTCTGTTGGTGGTTGTGTTGTGTGTCTGGTGCGTGGCCTCCTTTGTCACGCTCAGGGTGAAATGTGTCTTTCTCTGTGTTGTGTGTTGTGTTACGTACTGTGTTCTGGGTTGTGTGTGCTGTGTACATGCTTTCCTGTGTGTTACGTATGGGGAAGGTGTTGGTTGGTCTGGGTATTTTGGGCATTGTGTGTGATGTTAATTGTGTGGTGTGTGTGATGTGCTTGTGTGCTTATTGTGTGTGTGTTGTGTGTATTGGGTTGTGCTGACAGTGTGTGGTTCTGAGTGTGCTCTATATGGTATGTTTGTGGTTGTGTGTGTTATGTGTCGTTTGTTGAATGCATGTCGTGTGCGTTCTTGGGGGTTGTATGGTTCTGTATGAGTTGTGGGTGTTTTGTGTGTGTGACTGTGATTTGTGTGTGGCTGTGTTAGAGAGGTTGTGTGTGTGTTTGGCGGCTTGAGCTATGCGCATGTGGGGAGACATGTTGACTGTGTGGTTGTGCTTGCTTTGGGTGTCTCATGGAGGGTGCAGTATGTACCTGTGCAAAGACTTTCATGTGTATTGTGAGCAGTTTTGTGCCTTGAAGTATGTGCTGTGAGTGTCCGGTCTGTTGTGTGCTTCTGTGTTGTGCTCCTGTGTGAGGATATATGTGTGGTGTGTCTGCTTGGTTGTGTGTGTTGCGTGTAATGCACCAAGTGTGTGCTAAGTGTGATCTTTGTTTTTTTGTGTGTGTTTTGCCTTTGTTTAATGTGTGCTGTGTGTCTTTTGCGTGGGTGAATGTGATTTCCGTCTGATTGTGTTTGAGTGGATTTGTGTGCGTTTGTTTGTTATGTGTGTGATGTCAGATGTGTTGTCTGTGTTTGGTTGTGCTTGTTTAGTGTTCCTCGTTGTGTGTGCTGTGTATACTCTCTCAAATGTGGTTTCTGTGTCTTGTGGGCTATTAGGTGCTTTGTTGTGTCTGCTGTGTGTCCTGTGACTTTTGTTTTGTTACTGTATGGGTTTTGTGCACGTGTGCTTTACGTAGTGCTTTCCTGGGTGGATACGTGCGTGGGGTGTCTGTGTGTGACTGTGCACGTGGTGTGTCGTGTGTGACGTGTGCGCTACGGGCTGTGATGTGTAGCGTGTGAAATGTGTGTTTTGTGTGTCTGTCGGGTTTGTTGTGTGTCTGGGGTGCTGCCAGAGTTGGTCTATGGTAGTGATTTGTGGTGTTTGTTTGTGTTTCTGTGTGTATTCTGTGGTGCCATGCGGTGTGCCATGTGTTCTTGAGTGTTTTGTGTTGTGTTGTAAGTGATCTGTGCGTCTTGTTTGTTTTCTGTGTGTTGTGTACGAAATGTTCGTGGTATGGGTTATTTACAGCTTGTTGATCGCCTTGTGCTCTGCGTTTTGATCTGGGTCATGTCATGTGTGATATGTGCAGTTTTGAGCTTTGTGTTGTGTGAATTGAGTGGATCCTGTGGTGTTGTATATTTTGCCTTTCGATGAGCTTTCTGTTGGTGGTTGTGTTGTGTGTCTGGTGCGTGGCCTCCTTTGTCACGCTCAGGGTGAAATGTGTCTTTCTCTGTGTTGTGTGTTGTGTTACGTACTGTGTTCTGGGTTGTGTGTGCTGTGTACATGCTTTCCTGTGTGTTACGTATGGGGAAGGTGTTGGGTTGTCTGGGTATTTTGGGCATTGTGTGTGATGTTAATTGTGTGGTGTGTGTGATGTGCGTGTGTGCTTATTGTGTGTGTGATGTGTGTATTGGGTTGTGTTGACAGTGTGTGGTTCTGAGTGTGCTCTATATGGTATGCTTTTGGTTGTGTGTGTTATGTGTCGTGTGTTGAGTGCATGTCGTGTGCGTTCCTGGCGGTTGTGGGTGGTTCTGTATGAGTTGCGGGTGTTTTGTGTGTGTGACTGTGATTTGTGTGTGGCTGTGTTAGAGAGGTTGTGTGTGTGTTTGGCGGCTTGAGCTATGCGCATGAGGGGAGACATGTTGACTGTGTGGTTGTGCTTGCTTTGGGTGTCTCATGGAGTGTGCAGTATGTACCTGTGCAAAGACTTTCATGTGTATTGTGAGCAGTTTTGTGCCTTTGAGTATGTGCTGTGTCTCGGGTCTGTTGTGTGCTTCTGTGTTGTGCTCCTGTGTGAGGATATATGTGTGGTGTGTCTGCTTGGTTGTGTGTGTTGCGTGTAATGCACCAAGTGTGTCCTACGTGTGATCTTTGTTTTTTTGGGTGTGTTTTGCCTTTGTTTAATGTGTGCTGTGTGTCTTTTGCGTGGGTGAATGTGATTTCCGTGTGATTGTGTTGGAGTGGATTTGTGTGCGTTTGTTTGTTATGTGTGTGATGTCAGATGTGTTGTCTGTGTTTGGTTGTGCTTGTTTAGTGTTCCTCGTTGTGTGTGCTGTGTATACTCTCTCAAATGTGGTTTCTGTGTCTTGTGGGCTATTATGTGCTTTGTTGTGTCTGCTGTGTGTCCTGTGACTTTTGTTTTGTTACTGTATGGGTTTTGTGCACGTGTGCTTTGCGTACTGCTTTCCAAGGTGGATACGTGCGTGGGGTGTCTGTGTGTGACTGTGCACGTGGTGTGTCGTGTGTGACATGTGCGCTATGGGCTGTGATGTGTAGCGTGTGAAATGTGTGTTTTGTGTGTCTGTCGGGTTTGTTGTGTGTCTGGGGTCTGCCAGATTTGTTGGTCTATGGTAGTGATTTGTGGTGTTTGTTTTGTGTTTCTGTGTGTATTCTGTTGTGCCATGCGCTGTGCCATGTGTTCTTGAGTGTTTTGTGTTGTGTTGTATGTGATCTGTGCGTCTTGTTTGTTTTCTGTGTGTTGTGTACGAAATGTGCGTAGTATGGGTTACTTACTGCTTGTTGATCGCCTTGTGCTCTGCGTTTTGATCTGGGGCATGTTATGTGTGATATGTGCAGGTTTGATCTTTGTGTTGTGTGAATTGGGTGGATCCTGTGGTGTTGTATATTTTGCCTTTCGATGAGCTTTCTGTTGGTGGTTGTGTTGTGTGTCTGGTGCGTGGCCTCCTTTGTCACGCTCAGGGTGAAATGTGTCTTTCTCTGTGTTGTGTGTTGTGTTACGTACTGTGTTCTGGGTTGTGTGTGCTGTGTACATGCTTTCCTGTGTGTTACGAATGGGGAAGGTGTTGGGTGGTCTGGGTATTTTGGGCATTGTGTGTGATGTTAACTGTGTGGTGTGTGTGATGTGCGTGTGTGCTTATTGAGTGTGTGTTGTGTGTATTGGGTTGTGCTGACAGTGTGTGGTTCTGAGTGTGCTCTATATGGTATGTTTGTGGTTGTGTGTGTTATGTGTCATGCGTTGAGTGCATGTCGTGTGCGTTCTTGGCGGTTGTGGGTGGTTCTGTATGTGCTGTGGGTGTTTTGTGTGTGTGACTGTGATTTGTGTGTGGCTGTGTTAGAGAGGTTGTGTGTGTGTTTGGCGGCTTGAGCTATGCGCATGAGGGGAGACATGTTGACTGTGTGGTTGTGCTTGCTTTGGGTGTCTCATGGAGTGTGCAGTATGTACCTGTGCAAAGACTTTCATGTGTATTGTGAGCAGTTTTGTGCCTTGAAGTATGTGCTGTGAGTCTCGGGTCTGTTGTGTGCTTCTGTGCTGTGCTCCTGTGTGAGGATATATGTGTGGTGTGTCTGCTTGGTTGTGTGTGTTGCGTGTAATGCACCAAGTGTGCGCTAAGTGTGATCTTTGTTTTTTTGTGTGTGTTTTGCCTTGGTTTTATGTGTGCTGTGTGTCTTTTGCGTGGGTGAATGTGATTTCCGTGTGATTGTGTTTGAGTGGATTTGTGTGCGTTTGTTTGTTAAGTGTGTGATGTGAGATGTGTTGTCTGTGTGTGGTTGTGCTTGTTTAGTGTGCCTCGTTGTGTGTGCTCTGTATACTCTCTCAAATGTGGTTTCTGTGTCTTGTGAGCTATTATGTGCTTTGTTGTGTCTGTGTGTGTCCTGTGACTTTTGTTTTGTTACTGTATGGGTTTTGTGCACGTGTGCTTTGCATAGTGCTTTCCTGGGTGGATACGTGCATGGGGTGTCTGTGTGTGACTGTGCACGTGGTGTGTCGTGTGTGACATGTGCGCTATGGGCTGTGATGTGTAGCGTGTGAAATGTGTGTTTTGTGTGTCTGTCGGGTTTGTTGTGTGTCTGGGGTCTGCCAGATTTGTTGGTCTATGGTAGTGATTTGTGGTGTTTGTTTTGTGTTTCTGTGTGTATTCTGTTGTGCCATGTGCTGTGCCATGTGTTCTTCAGTGTTTTGTGTTGTGTTGTATGTGATCTGTGCGTCTTGTTTGTTTTCTGTGTGTTGTGTACGAAATGTGCGTAGTATGGGTTACTTACTGCTTGTTGATCGCCTTGTGCTCTGCGTTTTGATCTGGGGCATGTTATGTGTGATATGTGCAGGTTTGATCTTTGTGTTGTGTGAATTGGGTGGATCCTGTGGTGTTGTATATTTTGCCTTTCGATGAGCTTTCTGTTGGTGGTTGTGTTGTGTGTCTGGTGCGTGGCCTCCTTTGTCACGCTCAGGGTGAAATGTGTCTTTCTCTGTGTTGTGTGTTGTGTTACGTACTGTGTTCTGGGTTGTGTGTGCTGTGTACATGCTTTCCTGTGTGTTACGAATGGGGAAGGTGTTGGGTGGTCTGGGTATTTTGGGCATTGTGTGTGATGTTAACTGTGTGGTGTGTGTGATGTGCGTGTGTGCTTATTGAGTGTGTGTTGTGTGTATTGGGTTGTGCTGACAGTGTGTGGTTCTGAGTGTGCTCTATATGGTATGTTTGTGGTTGTGTGTGTTATGTGTCATGCGTTGAGTGCATGTCGTGTGCGTTCTTGGCGGTTGTGGGTGGTTCTGTATGTGCTGTGGGTGTTTTGTGTGTGTGACTGTGATTTGTGTGTGGCTGTGTTAGAGAGGTTGTGTGTGTGTTTGGCGGCTTGAGCTATGCGCATGAGGGGAGACATGTTGACTGTGTGGTTGTGCTTGCTTTGGGTGTCTCATGGAGTGTGCAGTATGTACCTGTGCAAAGACTTTCATGTGTATTGTGAGCAGTTTTGTGCCTTGAAGTATGTGCTGTGAGTCTCGGGTCTGTTGTGTGCTTCTGTGCTGTGCTCCTGTGTGAGAATATATGTGTGGTGTGTCTGCTTGGTTGTGTGTGTTGCGTGTAATGCACCAAGTGTGCGCTAAGTGTGATCTTTGTTTTTTTGTGTGTGTTTTGCCTTGGTTTTATGTGTGCTGTGTGTCTTTTGCGTGGGTGAATGTGATTTCCGTGTGATTGTGTTTGAGTGGATTTGTGTGCGTTTGTTTGTTAAGTGTGTGATGTGAGATGTGTTGTCTGTGTGTGGTTGTGCTTGTTTAGTGTGCCTCGTTGTGTGTGCTCTGTATACTCTCTCAAATGTGGTTTCTGTGTCTTGTGAGCTATTATGTGCTTTGTTGTGTCTGTGTGTGTCCTGTGACTTTTGTTTTGTTACTGTATGGGTTTTGTGCACGTGTGCTTTGCATAGTGCTTTCCTGGGTGGATACGTGCATGGGGTGTTTGTGTGTGACTGTGCACGTGGTGTGTCGTGTGTGACATGTGCGCTATGGGCTGTGATGTGTAGCGTGTGAAATGTGTGTTTTGTGTGTCTGTCGGGTTTGTTGTGTGTCTGGGGTCTGCCAGATTTGTTGGTCTATGGTAGTGATTTGTGGTGTTTGTTTTGTGTTTCTGTGTGTATTCTGTTGTGCCATGTGCTGTGCCATGTGTTCTTCAGTGTTTTGTGTTGTGTTGTATGTGATCTGTGCGTCTTGTTTGTTTTCTGTGTGTTGTGTACGAAATGTGCGTAGTATGGGTTACTTACTGCTTGTTGATCGCCTTGTGCTCTGCGTTTTGATCTGGGGCATGTTATGTGTGATATGTGCAGGTTTGATCTTTGTGTTGTGTGAATTGGGTGGATCCTGTGGTGTTGTATATTTTGCCTTTCGATGAGCTTTCTGTTGGTGGTTGTGTTGTGTGTCTGGTGCGTGGCCTCCTTTGTCACGCTCAGGGTGAAATGTGTCTTTCTCTGTGTTGTGTGTTGTGTTACGTACTGTGTTCTGGGTTGTGTGTGCTGTGTACATGCTTTCCTGTGTGTTACGTATGGGGAAGGTGTTGGTTGGTCTGGGTATTTTGGGCATTGTGTGTGATGTTAATTGTGTGGTGTGTGTGATGTGCTTGTGTGCTTATTGTGTGTGTGTTGTGTGTATTGGGTTGTGCTGACAGTGTGTGGTTCTGAGTGTGCTCTATATGGTATGTTTGTGGTTGTGTGTGTTATGTGTCGTTTGTTGAATGCATGTCGTGTGCGTTCTTGGGGGTTGTATGGTTCTGTATGAGTTGTGGGTGTTTTGTGTGTGTGACTGTGATTTGTGTGTGGCTGTGTTAGAGAGGTTGTGTGTGTGTTTGGCGGCTTGAGCTATGCGCATGAGGGGAGACATGTTGACTGTGTGGTTGTGCTTGCTTTGGGTGTCTCATGGAGGGTGCAGTATGTACCTGTGCAAAGACTTTCATGTGTATTGTGAGCAGTTTTGTGCCTTGAAGTATGTGCTGTGAGTGTCCGGTCTGTTGTGTGCTTCTGTGTTGTGCTCCTGTGTGAGGATATATGTGTGGTGTGTCTGCTTGGTTGTGTGTGTTGCGTGTAATGCACCAAGTGTGTGCTAAGTGTGATCTTTGTTTTTTTGTGTGTGTTTTGCCTTTGTTTAATGTGTGCTGTGTGTCTTTTGCGTGGGTGAATGTGATTTCCGTCTGATTGTGTTTGAGTGGATTTGTGTGCGTTTGTTTGTTATGTGTGTGATGTCAGATGTGTTGTCTGTGTTTGGTTGTGCTTGTTTAGTGTTCCTCGTTGTGTGTGCTGTGTATACTCTCTCAAATGTGGTTTCTGTGTCTTGTGGGCTATTAGGTGCTTTGTTGTGTCTGCTGTGTGTCCTGTGACTTTTGTTTTGTTACTGTATGGGTTTTGTGCACGTGTGCTTTACGTAGTGCTTTCCTGGGTGGATACGTGCGTGGGGTGTCTGTGTGTGACTGTGCACGTGGTGTGTCGTGTGTGACGTGTGCGCTACGGGCTGTGATGTGTAGCGTGTGAAATGTGTGTTTTGTGTGTCTGTCGGGTTTGTTGTGTGTCTGGGGTGCTGCCAGAGTTGGTCTATGGTAGTGATTTGTGGTGTTTGTTTGTGTTTCTGTGTGTATTCTGTGGTGCCATGCGGTGTGCCATGTGTTCTTGAGTGTTTTGTGTTGTGTTGTAAGTGATCTGTGCGTCTTGTTTGTTTTCTGTGTGTTGTGTACGAAATGTGCGTGGTATGGGTTATTTACAGCTTGTTGATCGCCTTGTGCTCTGCGTTTTGATCTGGGTCATGTCATGTGTGATATGTGCAGTTTTGAGCTTTGTGTTGTGTGAATTGAGTGGATCCTGTGGTGTTGTATATTTTGCCTTTCGATGAGCTTTCTGTTGGTGGTTGTGTTGTGTGTCTGGTGCGTGGCCTCCTTTGTCACGCTCAGGGTGAAATGTGTCTTTCTCTGTGTTGTGTGTTGTGTTACGTACTGTGTTCTGGGTTGTGTGTGCTGTGTACATGCTTTCCTGTGTGTTACGTATGGGGAAGGTGTTGGGTTGTCTGGGTATTTTGGGCATTGTGTGTGATGTTAATTGTGTGGTGTGTGTGATGTGCGTGTGTGCTTATTGTGTGTGTGATGTGTGTATTGGGTTGTGTTGACAGTGTGTGGTTCTGAGTGTGCTCTATATGGTATGCTTTTGGTTGTGTGTGTTATGTGTCGTGTGTTGAGTGCATGTCGTGTGCGTTCCTGGCGGTTGTGGGTGGTTCTGTATGAGTTGCGGGTGTTTTGTGTGTGTGACTGTGATTTGTGTGTGGCTGTGTTAGAGAGGTTGTGTGTGTGTTTGGCGGCTTGAGCTATGCGCATGAGGGGAGACATGTTGACTGTGTGGTTGTGCTTGCTTTGGGTGTCTCATGGAGTGTGCAGTATGTACCTGTGCAAAGACTTTCATGTGTATTGTGAGCAGTTTTGTGCCTTTGAGTATGTGCTGTGTCTCGGGTCTGTTGTGTGCTTCTGTGTTGTGCTCCTGTGTGAGGATATATGTGTGGTGTGTCTGCTTGGTTGTGTGTGTTGCGTGTAATGCACCAAGTGTGTCCTACGTGTGATCTTTGTTTTTTTGGGTGTGTTTTGCCTTTGTTTAATGTGTGCTGTGTGTCTTTTGCGTGGGTGAATGTGATTTCCGTGTGATTGTGTTTGAGTGGATTTGTGTGCGTTTGTTTGTTATGTGTGTGATGTCAGATGTGTTGTCTGTGTTTGGTTGTGCTTGTTTAGTGTTCCTCGTTGTGTGTGCTGTGTATACTCTCTCAAATGTGGTTTCTGTGTCTTGTGGGCTATTATGTGCTTTGTTGTGTCTGCTGTGTGTCCTGTGACTTTTGTTTTGTTACTGTATGGGTTTTGTGCACGTGTGCTTTACGTACTGCTTTCCAAGGTGGATACGTGCGTGGGGTGTCTGTGTGTGACTGTCCACGTGGTGTGTCGTGTGTGACATGTGCGCTATGGGCTGTGATGTGTAGCGTGTGAAATGTGTGTTTTGTGTGTCTGTCGGGTTTGTTGTGTGTCTGGGGTCTGCCAGATTTGTTGGTCTATGGTAGTGATTTGTGGTGTTTGTTTGTGTTTCTGTGTGTATTCTGTGGTGCCATGCGGTGTGCCATGTGTTCTTGAGTGTTTTGTGTTGTGTTGTAAGTGATCTGTGCGTCTTGTTTGTTTTCTGTGTGTTGTGTACGAAATGTGCGTGGTATGGGTTATTTACAGCTTGTTGATCGCCTTGTGCTCTGCGTTTTGATCTGGGTCATGTCATGTGTGATATGTGCAGTTTTGATCTTTGTGTTGTGTGAATTGGGTGGATCCTGTGGTGTTGTATATTTTGCCTTTCGATGAGCTTTCTGTTGGTGGTTGTGTTGTGTGTCTGGTGCGTGGCCTCCTTTGTCACGCTCAGGGTGAAATGTGTCTTTCTCTGTGTTGTGTGTTGTGTTACGTACTGTGTTCTGGGTTGTGTGTGCTGTGTACATGCTTTCCTGTGTGTTACGTATGGGGAAGGTGTTGGGTTGTCTGGGTATTTTGGGCATTGTGTGTGATGTTAATTGTGTGGTGTGTGTGATGTGCGTGTGTGCTTATTGTGTGTGTGATGTGTGTATTGGGTTGTGTTGACAGTGTGTGGTTCTGAGTGTGCTCTATATGGTATGCTTTTGGTTGTGTGTGTTATGTGTCGTGTGTTGAGTGCATGTCGTGTGCGTTCCTGGCGGTTGTGGGTGGTTCTGTATGAGTTGCGGGTGTTTTGTGTGTGTGACTGTGATTTGTGTGTGGCTGTGTTAGAGAGGTTGTGTGTGTGTTTGGCGGCTTGAGCTATGCGCATGAGGGGAGACATGTTGACTGTGTGGTTGTGCTTGCTTTGGGTGTCTCATGGAGTGTGCAGTATGTACCTGTGCAAAGACTTTCATGTGTATTGTGAGCAGTTTTGTGCCTTTGAGTATGTGCTGTGTCTCGGGTCTGTTGTGTGCTTCTGTGTTGTGCTCCTGTGTGAGGATATATGTGTGGTGTGTCTGCTTGGTTGTGTGTGTTGCGTGTAATGCACCAAGTGTGTCCTACGTGTGATCTTTGTTTTTTTGGGTGTGTTTTGCCTTTGTTTAATGTGTGCTGTGTGTCTTTTGCGTGGGTGAATGTGATTTCCGTGTGATTGTGTTTGAGTGGATTTGTGTGCGTTTGTTTGTTATGTGTGTGATGTCAGATGTGTTGTCTGTGTTTGGTTGTGCTTGTTTAGTGTTCCTCGTTGTGTGTGCTGTGTATACTCTCTCAAATGTGGTTTCTGTGTCTTGTGGGCTATTATGTGCTTTGTTGTGTCTGCTGTGTGTCCTGTGACTTTTGTTTTGTTACTGTATGGGTTTTGTGCACGTGTGCTTTGCGTACTGCTTTCCAAGGTGGATACGTGCGTGGGGTGTCTGTGTGTGACTGTGCACGTGGTGTGTCGTGTGTGACATGTGCGCTATGGGCTGTGATGTGTAGCGTGTGAAATGTGTGTTTTGTGTGTCTGTCGGGTTTGTTGTGTGTCTGGGGTCTGCCAGATTTGTTGGTCTATGGTAGTGATTTGTGGTGTTTGTTTTGTGTTTCTGTGTGTATTCTGTTGTGCCATGCGCTGTGCCATGTGTTCTTGAGTGTTTTGTGTTGTGTTGTATGTGATCTGTGCGTCTTGTTTGTTTTCTGTGTGTTGTGTACGAAATGTGCGTAGTATGGGTTACTTACTGCTTGTTGATCGCCTTGTGCTCTGCGTTTTGATCTGGGGCATGTTATGTGTGATATGTGCAGGTTTGATCTTTGTGTTGTGTGAATTGGGTGGATCCTGTGGTGTTGTATATTTTGCCTTTCGATGAGCTTTCTGTTGGTGGTTGTGTTGTGTGTCTGGTGCGTGGCCTCCTTTGTCACGCTCAGGGTGAAATGTGTCTTTCTCTGTGTTGTGTGTTGTGTTACGTACTGTGTTCTGGGTTGTGTGTGCTGTGTACATGCTTTCCTGTGTGTTACGAATGGGGAAGGTGTTGGGTGGTCTGGGTATTTTGGGCATTGTGTGTGATGTTAACTGTGTGGTGTGTGTGATGTGCGTGTGTGCTTATTGAGTGTGTGTTGTGTGTATTGGGTTGTGCTGACAGTGTGTGGTTCTGAGTGTGCTCTATATGGTATGTTTGTGGTTGTGTGTGTTATGTGTCATGCGTTGAGTGCATGTCGTGTGCGTTCTTGGCGGTTGTGGGTGGTTCTGTATGTGCTGTGGGTGTTTTGTGTGTGTGACTGTGATTTGTGTGTGGCTGTGTTAGAGAGGTTGTGTGTGTGTTTGGCGGCTTGAGCTATGCGCATGAGGGGAGACATGTTGACTGTGTGGTTGTGCTTGCTTTGGGTGTCTCATGGAGTGTGCAGTATGTACCTGTGCAAAGACTTTCATGTGTATTGTGAGCAGTTTTGTGCCTTGAAGTATGTGCTGTGAGTCTCGGGTCTGTTGTGTGCTTCTGTGCTGTGCTCCTGTGTGAGAATATATGTGTGGTGTGTCTGCTTGGTTGTGTGTGTTGCGTGTAATGCACCAAGTGTGCGCTAAGTGTGATCTTTGTTTTTTTGTGTGTGTTTTGCCTTGGTTTTATGTGTGCTGTGTGTCTTTTGCGTGGGTGAATGTGATTTCCGTGTGATTGTGTTTGAGTGGATTTGTGTGCGTTTGTTTGTTAAGTGTGTGATGTGAGATGTGTTGTCTGTGTGTGGTTGTGCTTGTTTAGTGTGCCTCGTTGTGTGTGCTCTGTATACTCTCTCAAATGTGGTTTCTGTGTCTTGTGAGCTATTATGTGCTTTGTTGTGTCTGTGTGTGTCCTGTGACTTTTGTTTTGTTACTGTATGGGTTTTGTGCACGTGTGCTTTGCATAGTGCTTTCCTGGGTGGATACGTGCATGGGGTGTTTGTGTGTGACTGTGCACGTGGTGTGTCGTGTGTGACATGTGCGCTATGGGCTGTGATGTGTAGCGTGTGAAATGTGTGTTTTGTGTGTCTGTCGGGTTTGTTGTGTGTCTGGGGTCTGCCAGATTTGTTGGTCTATGGTAGTGATTTGTGGTGTTTGTTTTGTGTTTCTGTGTGTATTCTGTTGTGCCATGTGCTGTGCCATGTGTTCTTCAGTGTTTTGTGTTGTGTTGTATGTGATCTGTGCGTCTTGTTTGTTTTCTGTGTGTTGTGTACGAAATGTGCGTAGTATGGGTTACTTACTGCTTGTTGATCGCCTTGTGCTCTGCGTTTTGATCTGGGGCATGTTATGTGTGATATGTGCAGGTTTGATCTTTGTGTTGTGTGAATTGGGTGGATCCTGTGGTGTTGTATATTTTGCCTTTCGATGAGCTTTCTGTTGGTGGTTGTGTTGTGTGTCTGGTGCGTGGCCTCCTTTGTCACGCTCAGGGTGAAATGTGTCTTTCTCTGTGTTGTGTGTTGTGTTACGTACTGTGTTCTGGGTTGTGTGTGCTGTGTACATGCTTTCCTGTGTGTTACGTATGGGGAAGGTGTTGGTTGGTCTGGGTATTTTGGGCATTGTGTGTGATGTTAATTGTGTGGTGTGTGTGATGTGCTTGTGTGCTTATTGTGTGTGTGTTGTGTGTATTGGGTTGTGCTGACAGTGTGTGGTTCTGAGTGTGCTCTATATGGTATGTTTGTGGTTGTGTGTGTTATGTGTCGTTTGTTGAATGCATGTCGTGTGCGTTCTTGGGGGTTGTATGGTTCTGTATGAGTTGTGGGTGTTTTGTGTGTGTGACTGTGATTTGTGTGTGGCTGTGTTAGAGAGGTTGTGTGTGTGTTTGGCGGCTTGAGCTATGCGCATGAGGGGAGACATGTTGACTGTGTGGTTGTGCTTGCTTTGGGTGTCTCATGGAGGGTGCAGTATGTACCTGTGCAAAGACTTTCATGTGTATTGTGAGCAGTTTTGTGCCTTGAAGTATGTGCTGTGAGTGTCCGGTCTGTTGTGTGCTTCTGTGTTGTGCTCCTGTGTGAGGATATATGTGTGGTGTGTCTGCTTGGTTGTGTGTGTTGCGTGTAATGCACCAAGTGTGTGCTAAGTGTGATCTTTGTTTTTTTGTGTGTGTTTTGCCTTTGTTTAATGTGTGCTGTGTGTCTTTTGCGTGGGTGAATGTGATTTCCGTCTGATTGTGTTTGAGTGGATTTGTGTGCGTTTGTTTGTTATGTGTGTGATGTCAGATGTGTTGTCTGTGTTTGGTTGTGCTTGTTTAGTGTTCCTCGTTGTGTGTGCTGTGTATACTCTCTCAAATGTGGTTTCTGTGTCTTGTGGGCTATTAGGTGCTTTGTTGTGTCTGCTGTGTGTCCTGTGACTTTTGTTTTGTTACTGTATGGGTTTTGTGCACGTGTGCTTTACGTAGTGCTTTCCTGGGTGGATACGTGCGTGGGGTGTCTGTGTGTGACTGTGCACGTGGTGTGTCGTGTGTGACGTGTGCGCTACGGGCTGTGATGTGTAGCGTGTGAAATGTGTGTTTTGTGTGTCTGTCGGGTTTGTTGTGTGTCTGGGGTGCTGCCAGAGTTGGTCTATGGTAGTGATTTGTGGTGTTTGTTTGTGTTTCTGTGTGTATTCTGTGGTGCCATGCGGTGTGCCATGTGTTCTTGAGTGTTTTGTGTTGTGTTGTAAGTGATCTGTGCGTCTTGTTTGTTTTCTGTGTGTTGTGTACGAAATGTGCGTGGTATGGGTTATTTACAGCTTGTTGATCGCCTTGTGCTCTGCGTTTTGATCTGGGTCATGTCATGTGTGATATGTGCAGTTTTGAGCTTTGTGTTGTGTGAATTGAGTGGATCCTGTGGTGTTGTATATTTTGCCTTTCGATGAGCTTTCTGTTGGTGGTTGTGTTGTGTGTCTGGTGCGTGGCCTCCTTTGTCACGCTCAGGGTGAAATGTGTCTTTCTCTGTGTTGTGTGTTGTGTTACGTACTGTGTTCTGGGTTGTGTGTGCTGTGTACATGCTTTCCTGTGTGTTACGTATGGGGAAGGTGTTGGGTTGTCTGGGTATTTTGGGCATTGTGTGTGATGTTAATTGTGTGGTGTGTGTGATGTGCGTGTGTGCTTATTGTGTGTGTGATGTGTGTATTGGGTTGTGTTGACAGTGTGTGGTTCTGAGTGTGCTCTATATGGTATGCTTTTGGTTGTGTGTGTTATGTGTCGTGTGTTGAGTGCATGTCGTGTGCGTTCCTGGCGGTTGTGGGTGGTTCTGTATGAGTTGCGGGTGTTTTGTGTGTGTGACTGTGATTTGTGTGTGGCTGTGTTAGAGAGGTTGTGTGTGTGTTTGGCGGCTTGAGCTATGCGCATGAGGGGAGACATGTTGACTGTGTGGTTGTGCTTGCTTTGGGTGTCTCATGGAGTGTGCAGTATGTACCTGTGCAAAGACTTTCATGTGTATTGTGAGCAGTTTTGTGCCTTTGAGTATGTGCTGTGTCTCGGGTCTGTTGTGTGCTTCTGTGTTGTGCTCCTGTGTGAGGATATATGTGTGGTGTGTCTGCTTGGTTGTGTGTGTTGCGTGTAATGCACCAAGTGTGTCCTACGTGTGATCTTTGTTTTTTTGGGTGTGTTTTGCCTTTGTTTAATGTGTGCTGTGTGTCTTTTGCGTGGGTGAATGTGATTTCCGTGTGATTGTGTTTGAGTGGATTTGTGTGCGTTTGTTTGTTATGTGTGTGATGTCAGATGTGTTGTCTGTGTTTGGTTGTGCTTGTTTAGTGTTCCTCGTTGTGTGTGCTGTGTATACTCTCTCAAATGTGGTTTCTGTGTCTTGTGGGCTATTATGTGCTTTGTTGTGTCTGCTGTGTGTCCTGTGACTTTTGTTTTGTTACTGTATGGGTTTTGTGCACGTGTGCTTTACGTACTGCTTTCCAAGGTGGATACGTGCGTGGGGTGTCTGTGTGTGACTGTCCACGTGGTGTGCCGTGTGTGACATGTGCGCTATGGGCTGTGATGTGTAGCGTGTGAAATGTGTGTTTTGTGTGTCTGTCGGGTTTGTTGTGTGTCTGGGGTCTGCCAGATTTGTTGGTCTATGGTAGTGATTTGTGGTGTTTGTTTTGTGTTTCTGTGTGTATTCTGTTGTGCCATGCGCTGTGCCATGTGTTCTTGAGTGTTTTGTGTTGTGTTGTATGTGATCTGTGCGTCTTGTTTGTTTTCTGTGTGTTGTGTACGAAATGTGCATAGTATGGGTTATTTACTGCTTGTTGATCGCCTTGTGCTCTGCGTTTTGATCTGGGGCATGTTATGTGTGATATGTGCAGGTTTGATCTTTGTGTTGTGTGAATTGGGTGGATCCTGTGGTGTTGTATATTTTGCCTTTCGATGAGCTTTCTGTTGGTGGTTGTGTTGTGTGTCTGGTGCGTGGCCTCCTTTGTCACGCTCAGGGTGAAATGTGTCTTTCTCTGTGTTGTGTGTTGTGTTACGTACTGTGTTCTGGGTTGTGTGTGCTGTGTACATGCTTTCCTGTGTGTTACGTATGGGGAAGGTGTTGGTTGGTCTGGGTATTTTGGGCATTGTGTGTGATGTTAATTGTGTGGTGTGTGTGATGTGCTTGTGTGCTTATTGTGTGTGTGTTGTGTGTATTGGGTTGTGCCGACAGTGTGTGGTTCTGAGTGTGCTCTATATGGTATGTTTGTGGTTGTGTGTGTTATGTGTCATGCGTTGAGTGCATGTCGTGTGCGTTCTTGGCGGTTGTGGGTGGTTCTGTATGTGCTGTGGGTGTTTTGTGTGTGTGACTGTGATTTGTGTGTGGCTGTGTTAGAGAAGTTGTGTGTGTGTTTGGCGGCTTGAGCTATGCGCATGAGGGGAGACATGTTGACTGTGTGGTTGTGCTTGCTTTGGGTGTCTCATGGAGTGTGCAGTATGTACCTGTGCAAAGACTTTCATGTATATTGTGAGCAGTTTTGTGCCTTTGAGTATGTGCTGTGTCTCGGGTCTGTTGTGTGCTTCTGTGTTGTGCTCCTGTGTGAGGATATATGTGTGGTGTGTCTGCTTGGTTGTGTGTGTTGCGTGTAATGCACCAAGTGTGTCCTACGTGTGATCTTTGTTTTTTTGGGTGTGTTTTGCCTTTGTTTAATGTGTGCTGTGTGTCTTTTGCGTGGGTGAATGTGATTTCCGTGTGATTGTGTTTGAGTGGATTTGTGTGCGTTTGTTTGTTATGTGTGTGATGTCAGATGTGTTGTCTGTGTTTGGTTGTGCTTGTTTAGTGTTCCTCGTTGTGTGTGCTGTGTATACTCTCTCAAATGTGGTTTCTGTGTCTTGTGGGCTATTATGTGCTTTGTTGTGTCTGCTGTGTGTCCTGTGACTTTTGTTTTGTTACTGTATGGGTTTTGTGCACGTGTGCTTTGCGTACTGCTTTCCAAGGTGGATACGTGCGTGGGGTGTCTGTGTGTGACTGTGCACGTGGTGTGTCGTGTGTGACATGTGCGCTATGGGCTGTGATGTGTAGCGTGTGAAATGTGTGTTTTGTGTGTCTGTCGGGTTTGTTGTGTGTCTGGGGTCTGCCAGATTTGTTGGTCTATGGTAGTGATTTGTGGTGTTTGTTTTGTGTTTCTGTGTGTATTCTGTTGTGCCATGCGCTGTGCCATGTGTTCTTGAGTGTTTTGTGTTGTGTTGTATGTGATCTGTGCGTCTTGTTTGTTTTCTGTGTGTTGTGTACGAAATGTGCGTAGTATGGGTTACTTACTGCTTGTTGATCACCTTGTGCTCTGCGTTTTGATCTGGGGCATGTTATGTGTGATATGTGCAGGTTTGATCTTTGTGTTGTGTGAATTGGGTGGATCCTGTGGTGTTGTATATTTTGCCTTTCGATGAGCTTTCTGTTGGTGGTTGTGTTGTGTGTCTGGTGCGTGGCCTCCTTTGTCACGCTCAGGGTGAAATGTGTCTTTCTCTGTGTTGTGTGTTGTGTTACGTACTGTGTTCTGGGTTGTGTGTGCTGTGTACATGCTTTCCTGTGTGTTACGTATGGGGAAGGTGTTGGGTTGTCTGGGTATTTTGGGCATTGTGTGTGATGTTAATTGTGTGTTGTGTGTGATGTGCGTGTGTGCTTATTGTGTGTGTGATGTGTGTATTGGGTTGTGTTGACAGTGTGTGGTTCTGAGTGTGCTCTATATGGTATGCTTTTGGTTGTGTGTGTTATGTGTCGTGTGTTGAGTGCATGTCGTGTGCGTTCCTGGCGGTTGTGGGTGGTTCTGTATGAGTTGCGGGTGTTTTGTGTGTGTGACTGTGATTTGTGTGTGGCTGTGTTAGAGAGGTTGTGTGTGTGTTTGGCGGCTTGAGCTATGCGCATGAGGGGAGACATGTTGACTGTGTGGTTGTGCTTGCTTTGGGTGTCTCATGGAGTGTGCAGTATGTACCTGTGCAAAGACTTTCATGTGTATTGTGAGCAGTTTTGTGCCTTTGAGTATGTGCTGTGTCTCGGGTCTGTTGTGTGCTTCTGTGTTGTGCTCCTGTGTGAGGATATATGTGTGGTGTGTCTGCTTGGTTGTGTGTGTTGCGTGTAATGCACCAAGTGTGTCCTACGTGTGATCTTTGTTTTTTTGGGTGTGTTTTGCCTTTGTTTAATGTGTGCTGTGTGTCTTTTGCGTGGGTGAATGTGATTTCCGTGTGATTGTGTTTGAGTGGATTTGTGTGCGTTTGTTTGTTATGTGTGTGATGTCAGATGTGTTGTCTGTGTTTGGTTGTGCTTGTTTAGTGTTCCTCGTTGTGTGTGCTGTGTATACTCTCTCAAATGTGGTTTCTGTGTCTTGTGGGCTATTATGTGCTTTGTTGTGTCTGCTGTGTGTCCTGTGACTTTTGTTTTGTTACTGTATGGGTTTTGTGCACGTGTGCTTTGCGTACTGCTTTCCAAGGTGGATACGTGCGTGGGGTGTCTGTGTGTGACTGTGCACGTGGTGTGTCGTGTGTGACATGTGCGCTATGGGCTGTGATGTGTAGCGTGTGAAATGTGTGTTTTGTGTGTCTGTCGGGTTTGTTGTGTGTCTGGGGTCTGCCAGATTTGTTGGTCTATGGTAGTGATTTGTGGTGTTTGTTTTGTGTTTCTGTGTGTATTCTGTTGTGCCATGCGCTGTGCCATGTGTTCTTGAGTGTTTTGTGTTGTGTTGTATGTGATCTGTGCGTCTTGTTTGTTTTCTGTGTGTTGTGTACGAAATGTGCGTAGTATGGGTTACTTACTGCTTGTTGATCGCCTTGTGCTCTGCGTTTTGATCTGGGGCATGTTATGTGTGATATGTGCAGGTTTGATCTTTGTGTTGTGTGAATTGGGTGGATCCTGTGGTGTTGTATATTTTGCCTTTCGATGAGCTTTCTGTTGGTGGTTGTGTTGTGTGTCTGGTGCGTGGCCTCCTTTGTTACGCTCAGGGTGAAATGTGTCTTTCTCTGTGTTGTGTGTTGTGTTACGTACTGTGTTCTGGGTTGTGTGTGCTGTGTACATGCTTTCCTGTGTGTTACGTATGGGGAAGGTGTTGGTTGGTCTGGGTATTTTGGGCATTGTGTGTGATGTTAATTGTGTGGTGTGTGTGATGTGCTTGTGTGCTTATTGTGTGTGTGTTGTGTGTATTGGGTTGTGCCGACAGTGTGTGGTTCTGAGTGTGCTCTATATGGTATGTTTGTGGTTGTGTGTGTTATGTGTCATGCGTTGAGTGCATGTCGTGTGCGTTCTTGGCGGTTGTGGGTGGTTCTGTATGTGCTGTGGGTGTTTTGTGTGTGTGACTGTGATTTGTGTGTGGCTGTGTTAGAGAAGTTGTGTGTGTGTTTGGCGGCTTGAGCTATGCGCATGAGGGGAGACATGTTGACTGTGTGGTTGTGCTTGCTTTGGGTGTCTCATGGAGTGTGCAGTATGTACCTGTGCAAAGACTTTCATGTGTATTGTGAGCAGTTTTGTGCCTTGAAGTATGTGCTGTGAGTCTCGGGTCTGTTGTGTGCTTCTGTGCTGTGCTCCTGTGTGAGGATATATGTGTGGTGTGTCTGCTTGGTTGTGTGTGTTGCGTGTAATGCACCAAGTGTGCGCTAAGTGTGATCTTTGTTTTTTTGTGTGTGTTTTGCCTTGGTTTTATGTGTGCTGTGTGTCTTTTGCGTGGGTGAATGTGATTTCCGTGTGATTGTGTTTGAGTGGATTTGTGTGCGTTTGTTTGTTAAGTGTGTGATGTGAGATGTGTTGTCTGTGTGTGGTTGTGCTTGTTTAGTGTGCCTCGTTGTGTGTGCTCTGTATACTCTCTCAAATGTGGTTTCTGTGTCTTGTGAGCTATTATGTGCTTTGTTGTGTCTGTGTGTGTCCTGTGACTTTTGTTTTGTTACTGTATGGGTTTTGTGCACGTGTGCTTTGCATAGTGCTTTCCTGGGTGGATACGTGCATGGGGTGTCTGTGTGTGACTGTGCACGTGGTGTGTCGTGTGTGACATGTGCGCTATGGGCTGTGATGTGTAGCGTGTGAAATGTGTGTTTTGTGTGTCTGTCGGGTTTGTTGTGTGTCTGGGGTCTGCCAGATTTGTTGGTCTATGGTAGTGATTTGTGGTGTTTGTTTTGTGTTTCTGTGTGTATTCTGTTGTGCCATGTGCTGTGCCATGTGTTCTTCAGTGTTTTGTGTTGTGTTGTATGTGATCTGTGCGTCTTGTTTGTTTTCTGTGTGTTGTGTACGAAATGTGCGTAGTATGGGTTACTTACTGCTTGTTGATCGCCTTGTGCTCTGCGTTTTGATCTGGGGCATGTTATGTGTGATATGTGCAGGTTTGATCTTTGTGTTGTGTGAATTGGGTGGATCCTGTGGTGTTGTATATTTTGCCTTTCGATGAGCTTTCTGTTGGTGGTTGTGTTGTGTGTCTGGTGCGTGGCCTCCTTTGTCACGCTCAGGGTGAAATGTGTCTTTCTCTGTGTTGTGTGTTGTGTTACGTACTGTGTTCTGGGTTGTGTGTGCTGTGTACATGCTTTCCTGTGTGTTACGTATGGGGAAGGTGTTGGTTGGTCTGGGTATTTTGGGCATTGTGTGTGATGTTAATTGTGTGGTGTGTGTGATGTGCTTGTGTGCTTATTGTGTGTGTGTTGTGTGTATTGGGTTGTGCTGACAGTGTGTGGTTCTGAGTGTGCTCTATATGGTATGTTTGTGGTTGTGTGTGTTATGTGTCGTTTGTTGAATGCATGTCGTGTGCGTTCTTGGGGGTTGTATGGTTCTGTATGAGTTGTGGGTGTTTTGTGTGTGTGACTGTGATTTGTGTGTGGCTGTGTTAGAGAGGTTGTGTGTGTGTTTGGCGGCTTGAGCTATGCGCATGAGGGGAGACATGTTGACTGTGTGGTTGTGCTTGCTTTGGGTGTCTCATGGAGGGTGCAGTATGTACCTGTGCAAAGACTTTCATGTGTATTGTGAGCAGTTTTGTGCCTTGAAGTATGTGCTGTGAGTGTCCGGTCTGTTGTGTGCTTCTGTGTTGTGCTCCTGTGTGAGGATATATGTGTGGTGTGTCTGCTTGGTTGTGTGTGTTGCGTGTAATGCACCAAGTGTGCGCTAAGTGTGATCTTTGTTTTTTTGTGTGTGTTTTGCCTTGGTTTTATGTGTGCTGTGTGTCTTTTGCGTGGGTGAATGTGATTTCCGTCTGATTGTGTTTGAGTGGATTTGTGTGCGTTTGTTTGTTATGTGTGTGATGTCAGATGTGTTGTCTGTGTTTGGTTGTGCTTGTTTAGTGTTCCACGTTGTGTGTGCTGTGTATACTCTCTCAAATGTGGTTTCTGTGTCTTGTGGGCTATTAGGTGCTTTGTTGTGTCTGCTGTGTGTCCTGTGACTTTTGTTTTGTTACTGTATGGGTTTTGTGCACGTGTGCTTTACGTAGTGCTTTCCTGGGTGGATACGTGCGTGGGGTGTCTGTGTGTGACTGTGCACGTGGTGTGTCGTGTGTGACGTGTGCGCTACGGGCTGTGATGTGTAGCGTGTGAAATGTGTGTTTTGTGTGTCTGTCGGGTTTGTTGTGTGTCTGGGGTGCTGCCAGAGTTGGTCTATGGTAGTGATTTGTGGTGTTTGTTTGTGTTTCTGTGTGTATTCTGTGGTGCCATGCGGTGTGCCATGTGTTCTTGAGTGTTTTGTGTTGTGTTGTAAGTGATCTGTGCGTCTTGTTTGTTTTCTGTGTGTTGTGTACGAAATGTGCGTGGTATGGGTTATTTACAGCTTGTTGATCGCCTTGTGCTCTGCGTTTTGATCTGGGTCATGTCATGTGTGATATGTGCAGTTTTGAGCTTTGTGTTGTGTGAATTGAGTGGATCCTGTGGTGTTGTATATTTTGCCTTTCGATGAGCTTTCTGTTGGTGGTTGTGTTGTGTGTCTGGTGCGTGGCCTCCTTTGTCACGCTCAGGGTGAAATGTGTCTTTCTCTGTGTTGTGTGTTGTGTTACGTACTGTGTTCTGGGTTGTGTGTGCTGTGTACATGCTTTCCTGTGTGTTACGTATGGGGAAGGTGTTGGGTTGTCTGGGTATTTTGGGCATTGTGTGTGATGTTAATTGTGTGGTGTGTGTGATGTGCGTGTGTGCTTATTGTGTGTGTGATGTGTGTATTGGGTTGTGCTGACAGTGTGTGGTTCTGAGTGTGCTCTATATGGTATGCTTTTGGTTGTGTGTGTTATGTGTCGTGTGTTGAGTGCATGTCGTGTGCGTTCCTGGCGGTTGTGGGTGGTTCTGTATGAGTTGCGGTTGTTTTGTGTGTATGACTGTGATTTGTGTGTGGCTGTGTTAGAGAGGTTGTGTGTGTGTTTGGCGGCTTGAGCTATGCGCATGAGGGGAGACATGTTGACTGTGTGGTTGTGCTTGCTTTGGGTGTCTCATGGAGTGTGCAGTATGTACCTGTGCAAAGACTTTCATGTGTATTGTGAGCAGTTTTGTGCCTTTGAGTATGTGCTGTGTCTCGGGTCTGTTGTGTGCTTCTGTGTTGTGCTCCTGTGTGAGGATATATGTGTGGTGTGTCTGCTTGGTTGTGTGTGTTGCGTGTAATGCACCAAGTGTGTCCTACGTGTGATCTTTGTTTTTTTGGGTGTGTTTTGCCTTTGTTTAATGTGTGCTGTGTGTCTTTTGCGTGGGTGAATGTGATTTCCGTGTGATTGTGTTTGAGTGGATTTGTGTGCGTTTGTTTGTTATGTGTGTGATGTCAGATGTGTTGTCTGTGTTTCGTTGTGCTTGTTTAGTGTTCCTCGTTGTGTGTGCTGTGTATACTCTCTCAAATGTGGTTTCTGTGTCTTGTGGGCTATTATGTGCTTTGTTGTGTCTGCTGTGTGTCCTGTGACTTTTGTTTTGTTACTGTATGGGTTTTGTGCACGTGTGCTTTGCGTACTGCTTTCCAAGGTGGATACGTGCGTGGGGTGTCTGTGTGTGACTGTGCACGTGGTGTGTCGTGTGTGACATGTGCGCTATGGGCTGTGATGTGTAGCGTGTGAAATGTGTGTTTTGTGTGTCTGTCGGGTTTGTTGTGTGTCTGGGGTCTGCCAGATTTGTTGGTCTATGGTAGTGATTTGTGGTGTTTGTTTTGTGTTTCTGTGTGTATTCTGTTGTGCCATGTGCTGTGCCATGTGTTCTTGAGTGTTTTGTGTTGTGTTGTATGTGATCTGTGCGTCTTGTTTGTTTTCTGTGTGTTGTGTACGAAATGTGCGTAGTATGGGTTACTTACTGCTTGTTGATCGCCTTGTGCTCTGCGTTTTGATCTGGGGCATGTTATGTGTGATATGTGCAGGTTTGATCTTTGTGTTGTGTGAATTGGGTGGATCTTGTGGTGTTGTATATTTTGCCTTTCGATGAGCTTTCTGTTGGTGGTTGTGTTGTGTGTCTGGTGCGTGGCCTCCTTTGTCACGCTCAGGGTGAAATGTGTCTTTCTCTGTGTTGTGTGTTGTGTTACGTACTGTGTTCTGGGTTGTGTGTGCTGTGTACATGCTTTCCTGTGTGTTACGTATGGGGAAGGTGTTGGTTGGTCTGGGTATTTTGGGCATTGTGTGTGATGTTAATTGTGTGGTGTGTGTGATGTGCTTGTGTGCTTATTGTGTGTGTGTTGTGTGTATTGGGTTGTGCCGAGAGTGTGTGGTTCTGAGTGTGCTCTATATGGTATGTTTGTGGTTGTGTGTGTTATGTGTCATGCGTTGAGTGCATGTCGTGTGCGTTCTTGGCGGTTGTGGGTGGTTCTGTATGTGATGTGGGTGTTTTGTGTGTGTGACTGTGATTTGTGTGTGGCTGTGTTAGAGAAGTTGTGTGTGTGTTTGGCGGCTTGAGCTATGCGCATGAGGGGAGACATGTTGACTGTGTGGTTGTGCTTGCTTTGGGTGTCTCATGGAGTGTGCAGTATGTACCTGTGCAAAGACTTTCATGTGTATTGTGAGCAGTTTTGTGCCTTGAAGTATGTGCTGTGAGTCTCGGGTCTGTTGTGTGCTTCTGTGCTGTGCTCCTGTGTGAGGATATATGTGTGGTGTGTCTGCTTGGTTGTGTGTGTTGCGTGTAATGCACCAAGTGTGCGCTAAGTGTGATCTTTGTTTTTTTGTGTGTGTTTTGCCTTGGTTTTATGTGTGCTGTGTGTCTTTTGCGTGGGTGAATGTGATTTCCGTGTGATTGTGTTTGAGTGGATTTGTGTGCGTTTGTTTGTTAAGTGTGTGATGTGAGATGTGTTGTCTGTGTGTGGTTGTGCTTGTTTAGTGTGCCTCGTTGTGTGTGCTCTGTATACTATCTCAAATGTGGTTTCTGTGTCTTGTGAGCTATTATGTGCTTTGTTGTGTCTGTGTGTGTCCTGTGACTTTTGTTTTGTTACTGTATGGGTTTTGTGCACGTGTGCTTTGCATAGTGCTTTCCTGGGTGGATACGTGCATGGGGTGTCTGTGTGTGACTGTGCACGTGGTGTGTCGTGTGTGACATGTGCGCTATGGGCTGTGATGTGTAGCGTGTGAAATGTGTGTTTTGTGTGTCTGTCGGGTTTGTTGTGTGTCTGGGGTCTGCCAGATTTGTTGGTCTATGGTAGTGATTTGTGGTGTTTGTTTTGTGTTTCTGTGTGTATTCTGTTGTGCCATGTGCTGTGCCATGTGTTCTTCAGTGTTTTGTGTTGTGTTGTATGTGATCTGTGCGTCTTGTTTGTTTTCTGTGTGTTGTGTACGAAATGTGCGTAGTATGGGTTACTTACTGCTTGTTGATCGCCTTGTGCTCTGCATTTTGATCTGGGGCATGTTATGTGTGATATGTGCAGGTTTGATCTTTGTGTTGTGTGAATTGGGTGGATCCTGTGGTGTTGTATATTTTGCCTTTCGATGAGCTTTCTGTTGGTGGTTGTGTTGTGTGTCTGGTGCGTGGCCTCCTTTGTCACGCTCAGGGTGAAATGTGTCTTTCTCTGTGTTGTGTGTTGTGTTACGTACTGTGTTCTGGGTTGTGTGTGCTGTGTACATGCTTTCCTGTGTGTTACGTATGGGGAAGGTGTTGGTTGGTCTGGGTATTTTGGGCATTGTGTGTGATGTTAATTGTGTGGTGTGTGTGATGTGCTTGTGTGCTTATTGTGTGTGTGTTGTGTGTATTGGGTTGTGCTGACAGTGTGTGGTTCTGAGTGTGCTCTATATGGTATGTTTGTGGTTGTGTGTGTTATGTGTCGTTTGTTGAATGCATGTCGTGTGCGTTCTTGGGGGTTGTATGGTTCTGTATGAGTTGTGGGTGTTTTGTGTGTGTGACTGTGATTTGTGTGTGGCTGTGTTAGAGAGGTTGTGTGTGTGTTTGGCGGCTTGAGCTATGCGCATGAGGGGAGACATGTTGACTGTGTGGTTGTGCTTGCTTTGGGTGTCTCATGGAGGGTGCAGTATGTACCTGTGCAAAGACTTTCATGTGTATTGTGAGCAGTTTTGTGCCTTGAAGTATGTGCTGTGAGTGTCCGGTCTGTTGTGTGCTTCTGTGTTGTGCTCCTGTGTGAGGATATATGTGTGGTGTGTCTGCTTGGTTGTGTGTGTTGCGTGTAATGCACCAAGTGTGTGCTAAGTGTGATCTTTGTTTTTTTGTGTGTGTTTTGCCTTTGTTTAATGTGTGCTGTGTGTCTTTTGCGTGGGTGAATGTGATTTCCGTCTGATTGTGTTTGAGTGGATTTGTGTGCGTTTGTTTGTTATGTGTGTGATGTCAGATGTGTTGTCTGTGTTTGGTTGTGCTTGTTTAGTGTTCCTCGTTGTGTGTGCTGTGTATACTCTCTCAAATGTGGTTTCTGTGTCTTGTGGGCTATTAGGTGCTTTGTTGTGTCTGCTGTGTGTCCTGTGACTTTTGTTTTGTTACTGTATGGGTTTTGTGCACGTGTGCTTTACGTAGTGCTTTCCTGGGTGGATACGTGCGTGGGGTGTCTGTGTGTGACTGTGCACGTGGTGTGTCGTGTGTGACGTGTGCGCTACGGGCTGTGATGTGTAGCGTGTGAAATGTGTGTTTTGTGTGTCTGTCGGGTTTGTTGTGTGTCTGGGTTGCTGCCAGAGTTGGTCTATGGTAGTGATTTGTGGTGTTTGTTTGTGTTTCTGTGTGTATTCTGTGGTGCCATGCGGTGTGCCATGTGTTCTTGAGTGTTTTGTGTTGTGTTGTAAGTGATCTGTGCATCTTGTTTGTTTTCTGTGTGTTGTGTACGAAATGTGCGTGGTATGGGTTATTTACAGCTTGTTGATCGCCTTGTGCTCTGCGTTTTGATCTGGGTCATGTCATGTGTGATATGTGCAGTTTTGAGCTTTGTGTTGTGTGAATTGAGTGGATCCTGTGGTGTTGTATATTTTGCCTTTCGATGAGCTTTCTGTTGGTGGTTGTGTTGTGTGTCTGGTGCGTGGCCTCCTTTGTCACGCTCAGGGTGAAATGTGTCTTTCTCTGTGTTGTGTGTTGTGTTACGTACTGTGTTCTGGGTTGTGTGTGCTGTGTACATGCTTTCCTGTGTGTTACGTATGGGGAAGGTGTTGGGTTGTCTGGGTATTTTGGGCATTGTGTGTGATGTTAATTGTGTGGTGTGTGTGATGTGCGTGTGTGCTTATTGTGTGTGTGATGTGTGTATTGGGTTGTGTTGACAGTGTGTGGTTCTGAGTGTGCTCTATATGGTATGCTTTTGGTTGTGTGTGTTATGTGTCGTGTGTTGAGTGCATGTCGTGTGCGTTCCTGGCGGTTGTGGGTGGTTCTGTATGAGTTGCGGGTGTTTTGTGTGTGTGACTGTGATTTGTGTGTGGCTGTGTTAGAGAGGTTGTGTGTGTGTTTGGCGGCTTGAGCTATGCGCATGAGGGGAGACATGTTGACTGTGTGGTTGTGCTTGCTTTGGGTGTCTCATGGAGTGTGCAGTATGTACCTGTGCAAAGACTTTCATGTGTATTGTGATCAGTTTTGTGCCTTTGAGTATGTGCTGTGTCTCGGGTCTGTTGTGTGCTTCTGTGTTGTGCTCCTGTGTGAGGATATATGTGTGGTGTGTCTGCTTGGTTGTGTGTGTTGCGTGTAATGCACCAAGTGTGTCCTACGTGTGATCTTTGTTTTTTTGGGTGTGTTTTGCCTTTGTTTAATGTGTGCTGTGTGTCTTTTGCGTGGGTGAATGTGATTTCCGTGTGATTGTGTTTGAGTGGATTTGTGTGCGTTTGTTTGTTATGTGTGTGATGTCAGATGTGTTGTCTGTGTTTGGTTGTGCTTGTTTAGTGTTCCTCGTTGTGTGTGCTGTGTATACTCTCTCAAATGTGGTTTCTGTGTCTTGTGGGCTATTATGTGCTTTGTTGTGTCTGCTGTGTGTCCTGTGACTTTTGTTTTGTTACTGTATGGGTTTTGTGCACGTGTGCTTTGCGTACTGCTTTCCAAGGTGGATACGTGCGTGGGGTGTCTGTGTGTGACTGTGCACGTGGTGTGTCGTGTGTGACATGTGCGCTATGGGCTGTGATGTGTAGCGTGTGAAATGTGTGTTTTGTGTGTCTGTCGGGTTTGTTGTGTGTCTGGGGTCTGCCAGATTTGTTGGTCTATGGTAGTGATTTGTGGTGTTTGTTTTGTGTTTCTGTGTGTATTCTGTTGTGCCATGCGCTGTGCCATGTGTTCTTGAGTGTTTTGTGTTGTGTTGTATGTGATCTGTGCGTCTTGTTTGTTTTCTGTGTGTTGTGTACGAAATGTGCGTAGTATGGGTTACTTACTGCTTGTTGATCGCCTTGTGCTCTGCGTTTTGATCTGGGGCATGTTATGTGTGATATGTGCAGGTTTGATCTTTGTGTTGTGTGAATTGGGTGGATCCTGTGGTGTTGTATATTTTGCCTTTCGATGAGCTTTCTGTTGGTGGTTGTGTTGTGTGTCTGGTGCGTGGCCTCCTTTGTCACGCTCAGGGTGAAATGTGTCTTTCTCTGTGTTGTGTGTTGTGTTACGTACTGTGTTCTGGGTTGTGTGTGCTGTGTACATGCTTTCCTGTGTGTTACGTATGGGGAAGGTGTTGGGTTGTCTGGGTATTTTGGGCATTGTGTGTGATGTTAATTGTGTGGTGTGTGTGATGTGCGTGTGTGCTTATTGTGTGTGTGATGTGTGTATTGGGTTGTGTTGACAGTGTGTGGTTCTGAGTGTGCTCTATATGGTATGCTTTTGGTTGTGTGTGTTATGTGTCGTGTGTTGAGTGCATGTCGTGTGCGTTCCTGGCGGTTGTGGGTGGTTCTGTATGAGTTGCGGGTGTTTTGTGTGTGTGACTGTGATTTGTGTGTGGCTGTGTTAGAGAGGTTGTGTGTGTGTTTGGCGGCTTGAGCTATGCGCATGAGGGGAGACATGTTGACTGTGTGGTTGTGCTTGCTTTGGGTGTCTCATGGAGTGTGCAGTATGTACCTGTGCAAAGACTTTCATGTGTATTGTGATCAGTTTTGTGCCTTTGAGTATGTGCTGTGTCTCGGGTCTGTTGTGTGCTTCTGTGTTGTGCTCCTGTGTGAGGATATATGTGTGGTGTGTCTGCTTGGTTGTGTGTGTTGCGTGTAATGCACCAAGTGTGTGCTAAGTGTGATCTTTGTTTTTTGTGTGTGTTTTGCCTTTGTTTAATGTGTGCTGTGTGTCTTTTGCGTGGGTGAATGTGATTTCCGTCTGATTGTGTTTGAGTGGATTTGTGTGCGTTTGTTTGTTATGTGTGTGATGTCAGATGTGTTGTCTGTGTTTGGTTGTGCTTGTTTAGTGTTCCTCGTTGTGTGTGCTGTGTATACTCTCTCAAATGTGGTTTCTGTGTCTTGTGGGCTATTAGGTGCTTTGTTGTGTCTGCTGTGTGTCCTGTGACTTTTGTTTTGTTACTGTATGGGTTTTGTGCACGTGTGCTTTACGTAGTGCTTTCCTGGGTGGATACGTGCGTGGGGTGTCTGTGTGTGACTGTGCACGTGGTGTGTCGTGTGTGACGTGTGCGCTACGGGCTGTGATGTGTAGCGTGTGAAATGTGTGTTTTGTGTGTCTGTCGGGTTTGTTGTGTGTCTGGGGTGCTGCCAGAGTTGGTCTATGGTAGTGATTTGTGGTGTTTGTTTGTGTTTCTGTGTGTATTCTGTGGTGCCATGCGGTGTGCCATGTGTTCTTGAGTGTTTTGTGTTGTGTTGTAAGTGATCTGTGCATCTTGTTTGTTTTCTGTGTGTTGTGTACGAAATGTGCGTGGTATGGGTTATTTACAGCTTGTTGATCGCCTTGTGCTCTGCGTTTTGATCTGGGTCATGTCATGTGTGATATGTGCAGTTTTGAGCTTTGTGTTGTGTGAATTGAGTGGATCCTGTGGTGTTGTATATTTTGCCTTTCGATGAGCTTTCTGTTGGTGGTTGTGTTGTGTGTCTGGTGCGTGGCCTCCTTTGTCACGCTCAGGGTGAAATGTGTCTTTCTCTGTGTTGTGTGTTGTGTTACGTACTGTGTTCTGGGTTGTGTGTGCTGTGTACATGCTTTCCTGTGTGTTACGTATGGGGAAGGTGTTGGGTTGTCTGGGTATTTTGGGCATTGTGTGTGATGTTAATTGTGTGGTGTGTGTGATGTGCGTGTGTGCTTATTGTGTGTGTGATGTGTGTATTGGGTTGTGTTGACAGTGTGTGGTTCTGAGTGTGCTCTATATGGTATGCTTTTGGTTGTGTGTGTTATGTGTCGTGTGTTGAGTGCATGTCGTGTGCGTTCCTGGCGGTTGTGGGTGGTTCTGTATGAGTTGCGGGTGTTTTGTGTGTGTGACTGTGATTTGTGTGTGGCTGTGTTAGAGAGGTTGTGTGTGTGTTTGGCGGCTTGAGCTATGCGCATGAGGGGAGACATGTTGACTGTGTGGTTGTGCTTGCTTTGGGTGTCTCATGGAGTGTGCAGTATGTACCTGTGCAAAGACTTTCATGTGTATTGTGAGCAGTTTTGTGCCTTTGAGTATGTGCTGTGTCTCGGGTCTGTTGTGTGCTTCTGTGTTGTGCTCCTGTGTGAGGATATATGTGTGGTGTGTCTGCTTGGTTGTGTGTGTTGCGTGTAATGCACCAAGTGTGTCCTACGTGTGATCTTTGTTTTTTTGGGTGTGTTTTGCCTTTGTTTAATGTGTGCTGTGTGTCTTTTGCGTGGGTGAATGTGATTTCCGTGTGATTGTGTTTGAGTGGATTTGTGTGCGTTTGTTTGTTATGTGTGTGATGTCAGATGTGTTGTCTGTGTTTGGTTGTGCTTGTTTAGTGTTCCTCGTTGTGTGTGCTGTGTATACTCTCTCAAATGTGGTTTCTGTGTCTTGTGGGCTATTATGTGCTTTGTTGTGTCTGCTGTGTGTCCTGTGACTTTTGTTTTGTTACTGTATGGGTTTTGTGCACGTGTGCTTTGCGTACTGCTTTCCAAGGTGGATACGTGCGTGGGGTGTCTGTGTGTGACTGTGCACGTGGTGTGTCGTGTGTGACATGTGCGCTATGGGCTGTGATGTGTAGCGTGTGAAATGTGTGTTTTGTGTGTCTGTCGGGTTTGTTGTGTGTCTGGGGTCTGCCAGATTTGTTGGTCTATGGTAGTGATTTGTGGTGTTTGTTTTGTGTTTCTGTGTGTATTCTGTTGTGCCATGCGCTGTGCCATGTGTTCTTGAGTGTTTTGTGTTGTGTTGTATGTGATCTGTGCGTCTTGTTTGTTTTCTGTGTGTTGTGTACGAAATGTGCGTAGTATGGGTTACTTACTGCTTGTTGATCGCCTTGTGCTCTGCGTTTTGATCTGGGGCATGTTATGTGTGATATGTGCAGGTTTGATCTTTGTGTTGTGTGAATTGGGTGGATCCTGTGGTGTTGTATATTTTGCCTTTCGATGAGCTTTCTGTTGGTGGTTGTGTTGTGTGTCTGGTGCGTGGCCTCCTTTGTCACGCTCAGGGTGAAATGTGTCTTTCTCTGTGTTGTGTGTTGTGTTACGTACTGTGTTCTGGGTTGTGTGTGCTGTGTACATGCTTTCCTGTGTGTTACGTATGGGGAAGGTGTTGGGTTGTCTGGGTATTTTGGGCATTGTGTGTGATGTTAATTGTGTGGTGTGTGTGATGTGCGTGTGTGCTTATTGTGTGTGTGATGTGTGTATTGGGTTGTGTTGACAGTGTGTGGTTCTGAGTGTGCTCTATATGGTATGCTTTTGGTTGTGTGTGTTATGTGTCGTGTGTTGAGTGCATGTCGTGTGCGTTCCTGGCGGTTGTGGGTGGTTCTGTATGAGTTGCGGGTGTTTTGTGTGTGTGACTGTGATTTGTGTGTGGCTGTGTTAGAGAGGTTGTGTGTGTGTTTGGCGGCTTGAGCTATGCGCATGAGGGGAGACATGTTGACTGTGTGGTTGTGCTTGCTTTGGGTGTCTCATGGAGTGTGCAGTATGTACCTGTGCAAAGACTTTCATGTGTATTGTGAGCAGTTTTGTGCCTTTGAGTATGTGCTGTGTCTCGGGTCTGTTGTGTGCTTCTGTGTTGTGCTCCTGTGTGAGGATATATGTGTGGTGTGTCTGCTTGGTTGTGTGTGTTGCGTGTAATGCACCAAGTGTGTCCTACGTGTGATCTTTGTTTTTTTGGGTGTGTTTTGCCTTTGTTTAATGTGTGCTGTGTGTCTTTTGCGTGGGTGAATGTGATTTCCGTGTAATTGTGTTTGAGTGGATTTGTGTGCGTTTGTTTGTTATGTGTGTGATGTCAGATGTGTTGTCTGTGTTTGGTTGTGCTTGTTTAGTGTTCCTCGTTGTGTGTGCTGTGTATACTCTCTCAAATGTGGTTTCTGTGTCTTGTGGGCTATTATGTGCTTTGTTGTGTCTGCTGTGTGTCCTGTGACTTTTGTTTTGTTACTGTATGGGTTTTGTGCACGTGTGCTTTGCGTACTGCTTTCCAAGGTGGATACGTGCGTGGGGTGTCTGTGTGTGACTGTGCACGTGGTGTGTCGTGTGTGACATGTGCGCTATGGGCTGTGATGTGTAGCGTGTGAAATGTGTGTTTTGTGTGTCTGTCGGGTTTGTTGTGTGTCTGGGGTCTGCCAGATTTGTTGGTCTATGGTAGTGATTTGTGGTTTTTGTTTTGTTTTTCTGTGTGTATTCTGTTGTGCCATGCGCTGTGCCATGTGTTCTTGAGTGTTTTGTGTTGTGTTGTATGTGATCTGTGCGTCTTGTTTGTTTTCTGTGTGTTGTGTACGAAATGTGCGTAGTATGGGTTACTTACTGCTTGTTGATCGCCTTGTGCTCTGCGTTTTGATCTGGGGCATGTTATGTGTGATATGTGCAGGTTTGATCTTTGTGTTGTGTGAATTGGGTGGATCCTGTGGTGTTGTATATTTTGCCTTTCGATGAGCTTTCTGTTGGTGGTTGTGTTGTGTGTCTGGTGCGTGGCCTCCTTTGTCACGCTCAGGGTGAAATGTGTCTTTCTCTGTGTTGTGTGTTGTGTTACGTACTGTGTTCTGGGTTGTGTGTGCTGTGTACATGCTTTCCTGTGTGTTACGTATGGGGAAGGTGTTGGTTGGTCTGGGTATTTTGGGCATTGTGTGTGATGTTAATTGTGTGGTGTGTGTGATGTGCTTGTGTGCTTATTGTGTGTGTGTTGTGTGTATTGGGTTGTGCCGACAGTGTGTGGTTCTGAGTGTGCTCTATATGGTATGTTTGTGGTTGTGTGTGTTATGTGTCATGCGTTGAGTGCATGTCGTGTGCGTTCTTGGCGGTTGTGGGTGGTTCTGTATGTGCTGTGGGTGTTTTGTGTGTGTGACTGTGATTTGTGTGTGGCTGTGTTAGAGAAGTTGTGTGTGTGTTTGGCGGCTTGAGCTATGCGCATGAGGGGAGACATGTTGACTGTGTGGTTGTGCTTGCTTTGGGTGTCTCATGGAGTGTGCAGTATGTACCTGTGCAAAGACTTTCATGTGTATTGTGAGCAGTTTTGTGCCTTGAAGTATGTGCTGTGAGTCTCGGGTCTGTTGTGTGCTTCTGTGCTGTGCTCCTGTGTGAGGATATATGTGTGGTGTGTCTGCTTGGTTGTGTGTGTTGCGTGTAATGCACCAAGTGTGCGCTAAGTGTGATCTTTGTTTTTTTGGGTGTGTTTTGCCTTGGTTTTATGTGTGCTGTGTGTCTTTTGGGTGGGTGAATGTGATTTCCGTGTGATTGTGTTTGAGTGGATTTGTGTGCGTTTGTTTGTTAAGTGTGTGATGTGAGATGTGTTGTCTGTGTGTGGTTGTGCTTGTTTAGTGTGCCTCGTTGTGTGTGCTCTGTATACTCTCTCAAATGTGGTTTCTGTGTCTTGTGAGCTATTATGTGCTTTGTTGTGTCTGTGTGTGTCCTGTGACTTTTGTTTTGTTACTGTATGGGTTTTGTGCACGTGTGCTTTGCATAGTGCTTTCCTGGGTGGATACGTGCATGGGGTGTCTGTGTGTGACTGTGCACGTGGTGTGTCGTGTGTGACATGTGCGCTATGGGCTGTGATGTGTAGCGTGTGAAATGTGTGTTTTGTGTGTCTGTCGGGTTTGTTGTGTGTCTGGGGTCTGCCAGATTTGTTGGTCTATGGTAGTGATTTGTGGTGTTTGTTTTGTGTTTCTGTGTGTATTCTGTTGTGCCATGTGCTGTGCCATGTGTTCTTCAGTGTTTTGTGTTGTGTTGTATGTGATCTGTGCGTCTTGTTTGTTTTCTGTGTGTTGTGTACGAAATGTGCGTAGTATGGGTTACTTACTGCTTGTTGATCGCCTTGTGCTCTGCGTTTTGATCTGGGGCATGTTATGTGTGATATGTGCAGGTTTGATCTTTGTGTTGTGTGAATTGGGTGGATCCTGTGGTGTTGTATATTTTGCCTTTCGATGAGCTTTCTGTTGGTGGTTGTGTTGTGTGTCTGGTGCGTGGCCTCCTTTGTCACGCTCAGGGTGAAATGTGTCTTTCTCTGTGTTGTGTGTTGTGTTACGTACTGTGTTCTGGGTTGTGTGTGCTGTGTACATGCTTTCCTGTGTGTTACGTATGGGGAAGGTGTTGGTTGGTCTGGGTATTTTGGGCATTGTGTGTGATGTTAATTGTGTGGTGTGTGTGATGTGCTTGTGTGCTTATTGTGTGTGTGTTGTGTGTATTGGGTTGTGCCGACAGTGTGTGGTTCTGAGTGTGCTCTATATGGTATGTTTGTGGTTGTGTGTGTTATGTGTCATGCGTTGAGTGCATGTCGTGTGCGTTCTTGGCGGTTGTGGGTGGTTCTGTATGTGCTGTGGGTGTTTTGTGTGTGTGACTGTGATTTGTGTGTGGCTGTGTTAGAGAAGTTGTGTGTGTGTTTGGCGGCTTGAGCTATGCGCATGAGGGGAGACATGTTGACTGTGTGGTTGTGCTTGCTTTGGGTGTCTCATGGAGTGTGCAGTATGTACCTGTGCAAAGACTTTCATGTGTATTGTGAGCAGTTTTGTGCCTTGAAGTATGTGCTGTGAGTCTCGGGTCTGTTGTGTGCTTCTGTGCTGTGCTCCTGTGTGAGGATATATGTGTGGTGTGTCTGCTTGGTTGTGTGTGTTGCGTGTAATGCACCAAGTGTGCGCTAAGTGTGATCTTTGTTTTTTTGTGTGTGTTTTGCCTTGGTTTTATGTGTGCTGTGTGTCTTTTGCGTGGGTGAATGTGATTTCCGTGTGATTGTGTTTGAGTGGATTTGTGTGCGTTTGTTAGTTAAGTGTGTGATGTGAGATGTGTTGTCTGTGTGTGGTTGTGCTTGTTTAGTGTGCCTCGTTGTGTGTGCTCTGTATACTCTCTCAAATGTGGTTTCTGTGTCTTGTGAGCTATTATGTGCTTTGTTGTGTCTGTGTGTGTCCTGTGACTTTTGTTTTGTTACTGTATGGGTTTTGTGCACGTGTGCTTTACGTAGTGCTTTCCTGGGTGGATACGTGCGTGGGGTGTCTGTGTGTGACTGTGCACGTGGTGTGTCGTGTGTGACGTGTGCGCTACGGGCTGTGATGTGTAGCGTGTGAAATGTGTGTTTTGTGTGTCTGTCGGGTTTGTTGTGTGTCTGGGGTGCTGCCAGAGTTGGTCTATGGTAGTGATTTGTGGTGTTTGTTTGTGTTTCTGTGTGTATTCTGTGGTGCCATGCGGTGTGCCATGTGTTCTTGAGTGTTTTGTGTTGTGTTGTAAGTGATCTGTGCGTCTTGTTTGTTTTCTGTGTGTTGTGTACGAAATGTGCGTGGTATGGGTTATTTACAACTTGTTGATCGCCTTGTGCTCTGCGTTTTGATCTGGGTCATGTCATGTGTGATATGTGCAGTTTTGAGCTTTGTGTTGTGTGAATTGAGTGGATCCTGTGGTGTTGTATATTTTGCCTTTCGATGAGCTTTCTGTTGGTGGTTGTGTTGTGTGTCTGGTGCGTGGCCTCCTTTGTCACGCTCAGGGTGAAATGTGTCTTTCTCTGTGTTGTGTGTTGTGTTACGTACTGTGTTCTGGGTTGTGTGTGCTGTGTACATGCTTTCCTGTGTGTTACGTATGGGGAAGGTGTTGGGTTGTCTGGGTATTTTGGGCATTGTGTGTGATGTTAATTGTGTGGTGTGTGTGATGTGCGTGTGTGCTTATTGTGTGTGTGATGTGTGTATTGGGTTGTGTTGACAGTGTGTGGTTCTGAGTGTGCTCTATATGGTATGCTTTTGGTTGTGTGTGTTATGTGTCGTGTGTTGAGTGCATGTCGTGTGCGTTCCTGGCGGTTGTGGGTGGTTCTGTATGAGTTGCGGGTGTTTTGTGTGTGTGACTGTGATTTGTGTGTGGCTGTGTTAGAGAGGTTGTGTGTGTGTTTGGCGGCTTGAGCTATGTGCATGAGGGGAGACATGTTGACTGTGTGGTTGTGCTTGCTTTGGGTGTCTCATGGAGTGTGCAGTATGTACCTGTGCAAAGACTTTCATGTGTATTGTGAGCAGTTTTGTGCCTTTGAGTATGTGCTGTGTCTCGGGTCTGTTGTGTGCTTCTGTGTTGTGCTCCTGTGTGAGGATATATGTGTGGTGTGTCTGCTTGGTTGTGTGTGTTGCGTGTAATGCACCAAGTGTGTCCTACGTGTGATCTTTGTTTTTTTGGGTGTGTTTTGCCTTTGTTTAATGTGTGCTGTGTGTCTTTTGCGTGGGTGAATGTGATTTCCGTGTGATTGTGTTTGAGTGGATTTGTGTGCGTTTGTTTGTTATGTGTGTGATGTCAGATGTGTTGTCTGTGTTTGGTTGTGCTTGTTTAGTGTTCCTCGTTGTGTGTGCTGTGTATACTCTCTCAAATGTGGTTTCTGTGTCTTGTGGGCTATTATGTGCTTTGTTGTCTGCTGTGTGTCCTGTGACTTTTGTTTTGTTACTGTATGGGTTTTGTGCACGTGTGCTTTGCGTACTGCTTTCCAAGGTGGATACGTGCGTGGGGTGTCTGTGTGTGACTGTGCACGTGGTGTGTCGTGTGTGACATGTGCGCTATGGGCTGTGATGTGTAGCGTGTGAAATGTGTGTTTTGTGTGTCTGTCGGGTTTGTTGTGTGTCTGGGGTCTGCCAGATTTGTTGGTCTATGGTAGTGATTTGTGGTGTTTGTTTTGTGTTTCTGTGTGTATTCTGTTGTGCCATGCGCTGTGCCATGTGTTCTTGAGTGTTTTGTGTTGTGTTGTATGTGATCTGTGCGTCTTGTTTGTTTTCTGTGTGTTGTGTACGAAATGTGCGTAGTATGGGTTACTTACTGCTTGTTGATCGCCTTGTGCTCTGCGTTTTGATCTGGGGCATGTTATGTGTGATATGTGCAGGTTTGATCTTTGTGTTGTGTGAATTGGGTGGATCCTGTGGTGTTGTATATTTTGCCTTTCGATGAGCTTTCTGTTGGTGGTTGTGTTGTGTGTCTGGTGCGTGGCCTCCTTTGTCACGCTCAGGGTGAAATGTGTCTTTCTCTGTGTTGTGTGTTGTGTTACGTACTGTGTTCTGGGTTGTTTGTGCTGTGTACATGCTTTCCTGTGTGTTACGTATGGGGAAGGTGTTGGTTGGTCTGGGTATTTTGGGCATTGTGTGTGATGTTAATTGTGTGGTGTGTGTGATGTGCTTGTGTGCTTATTGTGTGTGTGTTGTGTGTATTGGGTTGTGCCGACAGTGTGTGGTTCTGAGTGTGCTCTATATGGTATGTTTGTGGTTGTGTGTGTTATGTGTCATGCGTTGAGTGCATGTCGTGTGCGTTCTTGGCGGTTGTGGGTGGTTCTGTATGTGCTGTGGGTGTTTTGTGTGTGTGACTGTGATTTGTGTGTGGCTGTGTTAGAGAAGTTGTGTGTGTGTTTGGCGGCTTGAGCTATGCGCATGAGGGGAGACATGTTGACTGTGTGGTTGTGCTTGCTTTGGGTGTCTCATGGAGTGTGCAGTATGTACCTGTGCAAAGACTTTCATGTGTATTGTGAGCAGTTTTGTGCCTTGAAGTATGTGCTGTGAGTCTCGGGTCTGTTGTGTGCTTCTGTGCTGTGCTCCTGTGTGAGGATATATGTGTGGTGTGTCTGCTTGGTTGTGTGTGTTGCGTGTAATGCACCAAGTGTGCGCTAAGTGTGATCTTTGTTTTTTTGTGTGTGTTTTGCCTTGGTTTTATGTGTGCTGTGTGTCTTTTGCGTGGGTGAATGTGATTTCCGTGTGATTGTGTTTGAGTGGATTTGTGTGCGTTTGTTTGTTAAGTGTGTGATGTGAGATGTGTTGTCTGTGTTTGGTTGTGCTTGTTTAGTGTTCCTCGTTGTGTGTGCTGTGTATACTCTCTCAAATGTGGTTTCTGTGTCTTGTGGGCTATTAGGTGCTTTGTTGTGTCTGCTGTGTGTCCTGTGACTTTTGTTTTGTTACTGTATGGGTTTTGTGCACGTGTGCTTTACGTAGTGCTTTCCTGGGTGGATACGTGCGTGGGGTGTCTGTGTGTGACTGTGCACGTGGTGTGTCGTGTGTGACGTGTGCGCTACGGGCTGTGATGTGTAGCGTGTGAAATGTGTGTTTTGTGTGTCTGTCGGGTTTGTTGTGTGTCTGGGGTGCTGCCAGAGTTGGTCTATGGTAGTGATTTGTGGTGTTTGTTTGTGTTTCTGTGTGTATTCTGTGGTGCCATGCGGTGTGCCATGTGTTCTTGAGTGTTTTGTGTTGTGTTGTAAGTGATCTGTGCGTCTTGTTTGTTTTCTGTGTGTTGTGTACGAAATGTGCGTGGTATGGGTTATTTACAGCTTGTTGATCGCCTTGTGCTCTGCGTTTTGATCTGGGTCATGTCATGTGTGATATGTGCAGTTTTGAGCTTTGTGTTGTGTGAATTGAGTGGATCCTGTGGTGTTGTATATTTTGCCTTTCGATGAGCTTTCTGTTGGTGGTTGTGTTGTGTGTCTGGTGCGTGGCCTCCTTTGTCACGCTCAGGGTGAAATGTGTCTTTCTCTGTGTTGTGTGTTGTGTTACGTACTGTGTTCTGGGTTGTGTGTGCTGTGTACATGCTTTCCTGTGTGTTACGTATGGGGAAGGTGTTGGGTTGTCTGGGTATTTTGGGCATTGTGTGTGATGTTAATTGTGTGGTGTGTGTGATGTGCGTGTGTGCTTATTGTGTGTGTGATGTGTGTATTGGGTTGTGTTGACAGTGTGTGGTTCTGAGTGTGCTCTATATGGTATGCTTTTGGTTGTGTGTGTTATGTGTCGTGTGTTGAGTGCATGTCGTGTGCGTTCCTGGCGGTTGTGGGTGGTTCTGTATGAGTTGCGGGTGTTTTGTGTGTGTGACTGTGATTTGTGTGTGGCTGTGTTAGAGAGGTTGTGTGTGTGTTTGGCGGCTTGAGCTATGCGCATGAGGGGAGACATGTTGACTGTGTGGTTGTGCTTGCTTTGGGTGTCTCATGGAGTGTGCAGTATGTACCTGTGCAAAGACTTTCATGTGTATTGTGAGCAGTTTTGTGCCTTTGAGTATGTGCTGTGTCTCGGGTCTGTTGTGTGCTTCTGTGTTGTGCTCCTGTGTGAGGATATATGTGTGGTGTGTCTGCTTGGTTGTGTGTGTTGCGTGTAATGCACCAAGTGTGTCCTACGTGTGATCTTTGTTTTTTTGGGTGTGTTTTGCCTTTGTTTAATGTGTGCTGTGTGTCTTTTGCGTGGGTGAATGTGATTTCCGTGTAATTGTGTTTGAGTGGATTTGTGTGCGTTTGTTTGTTATGTGTGTGATGTCAGATGTGTTGTCTGTGTTTGGTTGTGCTTGTTTAGTGTTCCTCGTTGTGTGTGCTGTGTATACTCTCTCAAATGTGGTTTCTGTGTCTTGTGGGCTATTATGTGCTTTGTTGTGTCTGCTGTGTGTCCTGTGACTTTTGTTTTGTTACTGTATGGGTTTTGTGCACGTGTGCTTTGCGTACTGCTTTCCAAGGTGGATACGTGCGTGGGGTGTCTGTGTGTGACTGTGCACGTGGTGTGTCGTGTGTGACATGTGCGCTATGGGCTGTGATGTGTAGCGTGTGAAATGTGTGTTTTGTGTGTCTGTCGGGTTTGTTGTGTGTCTGGGGTCTGCCAGATTTGTTGGTCTATGGTAGTGATTTGTGGTGTTTGTTTTGTGTTTCTGTGTGTATTCTGTTGTGCCATGCGCTGTGCCATGTGTTCTTGAGTGTTTTGTGTTGTGTTGTATGTGATCTGTGCGTCTTGTTTGTTTTCTGTGTGTTGTGTACGAAATGTGCGTAGTATGGGTTACTTACTGCTTGTTGATCGCCTTGTGCTCTGCGTTTTGATCTGGGGCATGTTATGTGTGATATGTGCAGGTTTGATCTTTGTGTTGTGTGAATTGGGTGGATCCTGTGGTGTTGTATATTTTGCCTTTCGATGAGCTTTCTGTTGGTGGTTGTGTTGTGTGTCTGGTGCGTGGCCTCCTTTGTCACGCTCAGGGTGAAATGTGTCTTTCTCTGTGTTGTGTGTTGTGTTACGTACTGTGTTCTGGGTTGTGTGTGCTGTGTACATGCTTTCCTGTGTGTTACGTATGGGGAAGGTGTTGGTTGGTCTGGGTATTTTGGGCATTGTGTGTGATGTTAATTGTGTGGTGTGTGTGATGTGCTTGTGTGCTTATTGTGTGTGTGTTGTGTGTATTGGGTTGTGCCGACAGTGTGTGGTTCTGAGTGTGCTCTATATGGTATGTTTGTGGTTGTGTGTGTTATGTGTCATGCGTTGAGTGCATGTCGTGTGCGTTCTTGGCGGTTGTGGGTGGTTCTGTATGTGCTGTGGGTGTTTTGTGTGTGTGACTGTGATTTGTGTGTGGCTGTGTTAGAGAAGTTGTGTGTGTGTTTGGCGGCTTGAGCTATGCGCATGAGGGGAGACATGTTGACTGTGTGGTTGTGCTTGCTTTGGGTGTCTCATGGAGTGTGCAGTATGTACCTGTGCAAAGACTTTCATGTGTATTGTGAGCAGTTTTGTGCCTTGAAGTATGTGCTGTGAGTCTCGGGTCTGTTGTGTGCTTCTGTGCTGTGCTCCTGTGTGAGGATATATGTGTGGTGTGTCTGCTTGGTTGTGTGTGTTGCGTGTAATGCACCAAGTGTGCGCTAAGTGTGATCTTTGTTTTTTTGGGTGTGTTTTGCCTTGGTTTTATGTGTGCTGTGTGTCTTTTGCGTGGGTGAATGTGATTTCCGTGTGATTGTGTTTGAGTGGATTTGTGTGCGTTTGTTTGTTAAGTGTGTGATGTGAGATGTGTTGTCTGTGTGTGGTTGTGCTTGTTTAGTGTGCCTCGTTGTGTGTGCTCTGTATACTCTCTCAAATGTGGTTTCTGTGTCTTGTGAGCTATTATGTGCTTTGTTGTGTCTGTGTGTGTCCTGTGACTTTTGTTTTGTTACTGTATGGGTTTTGTGCACGTGTGCTTTGCATAGTGCTTTCCTGGGTGGATACGTGCATGGGGTGTCTGTGTGTGACTGTGCACGTGGTGTGTCGTGTGTGACATGTGCGCTATGGGCTGTGATGTGTAGCGTGTGAAATGTGTGTTTTGTGTGTCTGTCGGGTTTGTTGTGTGTCTGGGGTCTGCCAGATTTGTTGGTCTATGGTAGTGATTTGTGGTGTTTGTTTTGTGTTTCTGTGTGTATTCTGTTGTGCCATGTGCTGTGCCATGTGTTCTTCAGTGTTTTGTGTTGTGTTGTATGTGATCTGTGCGTCTTGTTTGTTTTCTGTGTGTTGTGTACGAAATGTGCGTAGTATGGGTTACTTACTGCTTGTTGATCGCCTTGTGCTCTGCGTTTTGATCTGGGGCATGTTATGTGTGATATGTGCAGGTTTGATCTTTGTGTTGTGTGAATTGGGTGGATCCTGTGGTGTTGTATATTTTGCCTTTCGATGAGCTTTCTGTTGGTGGTTGTGTTGTGTGTCTGGTGCGTGGCCTCCTTTGTCACGCTCAGGGTGAAATGTGTCTTTCTCTGTGTTGTGTGTTGTGTTACGTACTGTGTTCTGGGTTGTGTGTGCTGTGTACATGCTTTCCTGTGTGTTACGTATGGGGAAGGTGTTGGTTGGTCTGGGTATTTTGGGCATTGTGTGTGATGTTAATTGTGTGGTGTGTGTGATGTGCTTGTGTGCTTATTGTGTGTGTGTTGTGTGTATTGGGTTGTGCTGACAGTGTGTGGTTCTGAGTGTGCTCTATATGGTATGTTTGTGGTTGTGTGTGTTATGTGTCGTTTGTTGAATGCATGTCGTGTGCGTTCTTGGGGGTTGTATGGTTCTGTATGAGTTGTGGGTGTTTTGTGTGTGTGACTGTGATTTGTGTGTGGCTGTGTTAGAGAGGTTGTGTGTGTGTTTGGCGGCTTGAGCTATGCGCATGAGGGGAGACATGTTGACTGTGTGGTTGTGCTTGCTTTGGGTGTCTCATGGAGGGTGCAGTATGTACCTGTGCAAAGACTTTCATGTGTATTGTGAGCAGTTTTGTGCCTTGAAGTATGTGCTGTGAGTGTCCGGTCTGTTGTGTGCTTCTGTGTTGTGCTCCTGTGTGAGGATATATGTGTGGTGTGTCTGCTTGGTTGTGTGTGTTGCGTGTAATGCACCAAGTGTGCGCTAAGTGTGATCTTTGTTTTTTTGTGTGTGTTTTGCCTTGGTTTTATGTGTGCTGTGTGTCTTTTGCGTGGGTGAATGTGATTTCCGTCTGATTGTGTTTGAGTGGATTTGTGTGCGTTTGTTTGTTATGTGTGTGATGTCAGATGTGTTGTCTGTGTTTGGTTGTGCTTGTTTAGTGTTCCTCGTTGTGTGTGCTGTGTATACTCTCTCAAATGTGGTTTCTGTGTCTTGTGGGCTATTAGGTGCTTTGTTGTGTCTGCTGTGTGTCCTGTGACTTTTGTTTTGTTACTGTATGGGTTTTGTGCACGTGTGCTTTACGTAGTGCTTTCCTGGGTGGATACGTGCGTGGGGTGTCTGTGTGTGACTGTGCACGTGGTGTGTCGTGTGTGACGTGTGCGCTACGGGCTGTGATGTGTAGCGTGTGAAATGTGTGTTTTGTGTGTCTGTCGGGTTTGTTGTGTGTCTGGGGTGCTGCCAGAGTTGGTCTATGGTAGTGATTTGTGGTGTTTGTTTGTGTTTCTGTGTGTATTCTGTGGTGCCATGCGGTGTGCCATGTGTTCTTGAGTGTTTTGTGTTGTGTTGTAAGTGATCTGTGCGTCTTGTTTGTTTTCTGTGTGTTGTGTACGAAATGTGCGTGGTATGGGTTATTTACAGCTTGTTGATCGCCTTGTGCTCTGCGTTTTGATCTGGGTCATGTCATGTGTGATATGTGCAGTTTTGAGCTTTGTGTTGTGTGAATTGAGTGGATCCTGTGGTGTTGTATATTTTGCCTTTCGATGAGCTTTCTGTTGGTGGTTGTGTTGTGTGTCTGGTGCGTGGCCTCCTTTGTCACGCTCAGGGTGAAATGTGTCTTTCTCTGTGTTGTGTGTTGTGTTACGTACTGTGTTCTGGGTTGTGTGTGCTGTGTACATGCTTTCCTGTGTGTTACGTATGGGGAAGGTGTTGGTTGGTCTGGGTATTTTGGGCATTGTGTGTGATGTTAATTGTGTGGTGTGTGTGATGTGCTTGTGTGCTTATTGTGTGTGTGTTGTGTGTATTGGGTTGTGCCGACAGTGTGTGGTTCTGAGTGTGCTCTATATGGTATGTTTGTGGTTGTGTGTGTTATGTGTCATGCGTTGAGTGCATGTCGTGTGCGTTCTTGGCGGTTGTGGGTGGTTCTGTATGTGCTGTGGGTGTTTTGTGTGTGTGACTGTGATTTGTGTGTGGCTGTGTTAGAGAAGTTGTGTGTGTGTTTGGCGGCTTGAGCTATGCGCATGAGGGGAGACATGTTGACTGTGTGGTTGTGCTTGCTTTGGGTGTCTCATGGAGTGTGCAGTATGTACCTGTGCAAAGACTTTCATGTGTATTGTGAGCAGTTTTGTGCCTTTGAGTATGTGCTGTGTCTCGGGTCTGTTGTGTGCTTCTGTGTTGTGCTCCTGTGTGAGGATATATGTGTGGTGTGTCTGCTTGGTTGTGTGTGTTGCGTGTAATGCACCGTGTGTCCTACGTGTGATCTTTGTTTTTTTGGGTGTGTTTTGCCTTTGTTTAATGTGTGCTGTGTGTCTTTTGCGTGGGTGAATGTGATTTCCGTGTGATTGTGTTTGAGTGGATTTGTGTGCGTTTGTTTGTTATGTGTGTGATGTCAGATGTGTTGTCTGTGTTTGGTTGTGCTTGTTTAGTGTTCCTCGTTGTGTGTGCTGTGTATACTCTCTCTAATGTGGTTTCTGTGTCTTGTGGGCTATTATGTGCTTTGTTGTGTCTGCTGTGTGTCCTGTGACTTTTGTTTTGTTACTGTATGGGTTTTGTGCACTTGTGCTTTACGTAGTGCTTTCCTGGATGGATACGTGCGTGGGGTGTCTGTGTGTGACTGTGCACGTGGTGTGTCGTGTGTGACGTGTGCGCTACGGGCTGTGATGTGTAGCATGTGAAATGTGTATTTTGTGTGTCTGTTGGGTTTGTTGTGTGTCTGGGGTGCTGCCAGAGTTGTTGGTCTATGGTAGTGATTAGTGGTGTTTGTTTTGTGTTTCTGTGTGTATTCTGTTTTGCCATTTGGTGTGCCATGTGTTCTTGAGTGTTTTGTGTTGTGTTGTATGTGATCTGTGCGTCTTGTTTGTTTTCTGTGTGTTGTGTACGAAATGTGCGTGGTATGGGTTATTTATAGCTTGTTGATCGCCTTGTGCTCTGCGTTTTGATCTGGGTCATGTCATGTGTGATATGTGCAGTTTTGAGCTTTGTGTTGTGTGAATTGAGTGGATCCTGTGGTGTTGTATATTTTGCCTTTCGATGAGCTTTCTGTTGGTGGTTGTGTTGTGTGTCTGGTGCGTGGCCTCCTTTGTCACGCTCAGGGTGAAATGTGTCTTTCTCTTTGTTGTGTGTTGTGTTACGTACTGTGTTCTGGGTTGTGTGTGCTGTGTACATGCTTTCCTGTGTGTTACGTATGGGGAAGGTGTTGGGTTGTCTGGGTATTTTGGGCATTGTGTGTGATGTTAATTGTGTGGTGTGTGTGATGTGCGTGTGTGCTTATTGTGTGTGTGATGTGTGTATTGGGTTGTGTTGACAGTGTGTGGTTCTGAGTGTGCTCTATATGGTATGCTTGTGGTTGTGTGTGTTATGTGTCGTGTGTTGAGTGCATGTCGTGTGCGTTCCTGGCGGTTGTGGGTGGTTCTGTATGAGTTGCGGGTGTTTTGTGTGTGTGACTGTGATTTGTGTGTGGCTGTGTTAGAGAGGTTGTGTGTGTGTTTGGCGGCTTGAGCTATGCGCATGAGGGGAGACATGTTGACTGTGTGGTTGTGCTTGCTTTGGGTGTCTCATGGAGTGTGCAGTATGTACCTGTGCAAAGACTTTCATGTGTATTGTGAGCAGTTTTGTGCCTTTGAGTATGTGCTGTGTCTCGGGTCTGTTGTGTGCTTCTGTGTTGTGCTCCTGTGTGAGGATATATGTGTGGTGTGTCTGCTTGGTTGTGTGTGTTGCGTGTAATGCACCAAGTGTGTCCTACGTGTGATCTTTGTTTTTTTGGGTGTGTTTTGCCTTTGTTTAATGTGTGCTGTGTGTCTTTTGCGTGGGTGAATGTGATTTCCGTGTGATTGTGTTTGAGTGGATTTGTGTGCGTTTGTTTGTTATGTGTGTGATGTCAGATGTGTTGTCTGTGTTTGGTTGTGCTTGTTTAGTGTTCCTCGTTCTGTGTGCTGTGCATACTCTCTCAAATGTGGTTTCTGTGTCTTGTGGGCTATTATGTGCTTTGTTGTGTGTGCTGTGTGTCCTGTGACTTTTGTTTTGTTACTGTATGGGTTTTGTGCACGTGTGCTTTGCGTACTGCTTTCCAAGCTGGATACGTGCGTGGGGTGTCTGTGTGTGACTGTGCACATGGTGTGTCGTGTGTGACATGTGCGCTATGGGCTGTGATGTGTAGCGTGTGAAATGTGTGTTTTGTGTGTCTGTCGGGTTTTTTGTGTGTCTGGGGTCTGCCAGATTTGTTGGTCTATGGTAGTGATTTGTGGTGTTTGTTTTGTGTTTCTGTGTGTATTCTGTTGTGCCATGCGCTGTGCCATGTGTTCTTGAGTGTTTTGTGTTGTGTTGTATGTGATCTGTGCGTCTTGTTTGTTTTCTGTGTGTTGTGTACGGAATGTGCGTAGTATGGGTTACTTACTGCTTGTTGATCGCCTTGTGCTCTGCGTTTTGATCTGGGGCATGTTATGTGTGATATGTGCAGGTTTGATCTTTGTGTTGTGTGAATTGGGTGGATCCTGTGGTGTTGTATATTTTGCCTTTCGATGAGCTTTCTGTTGGTGGTTGTGTTGTGTGTCTGGTGCGTGGCCTCCTTTGTCACGCTCAGGGTGAAATGTGTCTTTCTCTGTGTTGTGTGTTGTGTTACGTACTGTGTTCTGGGTTGTGTGTGCTGTGTACATGCTTTCCTGTGTGTTACGTATGGGGAAGGTGTTGGTTGGTCTGGGTATTTTGGGCATTGTGTGTGATGTTAATTGTGTGGTGTGTGTGATGTGCTTGTGTGCTTATTGTGTGTGTGTTGTGTGTATTGGGTTGTGCCGACAGTGTGTGGTTCTGAGTGTGCTCTATATGGTATGCTTTTGGTTGTGTGTGTTATGTGTCATGCGTTGAGTGCATGTCGTGTGCGTTATTGGCGGTTGTGGGTGGTTCTGTATGTGCTGTGGGTGTTTTGTGTGTGTGACTGATATTTGTGTGTGGCTGTGTTAGAGAAGTTGTGTGTGTGTTTGGCGGCTTGAGCTATGCGCATGAGGGGAGACATGTTGACTGTGTGGTTGTGCTTGCTTTGGGTGTCTCATGGAGTGTGCAGTATGTACCTGTGCAAAGACTTTCATGTGTATTGTGAGCAGTTTTGTGCCTTTGAGTATGTGCTGTGAGTCCCGGGTCTGTTGTGTGCTTCTGTGTTGTGCTCCTGTGTGAGGATATATGTGTGGTGTGTCTGCTTGGTTGTGTGTGTTGCGTGTAATGCACCAAGTGTGTCCTATGTGTGATCATTGTTTTTTTGGGTGTGTTTTGCCTTGGTTTAATGTGTGCTGTGTGTCTTGCGTGGGTGATTGTGATTTCCGTGTGATTGTGTTTGAGTGGATTTGTGTGCGTTTGTTTGTTAAGTGTGTGATGTGAGATGTGTTGTCTGTGTGTGGTTGTGCTTGTTTAGTGTGTCTCGTTGTGTGTGCTCTGTATACTCTCTCAAATGTGGTTTCTGTGTCTTGTGGGCTATTATGTGCTTTGTTGTGTCTGCTGTGTGTCCTGTGACTTTTGTTTTGTTACTGTATGGGTTTTGTGCACGTGTGCTTTACGTAGTGCTTTCCTGGGTGGAGACGTGCGTGGGGTGTCTGTGTGTGACTGTGCACGTGGTGTGTCGTGTGTGACGTGTGCGCTACGGGCTGTGATGTGTAGCGTGTGAAATGTGTGTTTTGTGTGTCTGTCGGGTTTGTTGTGTGTCTGGGGTGCTGCCAGAGTTGGTCTATGGTAGTGATTTGTGGTGTTTGTTTGTGTTTCTGTGTGTATTCTGTGGTGCCATGCGGTGTGCCATGTGTTCTTGAGTGTTTTGTGTTGTGTTGTAAGTGATCTGTGCGTCTTGTTTGTTTTCTGTGTGTTGTGTACGAAATGTGCGTGGTATGGGTTATTTACAGCTTGTTGATCGCCTTGTGCTCTGCGTTTTGATCTGGGTCATGTCATGTGTGATATGTGCAGTTTTGAGCTTTGTGTTGTGTGAATTGAGTGGATCCTGTGGTGTTGTATATTTTGCCTTTCGATGAGCTTTCTGTTGGTGGTTGTGTTGTGTGTCTGGTGCGTGGCCTCCTTTGTCACGCTCAGGGTGAAATGTGTCTTTCTCTGTGTTGTGTGTTGTGTTACGTACTGTGTTCTGGGTTGTGTGTGCTGTGTACATGCTTTCCTGTGTGTTACGTATGGGGAAGGTGTTGGGTTGTCTGGGTATTTTGGGCATTGTGTGTGATGTTAATTGTGTGGTGTGTGTGATGTGCGTGTGTGCTTATTGTGTGTGTGATGTGTGTATTGGGTTGTGTTGACAGTGTGTGGTTCTGAGTGTGCTCTATATGGTATGCTTTTGGTTGTGTGTGTTATGTGTCGTGTGTTGAGTGCATGTCGTGTGCGTTCCTGGCGGTTGTGGGTGGTTCTGTATGAGTTGCGGGTGTTTTGTGTGTGTGACTGTGATTTGTGTGTGGCTGTGTTAGAGAGGTTGTGTGTGTGTTTGGCGGCTTGAGCTATGCGCATGAGGGGAGACATGTTGACTGTGTGGTTGTGCTTGCTTTGGGTGTCTCATGGAGTGTGCAGTATGTACCTGTGCAAAGACTTTCATGTGTATTGTGAGCAGTTTTGTGCCTTGAAGTATGTGCTGTGAGTCTCGGGTCTGTTGTGTGCTTCTGTGCTGTGCTCCTGTGTGAGGATATATGTGTGGTGTGTCTGCTTGGTTGTGTGTGTTGCGTGTAATGCACCAAGTGTGCGCTAAGTGTGATCTTTGTTTTTTTGGGTGTGTTTTGCCTTGGTTTTATGTGTGCTGTGTGTCTTTTGCGTGGGTGAATGTGATTTCCGTGTGATTGTGTTTGAGTGGATTTGTGTGCGTTTGTTTGTTAAGTGTGTGATGTGAGATGTGTTGTCTGTGTGTGGTTGTGCTTGTTTAGTGTGCCTCGTTGTGTGTGCTCTGTATACTCTCTCAAATGTGGTTTCTGTGTCTTGTGAGCTATTATGTGCTTTGTTGTGTCTGTGTGTGTCCTGTGACTTTTGTTTTGTTACTGTATGGGTTTTGTGCACGTGTGCTTTGCATAGTGCTTTCCTGGGTGGATACGTGCATGGGGTGTCTGTGTGTGACTGTGCACGTGGTGTGTCGTGTGTGACATGTGCGCTATGGGCTGTGATGTGTAGCGTGTGAAATGTGTGTTTTGTGTGTCTGTCGGGTTTGTTGTGTGTCTGGGGTCTGCCAGATTTGTTGGTCTATGGTAGTGATTTGTGGTGTTTGTTTTGTGTTTCTGTGTGTATTCTGTTGTGCCATGTGCTGTGCCATGTGTTCTTCAGTGTTTTGTGTTGTGTTGTATGTGATCTGTGCGTCTTGTTTGTTTTCTGTGTGTTGTGTACGAAATGTGCGTAGTATGGGTTACTTACTGCTTGTTGATCGCCTTGTGCTCTGCGTTTTGATCTGGGGCATGTTATGTGTGATATGTGCAGGTTTGATCTTTGTGTTGTGTGAATTGGGTGGATCCTGTGGTGTTGTATATTTTGCCTTTCGATGAGCTTTCTGTTGGTGGTTGTGTTGTGTGTCTGGTGCGTGGCCTCCTTTGTCACGCTCAGGGTGAAATGTGTCTTTCTCTGTGTTGTGTGTTGTGTTACGTACTGTGTTCTGGGTTGTGTGTGCTGTGTACATGCTTTCCTGTGTGTTACGTATGGGGAAGGTGTTGGTTGGTCTGGGTATTTTGGGCATTGTGTGTGATGTTAATTGTGTGGTGTGTGTGATGTGCTTGTGTGCTTATTGTGTGTGTGTTGTGTGTATTGGGTTGTGCTGACAGTGTGTGGTTCTGAGTGTGCTCTATATGGTATGTTTGTGGTTGTGTGTGTTATGTGTCGTTTGTTGAATGCATGTCGTGTGCGTTCTTGGGGGTTGTATGGTTCTGTATGAGTTGTGGGTGTTTTGTGTGTGTGACTGTGATTTGTGTGTGGCTGTGTTAGAGAGGTTGTGTGTGTGTTTGGCGGCTTGAGCTATGCGCATGAGGGGAGACATGTTGACTGTGTGGTTGTGCTTGCTTTGGGTGTCTCATGGAGGGTGCAGTATGTACCTGTGCAAAGACTTTCATGTGTATTGTGAGCAGTTTTGTGCCTTGAAGTATGTGCTGTGAGTGTCCGGTCTGTTGTGTGCTTCTGTGTTGTGCTCCTGTGTGAGGATATATGTGTGGTGTGTCTGCTTGGTTGTGTGTGTTGCGTGTAATGCACCAAGTGTGCGCTAAGTGTGATCTTTGTTTTTTTGTGTGTGTTTTGCCTTGGTTTTATGTGTGCTGTGTGTCTTTTGCGTGGGTGAATGTGATTTCCGTCTGATTGTGTTTGAGTGGATTTGTGTGCGTTTGTTTGTTATGTGTGTGATGTCAGATGTGTTGTCTGTGTTTGGTTGTGCTTGTTTAGTGTTCCTCGTTGTGTGTGCTGTGTATACTCTCTCAAATGTGGTTTCTGTGTCTTGTGGGCTATTAGGTGCTTTGTTGTGTCTGCTGTGTGTCCTGTGACTTTTGTTTTGTTACTGTATGGGTTTTGTGCACGTGTGCTTTACGTAGTGCTTTCCTGGGTGGATACGTGCGTGGGGTGTCTGTGTGTGACTGTGCACGTGGTGTGTCGTGTGTGACGTGTGCGCTACGGGCTGTGATGTGTAGCGTGTGAAATGTGTGTTTTGTGTGTCTGTCGGGTTTGTTGTGTGTCTGGGGTGCTGCCAGAGTTGGTCTATGGTAGTGATTTGTGGTGTTTGTTTGTGTTTCTGTGTGTATTCTGTGGTGCCATGCGGTGTGCCATGTGTTCTTGAGTGTTTTGTGTTGTGTTGTAAGTGATCTGTGCGTCTTGTTTGTTTTCTGTGTGTTGTGTACGAAATGTGCGTGGTATGGGTTATTTACAGCTTGTTGATCGCCTTGTGCTCTGCGTTTTGATCTGGGTCATGTCATGTGTGATATGTGCAGTTTTGAGCTTTGTGTTGTGTGAATTGAGTGGATCCTGTGGTGTTGTATATTTTGCCTTTCGATGAGCTTTCTGTTGGTGGTTGTGTTGTGTGTCTGGTGCGTGGCCTCCTTTGTCACGCTCAGGGTGAAATGTGTCTTTCTCTGTGTTGTGTGTTGTGTTACGTACTGTGTTCTGGGTTGTGTGTGCTGTGTACATGCTTTCCTGTGTGTTACGTATGGGGAAGGTGTTGGTTGGTCTGGGTATTTTGGGCATTGTGTGTGATGTTAATTGTGTGGTGTGTGTGATGTGCTTGTGTGCTTATTGTGTGTGTGTTGTGTGTATTGGGTTGTGCCGACAGTGTGTGGTTCTGAGTGTGCTCTATATGGTATGTTTGTGGTTGTGTGTGTTATGTGTCATGCGTTGAGTGCATGTCGTGTGCGTTCTTGGCGGTTGTGGGTGGTTCTGTATGTGCTGTGGGTGTTTTGTGTGTGTGACTGTGATTTGTGTGTGGCTGTGTTAGAGAAGTTGTGTGTGTGTTTGGCGGCTTGAGCTATGCGCATGAGGGGAGACATGTTGACTGTGTGGTTGTGCTTGCTTTGGGTGTCTCATGGAGTGTGCAGTATGTACCTGTGCAAAGACTTTCATGTGTATTGTGAGCAGTTTTGTGCCTTTGAGTATGTGCTGTGTCTCGGGTCTGTTGTGTGCTTCTGTGTTGTGCTCCTGTGTGAGGATATATGTGTGGTGTGTCTGCTTGGTTGTGTGTGTTGCGTGTAATGCACCAAGTGTGTCCTACGTGTGATCTTTGTTTTTTTGGGTGTGTTTTGCCTTTGTTTAATGTGTGCTGTGTGTCTTTTGCGTGGGTGAATGTGATTTCCGTGTGATTGTGTTTGAGTGGATTTGTGTGCGTTTGTTTGTTAAGTGTGTGATGTGAGATGTGTTGTCTGTGTGTGGTTGTGCTTGTTTAGTGTGCCTCGTTGTGTGTGCTCTGTATACTCTCTCAAATGTGGTTTCTGTGTCTTGTGGGCTATTATGTGCTTTGTTGTGTCTGCTGTGTGTCCTGTGACTTTTGTTTTGTTACTGTATGGGTTTTGTGCACGTGTGCTTTGCGTACTGCTTTCCAAGGTGGATACGTGCGTGGGGTGTCTGTGTGTGACTGTGCACGTGGTGTGTCGTGTGTGACATGTGCGCTATGGGCTGTGATGTGTAGCGTGTGAAATGTGTGTTTTGTGTGTCTGTCGGGTTTGTTGTGTGTCTGGGGTCTGCCAGATTTGTTGGTCTATGGTAGTGATTTGTGGTGTTTGTTTTGTGTTTCTGTGTGTATTCTGTTGTGCCATGCGCTGTGCCATGTGTTCTTGAGTGTTTTGTGTTGTGTTGTATGTGATCTGTGCGTCTTGTTTGTTTTCTGTGTGTTGTGTACGAAATGTGCGTAGTATGGGTTACTTACTGCTTGTTGATCGCCTTGTGCTCTGCGTTTTGATCTGGGGCATGTTATGTGTGATATGTGCAGGTTTGATCTTTGTGTTGTGTGAATTGGGTGGATCTTGTGGTGTTGTATATTTTGCCTTTCGATGAGCTTTCTGTTGGTGGTTGTGTTGTGTGTCTGGTGCGTGGCCTCCTTTGTCACGCTCAGGGTGAAATGTGTCTTTCTCTGTGTTGTGTGTTGTGTTACGTACTGTGTTCTGGGTTGTGTGTGCTGTGTACATGCTTTCCTGTGTGTTACGTATGGGGAAGGTGTTGGTTGGTCTGGGTATTTTGGGCATTGTGTGTGATGTTAATTGTGTGGTGTGTGTGATGTGCTTGTGTGCTTATTGTGTGTGTGTTGTGTGTATTGGGTTGTGCCGAGAGTGTGTGGTTCTGAGTGTGCTCTATATGGTATGTTTGTGGTTGTGTGTGTTATGTGTCATGCGTTGAGTGCATGTCGTGTGCGTTCTTGGCGGTTGTGGGTGGTTCTGTATGTGCTGTGGGTGTTTTGTGTGTGTGACTGTGATTTGTGTGTGGCTGTGTTAGAGAAGTTGTGTGTGTGTTTGGCGGCTTGAGCTATGCGCATGAGGGGAGACATGTTGACTGTGTGGTTGTGCTTGCTTTGGGTGTCTCATGGAGTGTGCAGTATGTACCTGTGCAAAGACTTTCATGTGTATTGTGAGCAGTTTTGTGCCTTGAAGTATGTGCTGTGAGTCTCGGGTCTGTTGTGTGCTTCTGTGCTGTGCTCCTGTGTGAGGATATATGTGTGGTGTGTCTGCTTGGTTGTGTGTGTTGCGTGTAATGCACCAAGTGTGCGCTAAGTGTGATCTTTGTTTTTTTGTGTGTGTTTTGCCTTGGTTTTATGTGTGCTGTGTGTCTTTTGCGTGGGTGAATGTGATTTCCGTGTGATTGTGTTTGAGTGGATTTGTGTGCGTTTGTTTGTTAAGTGTGTGATGTGAGATGTGTTGTCTGTGTGTGGTTGTGCTTGTTTAGTGTGCCTCGTTGTGTGTGCTCTGTATACTATCTCAAATGTGGTTTCTGTGTCTTGTGAGCTATTATGTGCTTTGTTGTGTCTGTGTGTGTCCTGTGACTTTTGTTTTGTTACTGTATGGGTTTTGTGCACGTGTGCTTTGCATAGTGCTTTCCTGGGTGGATACGTGCATGGGGTGTCTGTGTGTGACTGTGCACGTGGTGTGTCGTGTGTGACATGTGCGCTATGGGCTGTGATGTGTAGCGTGTGAAATGTGTGTTTTGTGTGTCTGTCGGGTTTGTTGTGTGTCTGGGGTCTGCCAGATTTGTTGGTCTATGGTAGTGATTTGTGGTGTTTGTTTTGTGTTTCTGTGTGTATTCTGTTGTGCCATGTGCTGTGCCATGTGTTCTTCAGTGTTTTGTGTTGTGTTGTATGTGATCTGTGCGTCTTGTTTGTTTTCTGTGTGTTGTGTACGAAATGTGCGTAGTATGGGTTACTTACTGCTTGTTGATCGCCTTGTGCTCTGCGTTTTGATCTGGGGCATGTTATGTGTGATATGTGCAGGTTTGATCTTTGTGTTGTGTGAATTGGGTGGATCCTGTGGTGTTGTATATTTTGCCTTTCGATGAGCTTTCTGTTGGTGGTTGTGTTGTGTGTCTGGTGCGTGGCCTCCTTTGTCACGCTCAGGGTGAAATGTGTCTTTCTCTGTGTTGTGTGTTGTGTTACGTACTGTGTTCTGGGTTGTGTGTGCTGTGTACATGCTTTCCTGTGTGTTACGTATGGGGAAGGTGTTGGTTGGTCTGGGTATTTTGGGCATTGTGTGTGATGTTAATTGTGTGGTGTGTGTGATGTGCTTGTGTGCTTATTGTGTGTGTGTTGTGTGTATTGGGTTGTGCTGACAGTGTGTGGTTCTGAGTGTGCTCTATATGGTATGTTTGTGGTTGTGTGTGTTATGTGTCGTTTGTTGAATGCATGTCGTGTGCGTTCTTGGGGGTTGTATGGTTCTGTATGAGTTGTGGGTGTTTTGTGTGTGTGACTGTGATTTGTGTGTGGCTGTGTTAGAGAGGTTGTGTGTGTGTTTGGCGGCTTGAGCTATGCGCATGAGGGGAGACATGTTGACTGTGTGGTTGTGCTTGCTTTGGGTGTCTCATGGAGGGTGCAGTATGTACCTGTGCAAAGACTTTCATGTGTATTGTGAGCAGTTTTGTGCCTTGAAGTATGTGCTGTGAGTGTCCGGTCTGTTGTGTGCTTCTGTGTTGTGCTCCTGTGTGAGGATATATGTGTGGTGTGTCTGCTTGGTTGTGTGTGTTGCGTGTAATGCACCAAGTGTGTGCTAAGTGTGATCTTTGTTTTTTTGTGTGTGTTTTGCCTTTGTTTAATGTGTGCTGTGTGTCTTTTGCGTGGGTGAATGTGATTTCCGTCTGATTGTGTTTGAGTGGATTTGTGTGCGTTTGTTTGTTATGTGTGTGATGTCAGATGTGTTGTCTGTGTTTGGTTGTGCTTGTTTAGTGTTCCTCGTTGTGTGTGCTGTGTATACTCTCTCAAATGTGGTTTCTGTGTCTTGTGGGCTATTAGGTGCTTTGTTGTGTCTGCTGTGTGTCCTGTGACTTTTGTTTTGTTACTGTATGGGTTTTGTGCACGTGTGCTTTACGTAGTGCTTTCCTGGGTGGATACGTGCGTGGGGTGTCTGTGTGTGACTGTGCACGTGGTGTGTCGTGTGTGACGTGTGCGCTACGGGCTGTGATGTGTAGCGTGTGAAATGTGTGTTTTGTGTGTCTGTCGGGTTTGTTGTGTGTCTGGGGTGCTGCCAGAGTTGGTCTATGGTAGTGATTTGTGGTGTTTGTTTGTGTTTCTGTGTGTATTCTGTGGTGCCATGCGGTGTGCCATGTGTTCTTGAGTGTTTTGTGTTGTGTTGTAAGTGATCTGTGCATCTTGTTTGTTTTCTGTGTGTTGTGTACGAAATGTGCGTGGTATGGGTTATTTACAGCTTGTTGATCGCCTTGTGCTCTGCGTTTTGATCTGGGTCATGTCATGTGTGATATGTGCAGTTTTGAGCTTTGTGTTGTGTGAATTGAGTGGATCCTGTGGTGTTGTATATTTTGCCTTTCGATGAGCTTTCTGTTGGTGGTTGTGTTGTGTGTCTGGTGCGTGGCCTCCTTTGTCACGCTCAGGGTGAAATGTGTCTTTCTCTGTGTTGTGTGTTGTGTTACGTACTGTGTTCTGGGTTGTGTGTGCTGTGTACATGCTTTCCTGTGTGTTACGTATGGGGAAGGTGTTGGGTTGTCTGGGTATTTTGGGCATTGTGTGTGATGTTAATTGTGTGGTGTGTGTGATGTGCGTGTGTGCTTATTGTGTGTGTGATGTGTGTATTGGGTTGTGTTGACAGTGTGTGGTTCTGAGTGTGCTCTATATGGTATGCTTTTGGTTGTGTGTGTTATGTGTCGTGTGTTGAGTGCATGTCGTGTGCGTTCCTGGCGGTTGTGGGTGGTTCTGTATGAGTTGCGGGTGTTTTGTGAGTGTGACTGTGATTTGTGTGTGGCTGTGTTAGAGAGGTTGTGTGTGTGTTTGGCGGCTTGAGCTATGCGCATGAGGGGAGACATGTTGACTGTGTGGTTGTGCTTGCTTTGGGTGTCTCATGGAGTGTGCAGTATGTACCTGTGCAAAGACTTTCATGTGTATTGTGAGCAGTTTTGTGCCTTTGAGTATGTGCTGTGTCTCGGGTCTGTTGTGTGCTTCTGTGTTGTGCTCCTGTGTGAGGATATATGTGTGGTGTGTCTGCTTGGTTGTGTGTGTTGCGTGTAATGCACCAAGTGTGTCCTACGTGTGATCTTTGTTTTTTTGGGTGTGTTTTGCCTTTGTTTAATGTGTGCTGTGTGTCTTTTGCGTGGGTGAATGTGATTTCCGTGTGATTGTGTTTGAGTGGATTTGTGTGCGTTTGTTTGTTATGTGTGTGATGTCAGATGTGTTGTCTGTGTTTGGTTGTGCTTGTTTAGTGTTCCTCGTTGTGTGTGCTGTGTATACTCTCTCAAATGTGGTTTCTGTGTCTTGTGGGCTATTATGTGCTTTGTTGTGTCTGCTGTGTGTCCTGTGACTTTTGTTTTGTTACTGTATGGGTTTTGTGCACGTGTGCTTTGCGTACTGCTTTCCAAGGTGGATACGTGCGTGGGGTGTCTGTGTGTGACTGTGCACGTGGTGTGTCGTGTGTGACATGTGCGCTATGGGCTGTGATGTGTAGCGTGTGAAATGTGTGTTTTGTGTGTCTGTCGGGTTTGTTGTGTGTCTGGGGTCTGCCAGATTTGTTGGTCTATGGTAGTGATTTGTGGTGTTTGTTTTGTGTTTCTGTGTGTATTCTGTTGTGCCATGCGCTGTGCCATGTGTTCTTGAGTGTTTTGTGTTGTGTTGTATGTGATCTGTGCGTCTTGTTTGTTTTCTGTGTGTTGTGTACGAAATGTGCATAGTATGGGTTATTTACTGCTTGTTGATCGCCTTGTGCTCTGCGTTTTGATCTGGGGCATGTTATGTGTGATATGTGCAGGTTTGATCTTTGTGTTGTGTGAATTGGGTGGATCCTGTGGTGTTGTATATTTTGCCTTTCGATGAGCTTTCTGTTGGTGGTTGTGTTGTGTGTCTGGTGCGTGGCCTCCTTTGTCACGCTCAGGGTGAAATGTGTCTTTCTCTGTGTTGTGTGTTGTGTTACGTACTGTGTTCTGGGTTGTGTGTGCTGTGTACATGCTTTCCTGTGTGTTACGTATGGGGAAGGTGTTGGGTTGTCTGGGTATTTTGGGCATTGTGTGTGATGTTAATTGTGTGGTGTGTGTGATGTGCGTGTGTGCTTATTGTGTGTGTGATGTGTGTATTGGGTTGTGTTGACAGTGTGTGGTTCTGAGTGTGCTCTATATGGTATGCTTTTGGTTGTGTGTGTTATGTGTCGTGTGTTGAGTGCATGTCGTGTGCGTTCCTGGCGGTTGTGGGTGGTTCTGTATGAGTTGCGGGTGTTTTGTGTGTGTGACTGTGATTTGTGTGTGGCTGTGTTAGAGAGGTTGTGTGTGTGTTTGGCGGCTTGAGCTATGCGCATGAGGGGAGACATGTTGACTGTGTGGTTGTGCTTGCTTTGGGTGTCTCATGGAGTGTGCAGTATGTACCTGTGCAAAGACTTTCATGTGTATTGTGAGCAGTTTTGTGCCTTTGAGTATGTGCTGTGTCTCGGGTCTGTTGTGTGCTTCTGTGTTGTGCTCCTGTGTGAGGATATATGTGTGGTGTGTCTGCTTGGTTGTGTGTGTTGCGTGTAATGCACCAAGTGTGTCCTACGTGTGATCTTTGTTTTTTTGGGTGTGTTTTGCCTTTGTTTAATGTGTGCTGTGTGTCTTTTGCGTGGGTGAATGTGATTTCCGTGTGATTGTGTTTGAGTGGATTTGTGTGCGTTTGTTTGTTATGTGTGTGATGTCAGATGTGTTGTCTGTGTTGGGTTGTGCTTGTTTAGTGTTCCTCGTTGTGTGTGCTGTGTATACTCTCTCAAATGTGGTTTCTGTGTCTTGTGGGCTATTATGTGCTTTGCTGTGTCTGCTGTGTGTCCTGTGACTTTTGTTTTGTTACTGTATGGGTTTTGTGCACGTGTGCTTTGCGTACTGCTTTCCAAGGTGGATACGTGCGTGGGGTGTCTGTGTGTGACTGTGCACGTGGTGTGTCGTGTGTGACATGTGCGCTATGGGCTGTGATGTGTAGCGTGTGAAATGTGTGTTTTGTGTGTCTGTCGGGTTTGTTGTGTGTCTGGGGTCTGCCAGATTTGTTGGTCTATGGTAGTGATTTGTGGTGTTTGTTTTGTGTTTCTGTGTGTATTCTGTTGTGCCATGCGCTGTGCCATGTGTTCTTGAGTGTTTTGTGTTGTGTTGTATGTGATCTGTGCGTCTTGTTTGTTTTCTGTGTGTTGTGTACGAAATGTGCGTAGTATGGGTTACTTACTGCTTGTTGATCGCCTTGTGCTCTGCATTTTGATCTGGGGCATGTTATGTGTGATATGTGCAGGTTTGATCTTTGTGTTGTGTGAATTGGGTGGATCCTGTGGTGTTGTATATTTTGCCTTTCGATGAGCTTTCTGTTGGTGGTTGTGTTGTGTGTCTGGTGCGTGGCCTCCTTTGTCACGCTCAGGGTGAAATGTGTCTTTCTCTGTGTTGTGTGTTGTGTTACGTACTGTGTTCTGGGTTGTGTGTGCTGTGTACATGCTTTCCTGTGTGTTACGTATGGGGAAGGTGTTGGGTTGTCTGGGTATTTTGGGCATTGTGTGTGATGTTAATTGTGTGGTGTGTGTGATGTGCGTGTGTGCTTATTGTGTGTGTGATGTGTGTATTGGGTTGTGTTGACAGTGTGTGGTTCTGAGTGTGCTCTATATGGTATGCTTTTGGTTGTGTGTGTTATGTGTCGTGTGTTGAGTGCATGTCGTGTGCGTTCCTGGCGGTTGTGGGTGGTTCTGTATGAGTTGCGGGTGTTTTGTGTGTGTGACTGTGATTTGTGTGTGGCTGTGTTAGAGAGGTTGTGTGTGTGTTTGGCGGCTTGAGCTATGCGCATGAGGGGAGACATGTTGACTGTGTGGTTGTGCTTGCTTTGGGTGTCTCATGGAGTGTGCAGTATGTACCTGTGCAAAGACTTTCATGTGTATTGTGAGCAGTTTTGTGCCTTTGAGTATGTGCTGTGTCTCGGGTCTGTTGTGTGCTTCTGTGTTGTGCTCCTGTGTGAGGATATATGTGTGGTGTGTCTGCTTGGTTGTGTGTGTTGCGTGTAATGCACCAAGTGTGTCCTACGTGTGATCTTTGTTTTTTTGGGTGTGTTTTGCCTTTGTTTAATGTGTGCTGTGTGTCTTTTGCGTGGGTGAATGTGATTTCCGTGTAATTGTGTTTGAGTGGATTTGTGTGCGTTTGTTTGTTATGTGTGTGATGTCAGATGTGTTGTCTGTGTTTGGTTGTGCTTGTTTAGTGTTCCTCGTTGTGTGTGCTGTGTATACTCTCTCAAATGTGGTTTCTGTGTCTTGTGGGCTATTATGTGCTTTGTTGTGTCTGCTGTGTGTCCTGTGACTTTTGTTTTGTTACTGTATGGGTTTTGTGCACGTGTGCTTTACGTAGTGCTTTCCTGGGTGGATACGTGCGTGGGGTGTCTGTGTGTGACTGTGCACGTGCTGTGTCGTGTGTGACGTGTGCGCTACGGGCTGTGATGTGTAGCGTGTGAAATGTGTGTTTTGTGTGTCTGTCGGGTTTGTTGTGTGTCTGGGGTGCTGCCAGAGTTGGTCTATGGTAGTGATTTGTGGTGTTTGTTTGTGTTTCTGTGTGTATTCTGTGGTGCCATGCGGTGTGCCATGTGTTCTTGAGTGTTTTGTGTTGTGTTGTAAGTGATCTGTGCGTCTTGTTTGTTTTCTGTGTGTTGTGTACGAAATGTGCGTGATATGGGTTATTTACAGCTTGTTGATCGCCTTGTGCTCTGCGTTTTGATCTGGGTCATGTCATGTGTGATATGTGCAGTTTTGAGCTTTGTGTTGTGTGAATTGAGTGGATCCTGTGGTGTTGTATATTTTGCCTTTCGATGAGCTTTCTGTTGGTGGTTGTGTTGTGTGTCTGGTGCGTGGCCTCCTTTGTCACGCTCAGGGTGAAATGTGTCTTTCTCTGTGTTGTGTGTTGTGTTACGTACTGTGTTCTGGGTTGTGTGTGCTGTGTACATGCTTTCCTGTGTGTTACGTATGGGGAAGGTGTTGGGTTGTCTGGGTATTTTGGGCATTGTGTGTGATGTTAATTGTGTGGTGTGTGTGATGTGCGTGTGTGCTTATTGTGTGTGTGATGTGTGTATTGGGTTGTGTTGACAGTGTGTGGTTCCGAGTGTGCTCTATATGGTATGCTTTTGGTTGTGTGTGTTATGTGTCGTGTGTTGAGTGCATGTCGTGTGCGTTCCTGGCGGTTGTGGGTGGTTCTGTATGAGTTGCGGGTGTTTTGTGTGTGTGACTGTGATTTGTGTGTGGCTGTGTTAGAGAGGTTGTGTGTGTGTTTGGCGGCTTGAGCTATGCGCATGAGGGGAGACATGTTGACTGTGTGGTTGTGCTTGCTTTGGGTGTCTCATGGAGTGTGCAGTATGTACCTGTGCAAAGACTTTCATGTGTATTGTGAGCAGTTTTGTGCCTTTGAGTATGTGCTGTGTCTCGGGTCTGTTGTGTGCTTCTGTGTTGTGCTCCTGTGTGAGGATATATGTGTGGTGTGTCTGCTTGGTTGTGTGTGTTGCGTGTAATGCACCAAGTGTGTCCTACGTGTGATCTTTGTTTTTTTGGGTGTGTTTTGCCTTTGTTTAATGTGTGCTGTGTGTCTTTTGCGTGGGTGAATGTGATTTCCGTGTGATTGTGTTTGAGTGGATTTGTGTGCGTTTGTTTGTTATGTGTGTGATGTCAGATGTGTTGTCTGTGTTTGGTTGTGCTTGTTTAGTGTTCCTCGTTGTGTGTGCTGTGTATACTCTCTCAAATGTGGTTTCTGTGTCTTGTGGGCTATTATGTGCTTTGTTGTGTCTGCTGTGTGTCCTGTGACTTTTGTTTTGTTACTGTATGGGTTTTGTGCACGTGTGCTTTGCGTACTGCTTTCCAAGGTGGATACGTGCGTGGGGTGTCTGTGTGTGACTGTGCACGTGGTGTGTCGTGTGTGACATGTGCGCTATGGGCTGTGATGTGTAGCGTGTGAAATGTGTGTTTTGTGTGTCTGTCGGGTTTGTTGTGTGTCTGGGGTCTGCCAGATTTGTTGGTCTATGGTAGTGATTTGTGGTGTTTGTTTTGTGTTTCTGTGTGTATTCTGTTGTGCCATGCGCTGTGCCATGTGTTCTTGAGTGTTTTGTGTTGTGTTGTATGTGATCTGTGCGTCTTGTTTGTTTTCTGTGTGTTGTGTACGAAATGTGCGTAGTATGGGTTACTTACTGCTTGTTGATCGCCTTGTGCTCTGCGTTTTGATCTGGGGCATGTTATGTGTGATATGTGCAGGTTTGATCTTTGTGTTGTGTGAATTGGGTGGATCCTGTGGTGTTGTATATTTTGCCTTTCGATGAGCATTCTGTTGGTGGTTGTGTTGTGTGTCTGGTGCGTGGCCTCCTTTGTCACGCTCAGGGTGAAATGTGTCTTTCTCTGTGTTGTGTGTTGTGTTACGTACTGTGTTCTGGGTTGTGTGTGCTGTGTACATGCTTTCCTGTGTGTTACGTATGGGGAAGGTGTTGGTTGGTCTGGGTATTTTGGGCATTGTGTGTGATGTTAATTGTGTGGTGTGTGTGATGTGCTTGTGTGCTTATTGTGTGTGTGTTGTGTGTATTGGGTTGTGCCGACAGTGTGTGGTTCTGAGTGTGCTCTATATGGTATGTTTGTGGTTGTGTGTGTTATGTGTCATGCGTTGAGTGCATGTCGTGTGCGTTCTTGGCGGTTGTGGGTGGTTCTGTATGTGCTGTGGGTGTTTTGTGTGTGTGACTGTGATTTGTGTGTGGCTGTGTTAGAGAAGTTGTGTGTGTGTTTGGCGGCTTGAGCTATGCGCATGAGGGGAGACATGTTGACTGTGTGGTTGTGCTTGCTTTGGGTGTCTCATGGAGTGTGCAGTATGTACCTGTGCAAAGACTTTCATGTGTATTGTGAGCAGTTTTGTGCCTTGAAGTATGTGCTGTGAGTCTCGGGTCTGTTGTGTGCTTCTGTGCTGTGCTCCTGTGTGAGGATATATGTGTGGTGTGTCTGCTTGGTTGTGTGTGTTGCGTGTAATGCACCAAGTGTGCGCTAAGTGTGATCTTTGTTTTTTTGTGTGTGTTTTGCCTTGGTTTTATGTGTGCTGTGTGTCTTTTGCGTGGGTGAATGTGATTTCCGTGTGATTGTGTTTGAGTGGATTTGTGTGCGTTTGTTTGTTAAGTGTGTGATGTGAGATGTGTTGTCTGTGTGTGGTTGTGCTTGTTTAGTGTGCCTCGTTGTGTGTGCTCTGTATACTCTCTCAAATGTGGTTTCTGTGTCTTGTGAGCTATTATGTGCTTTGTTGTGTCTGTGTGTGTCCTGTGACTTTTGTTTTGTTACTGTATGGGTTTTGTGCACGTGTGCTTTGCATAGTGCTTTCCTGGGTGGATACGTGCATGGGGTGTCTGTGTGTGACTGTGCACGTGGTGTGTCGTGTGTGACATGTGCGCTATGGGCTGTGATGTGTAGCGTGTGAAATGTGTGTTTTGTGTGTCTGTCGGGTTTGTTGTGTGTCTGGGGTCTGCCAGATTTGTTGGTCTATGGTAGTGATTTGTGGTGTTTGTTTTGTGTTTCTGTGTGTATTCTGTTGTGCCATGTGCTGTGCCATGTGTTCTTCAGTGTTTTGTGTTGTGTTGTATGTGATCTGTGCGTCTTGTTTGTTTTCTGTGTGTTGTGTACGAAATGTGCGTAGTATGGGTTACTTACTGCTTGTTGATCGCCTTGTGCTCTGCGTTTTGATCTGGGGCATGTTATGTGTGATATGTGCAGGTTTGATCTTTGTGTTGTGTGAATTGGGTGGATCCTGTGGTGTTGTATATTTTGCCTTTCGATGAGCTTTCTGTTGGTGGTTGTGTTGTGTGTCTGGTGCGTGGCCTCCTTTGTCACGCTCAGGGTGAAATGTGTCTTTCTCTGTGTTGTGTGTTGTGTTACGTACTGTGTTCTGGGTTGTGTGTGCTGTGTACATGCTTTCCTGTGTGTTACGTATGGGGAAGGTGTTGGTTGGTCTGGGTATTTTGGGCATTGTGTGTGATGTTAATTGTGTGGTGTGTGTGATGTGCTTGTGTGCTTATTGTGTGTGTGTTGTGTGTATTGGGTTGTGCTGACAGTGTGTGGTTCTGAGTGTGCTCTATATGGTATGTTTGTGGTTGTGTGTGTTATGTGTCGTTTGTTGAATGCATGTCGTGTGCGTTCTTGGGGGTTGTATGGTTCTGTATGAGTTGTGGGTGTTTTGTGTGTGTGACTGTGATTTGTGTGTGGCTGTGTTAGAGAGGTTGTGTGTGTGTTTGGCGGCTTGAGCTATGCGCATGAGGGGAGACATGTTGACTGTGTGGTTGTGCTTGCTTTGGGTGTCTCATGGAGGGTGCAGTATGTACCTGTGCAAAGACTTTCATGTGTATTGTGAGCAGTTTTGTGCCTTGAAGTATGTGCTGTGAGTGTCCGGTCTGTTGTGTGCTTCTGTGTTGTGCTCCTGTGTGAGGATATATGTGTGGTGTGTCTGCTTGGTTGTGTGTGTTGCGTGTAATGCACCAAGTGTGTGCTAAGTGTGATCTTTGTTTTTTTGTGTGTGTTTTGCCTTTGTTTAATGTGTGCTGTGTGTCTTTTGCGTGGGTGAATGTGATTTCCGTCTGATTGTGTTTGAGTGGATTTGTGTGCGTTTGTTTGTTATGTGTGTGATGTCAGATGTGTTGTCTGTGTTTGGTTGTGCTTGTTTAGTGTTCCTCGTTGTGTGTGCTGTGTATACTCTCTCAAATGTGGTTTCTGTGTCTTGTGGGCTATTAGGTGCTTTGTTGTGTCTGCTGTGTGTCCTGTGACTTTTGTTTTGTTACTGTATGGGTTTTGTGCACGTGTGCTTTACGTAGTGCTTTCCTGGGTGGATACGTGCGTGGGGTGTCTGTGTGTGACTGTGCACGTGGTGTGTCGTGTGTGACGTGTGCGCTACGGGCTGTGATGTGTAGCGTGTGAAATGTGTGTTTTGTGTGTCTGTCGGGTTTGTTGTGTGTCTGGGGTGCTGCCAGAGTTGGTCTATGGTAGTGATTTGTGGTGTTTGTTTGTGTTTCTGTGTGTATTCTGTGGTGCCATGCGGTGTGCCATGTGTTCTTGAGTGTTTTGTGTTGTGTTGTAAGTGATCTGTGCGTCTTGTTTGTTTTCTGTGTGTTGTGTACGAAATGTGCGTGGTATGGGTTATTTACAGCTTGTTGATCGCCTTGTGCTCTGCGTTTTGATCTGGGTCATGTCATGTGTGATATGTGCAGTTTTGAGCTTTGTGTTGTGTGAATTGAGTGGATCCTGTGGTGTTGTATATTTTGCCTTTCGATGAGCTTTCTGTTGGTGGTTGTGTTGTGTGTCTGGTGCGTGGCATCCTTTGTCACGCTCAGGGTGAAATGTGTCTTTCTCTGTGTTGTGTGTTGTGTTACGTACTGTGTTCTGGGTTGTGTGTGCTGTGTACATGCTTTCCTGTGTGTTACGTATGGGGAAGGTGTTGGGTTGTCTGGGTATTTTGGGCATTGTGTGTGATGTTAATTGTGTGGTGTGTGTGATGTGCGTGTGTGCTTATTGTGTGTGTGATGTGTGTATTGGGTTGTGTTGACAGTGTGTGGTTCTGAGTGTGCTCTATATGGTATGCTTTTGGTTGTGTGTGTTATGTGTCGTGTGTTGAGTGCATGTCGTGTGCGTTCCTGGCGGTTGTGGGTGGTTCTGTATGAGTTGCGGGTGTTTTGTGTGTGTGACTGTGATTTGTGTGTGGCTGTGTTAGAGAGGTTGTGTGTGTGTTTGGCGGCTTGAGCTATGCGCATGAGGGGAGACATGTTGACTGTGTGGTTGTGCTTGCTTTGGGTGTCTCATGGAGTGTGCAGTATGTACCTGTGCAAAGACTTTCATGTGTATTGTGAGCAGTTTTGTGCCTTTGAGTATGTGCTGTGTCTCGGGTCTGTTGTGTGCTTCTGTGTTGTGCTCCTGTGTGAGGATATATGTGTGGTGTGTCTGCTTGGTTGTGTGTGTTGCGTGTAATGCACCAAGTGTGTCCTACGTGTGATCTTTGTTTTTTTGGGTGTGTTTTGCCTTTGTTTAATGTGTGCTGTGTGTCTTTTGCGTGGGTGAATGTGATTTCCGTGTGATTGTGTTTGAGTGGATTTGTGTGCGTTTGTTTGTTATGTGTGTGATGTCAGATGTGTTGTCTGTGTTTGGTTGTGCTTGTTTAGTGTTCCTCGTTGTGTGTGCTGTGTATACTCTCTCAAATGTGGTTTCTGTGTCTTGTGGGCTATTATGTGCTTTGTTGTGTCTGCTGTGTGTCCTGTGACTTTTGTTTTGTTACTGTATGGGTTTTGTGCACGTGTGCTTTGCGTACTGCTTTCCAAGGTGGATACGTGCGTGGGGTGTCTGTGTGTGACTGTGCACGTGGTGTGTCGTGTGTGACATGTGCGCTATGGGCTGTGATGTGTAGCGTGTGAAATGTGTGTTTTGTGTGTCTGTCGGGTTTGTTGTGTGTCTGGGGTCTGCCAGATTTGTTGGTCTATGGTAGTGATTTGTGGTGTTTGTTTTGTGTTTCTGTGTGTATTCTGTTGTGCCATGCGCTGTGCCATGTGTTCTTGAGTGTTTTGTGTTGTGTTGTATGTGATCTGTGCGTCTTGTTTGTTTTCTGTGTGTTGTGTACGAAATGTGCGTAGTATGGGTTACTTACTGCTTGTTGATCGCCTTGTGCTCTGCGTTTTGATCTGGGGCATGTTATGTGTGATATGTGCAGGTTTGATCTTTGTGTTGTGTGAATTGGGTGGATCCTGTGGTGTTGTATATTTTGCCTTTCGATGAGCTTTCTGTTGGTGGTTGTGTTGTGTGTCTGGTGCGTGGCCTCCTTTGTCACGCTCAGGGTGAAATGTGTCTTTCTCTGTGTTGTGTGTTGTGTTACGTACTGTGTTCTGGGTTGTGTGTGCTGTGTACATGCTTTCCTGTGTGTTACGTATGGGGAAGGTGTTGGTTGGTCTGGGTATTTTGGGCATTGTGTGTGATGTTAATTGTGTGGTGTGTGTGATGTGCTTGTGTGCTTATTGTGTGTGTGTTGTGTGTATTGGGTTGTGCCGACAGTGTGTGGTTCTGAGTGTGCTCTATATGGTATGTTTGTGGTTGTGTGTGTTATGTGTCATGCGTTGAGTGCATGTCGTGTGCGTTCTTGGCGGTTGTGGGTGGTTCTGTATGTGCTGTGGGTGTTTTGTGTGTGTGACTGTGATTTGTGTGTGGCTGTGTTAGAGAAGTTGTGTGTGTGTTTGGCGGCTTGAGCTATGCGCATGAGGGGAGACATGTTGACTGTGTGGTTGTGCTTGCTTTGGGTGTCTCATGGAGTGTGCAGTATGTACCTGTGCAAAGACTTTCATGTGTATTGTGAGCAGTTTTGTGCCTTGAAGTATGTGCTGTGAGTCTCGGGTCTGTTGTGTGCTTCTGTGCTGTGCTCCTGTGTGAGGATATATGTGTGGTGTGTCTGCTTGGTTGTGTGTGTTGCGTGTAATGCACCAAGTGTGCGCTAAGTGTGATCTTTGTTTTTTTGTGTGTGTTTTGCCTTGGTTTTATGTGTGCTGTGTGTCTTTTGCGTGGGTGAATGTGATTTCCGTGTGATTGTGTTTGAGTGGATTTGTGTGCGTTTGTTTGTTAAGTGTGTGATGTGAGATGTGTTGTCTGTGTGTGGTTGTGCTTGTTTAGTGTGCCTCGTTGTGTGTGCTCTGTATACTCTCTCAAATGTGGTTTCTGTGTCTTGTGAGCTATTATGTGCTTTGTTGTGTCTGTGTGTGTCCTGTGACTTTTGTTTTGTTACTGTATGGGTTTTGTGCACGTGTGCTTTGCATAGTGCTTTCCTGGGTGGATACGTGCATGGGGTGTCTGTGTGTGACTGTGCACGTGGTGTGTCGTGTGTGACATGTGCGCTATGGGCTGTGATGTGTAGCGTGTGAAATGTGTGTTTTGTGTGTCTGTCGGGTTTGTTGTGTGTCTGGGGTCTGCCAGATTTGTTGGTCTATGGTAGTGATTTGTGGTGTTTGTTTTGTGTTTCTGTGTGTATTCTGTTGTGCCATGTGCTGTGCCATGTGTTCTTCAGTGTTTTGTGTTGTGTTGTATGTGATCTGTTCGTCTTGTTTGTTTTCTGTGTGTTGTGTACGAAATGTGCGTAGTATGGGTTACTTACTGCTTGTTGATCGCCTTGTGCTCTGCGTTTTGATCTGGGGCATGTTATGTGTGATATGTGCAGGTTTGATCTTTGTGTTGTGTGAATTGGGTGGATCCTGTGGTGTTGTATATTTTGCCTTTCGATGAGCTTTCTGTTGGTGGTTGTGTTGTGTGTCTGGTGCGTGGCCTCCTTTGTCACACTCAGGGTGAAATGTGTCTTTCTCTGTGTTGTGTGTTGTGTTACGTACTGTGTTCTGGGTTGTGTGTGCTGTGTACATGCTTTCCTGTGTGTTACGTATGGGGAAGGTGTTGGTTGGTCTGGGTATTTTGGGCATTGTGTGTGATGTTAATTGTGTGGTGTGTGTGATGTGCTTGTGTGCTTATTGTGTGTGTGTTGTGTGTATTGGGTTGTGCTGACAGTGTGTGGTTCTGAGTGTGCTCTATATGGTATGTTTGTGGTTGTGTGTGTTATGTGTCGTTTGTTGAATGCATGTCGTGTGCGTTCTTGGGGGTTGTATGGTTCTGTATGAGTTGTGGGTGTTTTGTGTGTGTGACTGTGATTTGTGTGTGGCTGTGTTAGAGAGGTTGTGTGTGTGTTTGGCGGCTTGAGCTATGCGCATGAGGGGAGACATGTTGACTGTGTGGTTGTGCTTGCTTTGGGTGTCTCATGGAGGGTGCAGTATGTACCTGTGCAAAGACTTTCATGTGTATTGTGAGCAGTTTTGTGCCTTGAAGTATGTGCTGTGAGTGTCCGGTCTGTTGTGTGCTTCTGTGTTGTGCTCCTGTGTGAGGATATATGTGTGGTGTGTCTGCTTGGTTGTGTGTGTTGCGTGTAATGCACCAAGTGTGTGCTAAGTGTGATCTTTGTTTTTTTGTGTGTGTTTTGCCTTTGTTTAATGTGTGCTGTGTGTCTTTTGCGTGGGTGAATGTGATTTCCGTCTGATTGTGTTTGAGTGGATTTGTGTGCGTTTGTTTGTTATGTGTGTGATGTCAGATGTGTTGTCTGTGTTTGGTTGTGCTTGTTTAGTTTTCCTCGTTGTGTGTGCTGTGTATACTCTCTCAAATGTGGTTTCTGTGTCTTGTGGGCTATTAGGTGCTTTGTTGTGTCTGCTGTGTGTCCTGTGACTTTTGTTTTGTTACTGTATGGGTTTTGTGCACGTGTGCTTTACGTAGTGCTTTCCTGGGTGGATACGTGCGTGGGGTGTCTGTGTGTGACTGTGCACGTGGTGTGTCGTGTGTGACGTGTGCGCTACGGGCTGTGATGTGTAGCGTGTGAAATGTGTGTTTTGTGTGTCTGTCGGGTTTGTTGTGTGTCTGGGGTGCTGCCAGAGTTGGTCTATGGTAGTGATTTGTGGTGTTTGTTTGTGTTTCTGTGTGTATTCTGTGGTGCCATGCGGTGTGCCATGTGTTCTTGAGTGTTTTGTGTTGTGTTGTAAGTGATCTGTGCGTCTTGTTTGTTTTCTGTGTGTTGTGTACGAAATGTGCGTGGTATGGGTTATTTACAGCTTGTTGATCGCCTTGTGCTCTGCGTTTTGATCTGGGTCATGTCATGTGTGATATGTGCAGTTTTGAGCTTTGTGTTGTGTGAATTGAGTGGATCCTGTGGTGTTGTATATTTTGCCTTTCGATGAGCTTTCTGTTGGTGGTTGTGTTGTGTGTCTGGTGCGTGGCCTCCTTTGTCACGCTCAGGGTGAAATGTGTCTTTCTCTTTGTTGTGTGTTGTGTTACGTACTGTGTTCTGGGTTGTGTGTGCTGTGTACATGCTTTCCTGTGTGTTACGTATGGGGAAGGTGTTGGGTGGTCTGGGTATTTTGGGCATTGTGTGTGATGTTAATTGTGTGGTGTGTGTGATGTGCGTGTGTGCTTATTGTGTGTGTGTTGTGTGTATTGGGTTGTGCCGACAGTGTGTGGTTCTGAGTGTGCTCTATATGGTATGCTTTTGGTTGTGTGTGTTATGTGTCGTGTGTTGAGTGCATGTCGTGTGCGTTCCTGGCGGTTGTGGGTGGTTCTGTATGAGTTGCGGGTGTTTTGTGTGTGTGACTGTGATTTGTGTGTGGCTGTGTTAGAGAGGTTGTGTGTGTGTTTGGCGGCTTGAGCTATGCGCATGAGGGGAGACATGTTGACTGTGTGGTTGTGCTTGCTTTGGGTGTCTCATGGAGTGTGCAGTATGTACCTGTGCAAAGACTTTCATGTGTATTGTGAGCAGTTTTGTGCCTTTGAGTATGTGCTGTGTCTCGGGTCTGTTGTGTGCTTCTGTGTTGTGCTCCTGTGTGAGGATATATGTGTGGTGTGTCTGCTTGGTTGTGTGTGTTGCGTGTAATGCACCAAGTGTGTCCTACGTGTGATCTTTGTTTTTTTGGGTGTGTTTTGCCTTTGTTTAATGTGTGCTGTGTGTCTTTTGCGTGGGTGAATGTGATTTCCGTGTGATTGTGTTTGAGTGGATTTGTGTGCGTTTGTTTGTTATGTGTGTGATGTCAGATGTGTTGTCTGTGTTTGGTTGTGCTTGTTTAGTGTTCCTCGTTGTGTGTGCTGTGTATACTCTCTCAAATGTGGTTTCTGTGTCTTGTGGGCTATTATGTGCTTTGTTGTGTCTGCTGTGTGTCCTGTGACTTTTGTTTTGTTACTGTATGGGTTTTGTGCACGTGTGCTTTGCGTACTGCTTTCCAAGGTGGATACGTGCGTGGGGTGTCTGTGTGTGACTGTGCACGTGGTGTGTCGTGTGTGACATGTGCGCTATGGGCTGTGATGTGTAGCGTGTGAAATGTGTGTTTTGTGTGTCTGTCGGGTTTGTTGTGTGTCTGGGGTCTGCCAGATTTGTTGGTCTATGGTAGTGATTTGTGGTGTTTGTTTTGTGTTTCTGTGTGTATTCTGTTGTGCCATGCGCTGTGCCATGTGTTCTTGAGTGTTTTGTGTTGTGTTGTATGTGATCTGTGCGTCTTGTTTGTTTTCTGTGTGTTGTGTACGAAATGTGCGTAGTATGGGTTACTTACTGCTTGTTGATCGCCTTGTGCTCTGCGTTTTGATCTGGGGCATGTTATGTGTGATATGTGCAGGTTTGATCTTTGTGTTGTGTGAATTGGGTGGATCCTGTGGTGTTGTATATTTTGCCTTTCGATGAGCTTTCTGTTGGTGGTTGTGTTGTGTGTCTGGTGCGTGGCCTCCTTTGTCACGCTCAGGGTGAAATGTGTCTTTCTCTGTGTTGTGTGTTGTGTTACGTACTGTGTTCTGGGTTGTGTGTGCTGTGTACATGCTTTCCTGTGTGTTACGTATGGGGAAGGTGTTGGTTGGTCTGGGTATTTTGGGCATTGTGTGTGATGTTAATTGTGTGGTGTGTGTGATGTGCTTGTGTGCTTATTGTGTGTGTGTTGTGTGTATTGGGTTGTGCCGACAGTGTGTGGTTCTGAGTGTGCTCTATATGGTATGTTTGTGGTTGTGTGTGTTATGTGTCATGCGTTGAGTGCATGTCGTGTGCGTTCTTGGCGGTTGTGGGTGGTTCTGTATGTGCTGTGGGTGTTTTGTGTGTGTGACTGTGATTTGTGTGTGGCTGTGTTAGAGAAGTTGTGTGTGTGTTTGGCGGCTTGAGCTATGCGCATGAGGGGAGACATGTTGACTGTGTGGTTGTGCTTGCTTTGGGTGTCTCATGGAGTGTGCAGTATGTACCTGTGCAAAGACTTTCATGTGTATTGTGAGCAGTTTTGTGCCTTGAAGTATGTGCTGTGAGTCTCGGGTCTGTTGTGTGCTTCTGTGCTGTGCTCCTGTGTGAGGATATATGTGTGGTGTGTCTGCTTGGTTGTGTGTGTTGCGTGTAATGCACCAAGTGTGCGCTAAGTGTGATCTTTGTTTTTTTGTGTGTGTTTTGCCTTGGTTTTATGTGTGCTGTGTGTCTTTTGCGTGGGTGAATGTGATTTCCGTGTGATTGTGTTTGAGTGGATTTGTGTGCGTTTGTTTGTTAAGTGTGTGATGTGAGATGTGTTGTCTGTGTGTGGTTGTGCTTGTTTAGTGTGCCTCGTTGTGTGTGCTCTGTATACTCTCTCAAATGTGGTTTCTGTGTCTTGTGAGCTATTATGTGCTTTGTTGTGTCTGTGTGTGTCCTGTGACTTTTGTTTTGTTACTGTATGGGTTTTGTGCACGTGTGCTTTGCATAGTGCTTTCCTGGGTGGATACGTGCATGGGGTGTCTGTGTGTGACTGTGCACGTGGTGTGTCGTGTGTGACATGTGCGCTATGGGCTGTGATGTGTAGCGTGTGAAATGTGTGTTTTGTGTGTCTGTCGGGTTTGTTGTGTGTCTGGGGTCTGCCAGATTTGTTGGTCTATGGTAGTGATTTGTGGTGTTTGTTTTGTGTTTCTGTGTGTATTCTGTTGTGCCATGTGCTGTGCCATGTGTTCTTCAGTGTTTTGTGTTGTGTTGTATGTGATCTGTTCGTCTTGTTTGTTTTCTGTGTGTTGTGTACGAAATGTGCGTAGTATGGGTTACTTACTGCTTGTTGATCGCCTTGTGCTCTGCGTTTTGATCTGGGGCATGTTATGTGTGATATGTGCAGGTTTGATCTTTGTGTTGTGTGAATTGGGTGGATCCTGTGGTGTTGTATATTTTGCCTTTCGATGAGCTTTCTGTTGGTGGTTGTGTTGTGTGTCTGGTGCGTGGCCTCCTTTGTCACGCTCAGGGTGAAATGTGTCTTTCTCTGTGTTGTGTGTTGTGTTACGTACTGTGTTCTGGGTTGTGTGTGCTGTGTACATGCTTTCCTGTGTGTTACGTATGGGGAAGGTGTTGGTTGGTCTGGGTATTTTGGGCATTGTGTGTGATGTTAATTGTGTGGTGTGTGTGATGTGCTTGTGTGCTTATTGTGTGTGTGTTGTGTGTATTGGGTTGTGCTGACAGTGTGTGGTTCTGAGTGTGCTCTATATGGTATGTTTGTGGTTGTGTGTGTTATGTGTCGTTTGTTGAATGCATGTCGTGTGCGTTCTTGGGGGTTGTATGGTTCTGTATGAGTTGTGGGTGTTTTGTGTGTGTGACTGTGATTTGTGTGTGGCTGTGTTAGAGAGGTTGTGTGTGTGTTTGGCGGCTTGAGCTATGCGCATGAGGGGAGACATGTTGACTGTGTGGTTGTGCTTGCTTTGGGTGTCTCATGGAGGGTGCAGTATGTACCTGTGCAAAGACTTTCATGTGTATTGTGAGCAGTTTTGTGCCTTGAAGTATGTGCTGTGAGTGTCCGGTCTGTTGTGTGCTTCTGTGTTGTGCTCCTGTGTGAGGATATATGTGTGGTGTGTCTGCTTGGTTGTGTGTGTTGCGTGTAATGCACCAAGTGTGTGCTAAGTGTGATCTTTGTTTTTTTGTGTGTGTTTTGCCTTTGTTTAATGTGTGCTGTGTGTCTTTTGCGTGGGTGAATGTGATTTCCGTCTGATTGTGTTTGAGTGGATTTGTGTGCGTTTGTTTGTTATGTGTGTGATGTCAGATGTGTTGTCTGTGTTTGGTTGTGCTTGTTTAGTGTTCCTCGTTGTGTGTGCTGTGTATACTCTCTCAAATGTGGTTTCTGTGTCTTGTGGGCTATTAGGTGCTTTGTTGTGTCTGCTGTGTGTCCTGTGACTTTTGTTTTGTTACTGTATGGGTTTTGTGCACGTGTGCTTTACGTAGTGCTTTCCTGGGTGGATACGTGCGTGGGGTGTCTGTGTGTGACTGTGCACGTGGTGTGTCGTGTGTGACGTGTGCGCTACGGGCTGTGATGTGTAGCGTGTGAAATGTGTGTTTTGTGTGTCTGTCGGGTTTGTTGTGTGTCTGGGGTGCTGCCAGAGTTGGTCTATGGTAGTGATTTGTGGTGTTTGTTTGTGTTTCTGTGTGTATTCTGTGGTGCCATGCGGTGTGCCATGTGTTCTTGAGTGTTTTGTGTTGTGTTGTAAGTGATCTGTGCGTCTTGTTTGTTTTCTGTGTGTTGTGTACGAAATGTGCGTGGTATGGGTTATTTACAGCTTGTTGATCGCCTTGTGCTCTGCGTTTTGATCTGGGTCATGTCATGTGTGATATGTGCAGTTTTGAGCTTTGTGTTGTGTGAATTGAGTGGATCCTGTGGTGTTGTATATTTTGCCTTTCGATGAGCTTTCTGTTGGTGGTTGTGTTGTGTGTCTGGTGCGTGGCATCCTTTGTCACGCTCAGGGTGAAATATGTCTTTCTCTGTGTTGTGTGTTGTGTTACGTACTGTGTTCTGGGTTGTGTGTGCTGTGTACATGCTTTCCTGTGTGTTACGTATGGGGAAGGTGTTGGGTTGTCTGGGTATTTTGGGCATTGTGTGTGATGTTAATTGTGTGGTGTGTGTGATGTGCGTGTGTGCTTATTGTGTGTGTGATGTGTGTATTGGGTTGTGTTGACAGTGTGTGGTTCTGAGTGTGCTCTATATGGTATGCTTTTGGTTGTGTGTGTTATGTGTCGTGTGTTGAGTGCATGTCGTGTGCGTTCCTGGCGGTTGTGGGTGGTTCTGTATGAGTTGCGGGTGTTTTGTGTGTGTGACTGTGATTTGTGTGTGGCTGTGTTAGAGAGGTTGTGTGTGTGTTTGGCGGCTTGAGCTATGCGCATGAGGGGAGACATGTTGACTGTGTGGTTGTGCTTGCTTTGGGTGTCTCATGGAGTGTGCAGTATGTACCTGTGCAAAGACTTTCATGTGTATTGTGAGCAGTTTTGTGCCTTTGAGTATGTGCTGTGTCTCGGGTCTGTTGTGTGCTTCTGTGTTGTGCTCCTGTGTGAGGATATATGTGTGGTGTGTCTGCTTGGTTGTGTGTGTTGCGTGTAATGCACCAAGTGTGTCCTACGTGTGATCTTTGTTTTTTTGGGTGTGTTTTGCCTTTGTTTAATGTGTGCTGTGTGTCTTTTGCGTGGGTGAATGTGATTTCCGTGTGATTGTGTTTGAGTGGATTTGTGTGCGTTTGTTTGTTATGTGTGTGATGTCAGATGTGTTGTCTGTGTTTGGTTGTGCTTGTTTAGTGTTCCTCGTTGTGTGTGCTGTGTATACTCTCTCAAATGTGGTTTCTGTGTCTTGTGGGCTATTATGTGCTTTGTTGTGTCTGCTGTGTGTCCTGTGACTTTTGTTTTGTTACTGTATGGGTTTTGTGCACGTGTGCTTTGCGTACTGCTTTCCAAGGTGGATACGTGCGTGGGGTGTCTGTGTGTGACTGTGCACGTGGTGTGTCGTGTGTGACATGTGCGCTATGGGCTGTGATGTGTAGCGTGTGAAATGTGTGTTTTGTGTGTCTGTCGGGTTTGTTGTGTGTCTGGGGTCTGCCAGATTTGTTGGTCTATGGTAGTGATTTGTGGTGTTTGTTTTGTGTTTCTGTGTGTATTCTGTTGTGCCATGCGCTGTGCCATGTGTTCTTGAGTGTTTTGTGTTGTGTTGTATGTGATCTGTGCGTCTTGTTTGTTTTCTGTGTGTTGTGTACGAAATGTGCGTAGTATGGGTTACTTACTGCTTGTTGATCGCCTTGTGCTCTGCGTTTTGATCTGGGGCATGTTATGTGTGATATGTGCAGGTTTGATCTTTGTGTTGTGTGAATTGGGTGGATCCTGTGGTGTTGTATATTTTGCCTTTCGATGAGCTTTCTGTTGGTGGTTGTGTTGTGTGTCTGGTGCGTGGCCTCCTTTGTCACGCTCAGGGTGAAATGTGTCTTTCTCTGTGTTGTGTGTTGTGTTACGTACTGTGTTCTGGGTTGTGTGTGCTGTGTACATGCTTTCCTGTGTGTTACGTATGGGGAAGGTGTTGGTTGGTCTGGGTATTTTGGGCATTGTGTGTGATGTTAATTGTGTGGTGTGTGTGATGTGCTTGTGTGCTTATTGTGTGTGTGTTGTGTGTATTGGGTTGTGCCGACAGTGTGTGGTTCTGAGTGTGCTCTATATGGTATGTTTGTGGTTGTGTGTGTTATGTGTCATGCGTTGAGTGCATGTCGTGTGCGTTCTTGGCGGTTGTGGGTGGTTCTGTATGTGCTGTGGGTGTTTTGTGTGTGTGACTGTGATTTGTGTGTGGCTGTGTTAGAGAAGTTGTGTGTGTGTTTGGCGGCTTGAGCTATGCGCATGAGGGGAGACATGTTGACTGTGTGGTTGTGCTTGCTTTGGGTGTCTCATGGAGTGTGCAGTATGTACCTGTGCAAAGACTTTCATGTGTATTGTGAGCAGTTTTGTGCCTTGAAGTATGTGCTGTGAGTCTCGGGTCTGTTGTGTGCTTCTGTGCTGTGCTCCTGTGTGAGGATATATGTGTGGTGTGTCTGCTTGGTTGTGTGTGTTGCGTGTAATGCACCAAGTGTGCGCTAAGTGTGATCTTTGTTTTTTTGTGTGTGTTTTGCCTTGGTTTTATGTGTGCTGTGTGTCTTTTGCGTGGGTGAATGTGATTTCCGTGTGATTGTGTTTGAGTGGATTTGTGTGCGTTTGTTTGTTAAGTGTGTGATGTGAGATGTGTTGTCTGTGTGTGGTTGTGCTTGTTTAGTGTGCCTCGTTGTGTGTGCTCTGTATACTCTCTCAAATGTGGTTTCTGTGTCTTGTGAGCTATTATGTGCTTTGTTGTGTCTGTGTGTGTCCTGTGACTTTTGTTTTGTTACTGTATGGGTTTTGTGCACGTGTGCTTTGCATAGTGCTTTCCTGGGTGGATACGTGCATGGGGTGTCTGTGTGTGACTGTGCACGTGGTGTGTCGTGTGTGACATGTGCGCTATGGGCTGTGATGTGTAGCGTGTGAAATGTGTGTTTTGTGTGTCTGTCGGGTTTGTTGTGTGTCTGGGGTCTGCCAGATTTGTTGGTCTATGGTAGTGATTTGTGGTGTTTGTTTTGTGTTTCTGTGTGTATTCTGTTGTGCCATGTGCTGTGCCATGTGTTCTTCAGTGTTTTGTGTTGTGTTGTATGTGATCTGTTCGTCTTGTTTGTTTTCTGTGTGTTGTGTACGAAATGTGCGTAGTATGGGTTACTTACTGCTTGTTGATCGCCTTGTGCTCTGCGTTTTGATCTGGGGCATGTTATGTGTGATATGTGCAGGTTTGATCTTTGTGTTGTGTGAATTGGGTGGATCCTGTGGTGTTGTATATTTTGCCTTTCGATGAGCTTTCTGTTGGTGGTTGTGTTGTGTGTCTGGTGCGTGGCCTCCTTTGTCACACTCAGGGTGAAATGTGTCTTTCTCTGTGTTGTGTGTTGTGTTACGTACTGTGTTCTGGGTTGTGTGTGCTGTGTACATGCTTTCCTGTGTGTTACGTATGGGGAAGGTGTTGGTTGGTCTGGGTATTTTGGGCATTGTGTGTGATGTTAATTGTGTGGTGTGTGTGATGTGCTTGTGTGCTTATTGTGTGTGTGTTGTGTGTATTGGGTTGTGCTGACAGTGTGTGGTTCTGAGTGTGCTCTATATGGTATGTTTGTGGTTGTGTGTGTTATGTGTCGTTTGTTGAATGCATGTCGTGTGCGTTCTTGGGGGTTGTATGGTTCTGTATGAGTTGTGGGTGTTTTGTGTGTGTGACTGTGATTTGTGTGTGGCTGTGTTAGAGAGGTTGTGTGTGTGTTTGGCGGCTTGAGCTATGCGCATGAGGGGAGACATGTTGACTGTGTGGTTGTGCTTGCTTTGGGTGTCTCATGGAGGGTGCAGTATGTACCTGTGCAAAGACTTTCATGTGTATTGTGAGCAGTTTTGTGCCTTGAAGTATGTGCTGTGAGTGTCCGGTCTGTTGTGTGCTTCTGTGTTGTGCTCCTGTGTGAGGATATATGTGTGGTGTGTCTGCTTGGTTGTGTGTGTTGCGTGTAATGCACCAAGTGTGTGCTAAGTGTGATCTTTGTTTTTTTGTGTGTGTTTTGCCTTTGTTTAATGTGTGCTGTGTGTCTTTTGCGTGGGTGAATGTGATTTCCGTCTGATTGTGTTTGAGTGGATTTGTGTGCGTTTGTTTGTTATGTGTGTGATGTCAGATGTGTTGTCTGTGTTTGGTTGTGCTTGTTTAGTTTTCCTCGTTGTGTGTGCTGTGTATACTCTCTCAAATGTGGTTTCTGTGTCTTGTGGGCTATTAGGTGCTTTGTTGTGTCTGCTGTGTGTCCTGTGACTTTTGTTTTGTTACTGTATGGGTTTTGTGCACGTGTGCTTTACGTAGTGCTTTCCTGGGTGGATACGTGCGTGGGGTGTCTGTGTGTGACTGTGCACGTGGTGTGTCGTGTGTGACGTGTGCGCTACGGGCTGTGATGTGTAGCGTGTGAAATGTGTGTTTTGTGTGTCTGTCGGGTTTGTTGTGTGTCTGGGGTGCTGCCAGAGTTGGTCTATGGTAGTGATTTGTGGTGTTTGTTTGTGTTTCTGTGTGTATTCTGTGGTGCCATGCGGTGTGCCATGTGTTCTTGAGTGTTTTGTGTTGTGTTGTAAGTGATCTGTGCGTCTTGTTTGTTTTCTGTGTGTTGTGTACGAAATGTGCGTGGTATGGGTTATTTACAGCTTGTTGATCGCCTTGTGCTCTGCGTTTTGATCTGGGTCATGTCATGTGTGATATGTGCAGTTTTGAGCTTTGTGTTGTGTGAATTGAGTGGATCCTGTGGTGTTGTATATTTTGCCTTTCGATGAGCTTTCTGTTGGTGGTTGTGTTGTGTGTCTGGTGCGTGGCCTCCTTTGTCACGCTCAGGGTGAAATGTGTCTTTCTCTTTGTTGTGTGTTGTGTTACGTACTGTGTTCTGGGTTGTGTGTGCTGTGTACATGCTTTCCTGTGTGTTACGTATGGGGAAGGTGTTGGGTGGTCTGGGTATTTTGGGCATTGTGTGTGATGTTAATTGTGTGGTGTGTGTGATGTGCGTGTGTGCTTATTGTGTGTGTGTTGTGTGTATTGGGTTGTGCCGACAGTGTGTGGTTCTGAGTGTGCTCTATATGGTATGCTTTTGGTTGTGTGTGTTATGTGTCGTGTGTTGAGTGCATGTCGTGTGCGTTCCTGGCGGTTGTGGGTGGTTCTGTATGAGTTGCGGGTGTTTTGTGTGTGTGACTGTGATTTGTGTGTGGCTGTGTTAGAGAGGTTGTGTGTGTGTTTGGCGGCTTGAGCTATGCGCATGAGGGGAGACATGTTGACTGTGTGGTTGTGCTTGCTTTGGGTGTCTCATGGAGTGTGCAGTATGTACCTGTGCAAAGACTTTCATGTGTATTGTGAGCAGTTTTGTGCCTTTGAGTATGTGCTGTGTCTCGGGTCTGTTGTGTGCTTCTGTGTTGTGCTCCTGTGTGAGGATATATGTGTGGTGTGTCTGCTTGGTTGTGTGTGTTGCGTGTAATGCACCAAGTGTGTCCTACGTGTGATCTTTGTTTTTTTGGGTGTGTTTTGCCTTTGTTTAATGTGTGCTGTGTGTCTTTTGCGTGGGTGAATGTGATTTCCGTGTGATTGTGTTTGAGTGGATTTGTGTGCGTTTGTTTGTTATGTGTGTGATGTCAGATGTGTTGTCTGTGTTTGGTTGTGCTTGTTTAGTGTTCCTCGTTGTGTGTGCTGTGTATACTCTCTCAAATGTGGTTTCTGTGTCTTGTGGGCTATTATGTGCTTTGTTGTGTCTGCTGTGTGTCCTGTGACTTTTGTTTTGTTACTGTATGGGTTTTGTGCACGTGTGCTTTGCGTACTGCTTTCCAAGGTGGATACGTGCGTGGGGTGTCTGTGTGTGACTGTGCACGTGGTGTGTCGTGTGTGACATGTGCGCTATGGGCTGTGATGTGTAGCGTGTGAAATGTGTGTTTTGTGTGTCTGTCGGGTTTGTTGTGTGTCTGGGGTCTGCCAGATTTGTTGGTCTATGGTAGTGATTTGTGGTGTTTGTTTTGTGTTTCTGTGTGTATTCTGTTGTGCCATGCGCTGTGCCATGTGTTCTTGAGTGTTTTGTGTTGTGTTGTATGTGATCTGTGCGTCTTGTTTGTTTTCTGTGTGTTGTGTACGAAATGTGCGTAGTATGGGTTACTTACTGCTTGTTGATCGCCTTGTGCTCTGCGTTTTGATCTGGGGCATGTTATGTGTGATATGTGCAGGTTTGATCTTTGTGTTGTGTGAATTGGGTGGATCCTGTGGTGTTGTATATTTTGCCTTTCGATGAGCTTTCTGTTGGTGGTTGTGTTGTGTGTCTGGTGCGTGGCCTCCTTTGTCACGCTCAGGGTGAAATGTGTCTTTCTCTGTGTTGTGTGTTGTGTTACGTACTGTGTTCTGGGTTGTGTGTGCTGTGTACATGCTTTCCTGTGTGTTACGTATGGGGAAGGTGTTGGTTGGTCTGGGTATTTTGGGCATTGTGTGTGATGTTAATTGTGTGGTGTGTGTGATGTGCTTGTGTGCTTATTGTGTGTGTGTTGTGTGTATTGGGTTGTGCTGACAGTGTGTGGTTCTGAGTGTGCTCTATATGGTATGTTTGTGGTTGTGTGTGTTATGTGTCGTTTGTTGAATGCATGTCGTGTGCGTTCTTGGGGGTTGTATGGTTCTGTATGAGTTGTGGGTGTTTTGTGTGTGTGACTGTGATTTGTGTGTGGCTGTGTTAGAGAGGTTGTGTGTGTGTTTGGCGGCTTGAGCTATGCGCATGAGGGGAGACATGTTGACTGTGTGGTTGTGCTTGCTTTGGGTGTCTCATGGAGTGTGCAGTATGTACCTGTGCAAAGACTTTCATGTGTATTGTGAGCAGTTTTGTGCCTTGAAGTATGTGCTGTGAGTCTCGGGTCTGTTGTGTGCTTCTGTGCTGTGCTCCTGTGTGAGGATATATGTGTGGTGTGTCTGCTTGGTTGTGTGTGTTGCGTGTAATGCACCAAGTGTGCGCTAAGTGTGATCTTTGTTTTTTTGTGTGTGTTTTGCCTTGGTTTTATGTGTGCTGTGTGTCTTTTGCGTGGGTGAATGTGATTTCCGTGTGATTGTGTTTGAGTGGATTTGTGTGCGTTTGTTTGTTAAGTGTGTGATGTGAGATGTGTTGTCTGTGTGTGGTTGTGCTTGTTTAGTGTGCCTCGTTGTGTGTGCTCTGTATACTCTCTCAAATGTGGTTTCTGTGTCTTGTGAGCTATTATGTGCTTTGTTGTGTCTGTGTGTGTCCTGTGACTTTTGTTTTGTTACTGTATGGGTTTTGTGCACGTGTGCTTTGCATAGTGCTTTCCTGGGTGGATACGTGCATGGGGTGTCTGTGTGTGACTGTGCACGTGGTGTGTCGTGTGTGACATGTGCGCTATGGGCTGTGATGTGTAGCGTGTGAAATGTGTGTTTTGTGTGTCTGTCGGGTTTGTTGTGTGTCTGGGGTCTGCCAGATTTGTTGGTCTATGGTAGTGATTTGTGGTGTTTGTTTTGTGTTTCTGTGTGTATTCTGTTGTGCCATGTGCTGTGCCATGTGTTCTTCAGTGTTTTGTGTTGTGTTGTATGTGATCTGTGCGTCTTGTTTGTTTTCTGTGTGTTGTGTACGAAATGTGCGTAGTATGGGTTACTTACTGCTTGTTGATCGCCTTGTGCTCTGCGTTTTGATCTGGGGCATGTTATGTGTGATATGTGCAGGTTTGATCTTTGTGTTGTGTGAATTGGGTGGATCCTGTGGTGTTGTATATTTTGCCTTTCGATGAGCTTTCTGTTGGTGGTTGTGTTGTGTGTCTGGTGCGTGGCCTCCTTTGTCACGCTCAGGGTGAAATGTGTCTTTCTCTGTGTTGTGTGTTGTGTTACGTACTGTGTTCTGGGTTGTGTGTGCTGTGTACATGCTTTCCTGTGTGTTACGTATGGGGAAGGTGTTGGTTGGTCTGGGTATTTTGGGCATTGTGTGTGATGTTAATTGTGTGGTGTGTGTGATGTGCTTGTGTGCTTATTGTGTGTGTGTTGTGTGTATTGGGTTGTGCTGACAGTGTGTGGTTCTGAGTGTGCTCTATATGGTATGTTTGTGGTTGTGTGTGTTATGTGTCGTTTGTTGAATGCATGTCGTGTGCGTTCTTGGGGGTTGTATGGTTCTGTATGAGTTGTGGGTGTTTTGTGTGTGTGACTGTGATTTGTGTGTGGCTGTGTTAGAGAGGTTGTGTGTGTGTTTGGCGGCTTGAGCTATGCGCATGAGGGGAGACATGTTGACTGTGTGGTTGTGCTTGCTTTGGGTGTCTCATGGAGTGTGCAGTATGTACCTGTGCAAAGACTTTCATGTGTATTGTGAGCAGTTTTGTGCCTTGAAGTATGTGCTGTGAGTCTCGGGACTGTTGTGTGCTTCTGTGCTGTGCTCCTGTGTGAGGATATATGTGTGGTGTGTCTGCTTGGTTGTGTGTGTTGCGTGTAATGCACCAAGTGTGCGCTAAGTGTGATCTTTGTTTTTTTGTGTGTGTTTTGCCTTGGTTTTATGTGTGCTGTGTGTCTTTTGCGTGGGTGAATGTGATTTCCGTGTGATTGTGTTTGAGTGGATTTGTGTGCGTTTGTTTGTTAAGTGTGTGATGTGAGATGTGTTGTCTGTGTGTGGTTGTGCTTGTTTAGTGTGCCTCGTTGTGTGTGCTCTGTATACTCTCTCAAATGTGGTTTCTGTGTCTTGTGAGCTATTATGTGCTTTGTTGTGTCTGTGTGTGTCCTGTGACTTTTGTTTTGTTACTGTATGGGTTTTGTGCACGTGTGCTTTGCATAGTGCTTTCCTGGGTGGATACGTGCATGGGGTGTCTGTGTGTGACTGTGCACGTGGTGTGTCGTGTGTGACATGTGCGCTATGGGCTGTGATGTGTAGCGTGTGAAATGTGGGTTTTGTGTGTCTGTCGGGTTTGTTGTGTGTCTGGGGTCTGCCAGATTTGTTGGTCTATGGTAGTGATTTGTGGTGTTTGTTTTGTGTTTCTGTGTGTATTCTGTTGTGCCATGTGCTGTGCCATGTGTTCTTCAGTGTTTTGTGTTGTGTTGTATGTGATCTGTGCGTCTTGTTTGTTTTCTGTGTGTTGTGTACGAAATGTGCGTAGTATGGGTTACTTACTGCTTGTTGATCGCCTTGTGCTCTGCGTTTTGATCTGGGGCATGTTATGTGTGATATGTGCAGGTTTGATCTTTGTGTTGTGTGAATTGGGTGGATCCTGTGGTGTTGTATATTTTGCCTTTCGATGAGCTTTCTGTTGGTGGTTGTGTTGTGTGTCTGGTGCGTGGCCTCCTTTGTCACGCTCAGGGTGAAATGTGTCTTTCTCTGTGTTGTGTGTTGTGTTACGTACTGTGTTCTGGGTTGTGTGTGCTGTGTACATGCTTTCCTGTGTGTTACGTATGGGGAAGGTGTTGGTTGGTCTGGGTATTTTGGGCATTGTGTGTGATGTTAATTGTGTGGTGTGTGTGATGTGCTTGTGTGCTTATTGTGTGTGTGTTGTGTGTATTGGGTTGTGCTGACAGTGTGTGGTTCTGAGTGTGCTCTATATGGTATGTTTGTGGTTGTGTGTGTTATGTGTCGTTTGTTGAATGCATGTCGTGTGCGTTCTTGGGGGTTGTATGGTTCTGTATGAGTTGTGGGTGTTTTGTGTGTGTGACTGTGATTTGTGTGTGGCTGTGTTAGAGAGGTTGTGTGTGTGTTTGGCGGCTTGAGCTATGCGCATGAGGGGAGACATGTTGACTGTGTGGTTGTGCTTGCTTTGGGTGTCTCATGGAGGGTGCAGTATGTACCTGTGCAAAGACTTTCATGTGTATTGTGAGCAGTTTTGTGCCTTGAAGTATGTGCTGTGAGTGTCCGGTCTGTTGTGTGCTTCTGTGTTGTGCTCCTGTGTGAGGATATATGTGTGGTGTGTCTGCTTGGTTGTGTGTGTTGCGTGTAATGCACCAAGTGTGTGCTAAGTGTGATCTTTGTTTTTTTGTGTGTGTTTTGCCTTTGTTTAATGTGTGCTGTGTGTCTTTTGCGTGGGTGAATGTGATTTCCGTCTGATTGTGTTTGAGTGGATTTGTGTGCGTTTGTTTGTTATGTGTGTGATGTCAGATGTGTTGTCTGTGTTTGGTTGTGCTTGTTTAGTGTTCCTCGTTGTGTGTGCTGTGTATACTCTCTCAAATGTGGTTTCTGTGTCTTGTGGGCTATTAGGTGCTTTGTTGTGTCTGCTGTGTGTCCTGTGACTTTTGTTTTGTTACTGTATGGGTTTTGTGCACGTGTGCTTTACGTAGTGCTTTCCTGGGTGGATACGTGCGTGGGGTGTCTGTGTGTGACTGTGCACGTGGTGTGTCGTGTGTGACGTGTGCGCTACGGGCTGTGATGTGTAGCGTGTGAAATGTGTGTTTTGTGTGTCTGTCGGGTTTGTTGTGTGTCTGGGGTGCTGCCAGAGTTGGTCTATGGTAGTGATTTGTGGTGTTTGTTTGTGTTTCTGTGTGTATTCTGTGGTGCCATGCGGTGTGCCATGTGTTCTTGAGTGTTTTGTGTTGTGTTGTAAGTGATCTGTGCGTCTTGTTTGTTTTCTGTGTGTTGTGTACGAAATGTGCGTGGTATGGGTTATTTACAGCTTGTTGATCGCCTTGTGCTCTGCGTTTTGATCTGGGTCATGTCATGTGTGATATGTGCAGTTTTGAGCTTTGTGTTGTGTGAATTGAGTGGATCCTGTGGTGTTGTATATTTTGCCTTTCGATGAGCTTTCTGTTGGTGGTTGTGTTGTGTGTCTGGTGCGTGGCCTCCTTTGTCACGCTCAGGGTGAAATGTGTCTTTCTCTGTGTTGTGTGTTGTGTTACGTACTGTGTTCTGGGTTGTGTGTGCTGTGTACATGCTTTCCTGTGTGTTACGTATGGGGAAGGTGTTGGTTGGTCTGGGTATTTTGGGCATTGTGTGTGATGTTAATTGTGTGGTGTGTGTGATGTGCTTGTGTGCTTATTGTGTGTGTGTTGTGTGTATTGGGTTGTGCCGACAGTGTGTGGTTCTGAGTGTGCTCTATATGGTATGTTTGTGGTTGTGTGTGTTATGTGTCATGCGTTGAGTGCATGTCGTGTGCGTTCTTGGCGGTTGTGGGTGGTTCTGTATGTGCTGTGGGTGTTTTGTGTGTGTGACTGTGATTTGTGTGTGGCTGTGTTAGAGAAGTTGTGTGTGTGTTTGGCGGCTTGAGCTATGCGCATGAGGGGAGACATGTTGACTGTGTGGTTGTGCTTGCTTTGGGTGTCTCATTTAGTGTGCAGTATGTACCTGTGCAAAGACTTTCATGTGTATTGTGAGCAGTTTTGTGCCTTGAAGTATGTGCTGTGAGTCTCGGGTCTGTTGTGTGCTTCTGTGCTGTGCTCCTGTGTGAGGATATATGTGTGGTGTGTCTGCTTGGTTGTGTGTGTTGCGTGTAATGCACCAAGTGTGCGCTAAGTGTGATCTTTGTTTTTTTGTGTGTGTTTTGCCTTGGTTTTATGTGTGCTGTGTGTCTTTTGCGTGGGTGAATGTGATTTCCGTGTGATTGTGTTTGAGTGGATTTGTGTGCGTTTGTTTGTTAAGTGTGTGATGTGAGATGTGTTGTCTGTGTGTGGTTGTGCTTGTTTAGTGTGCCTCGTTGTGTGTGCTCTGTATACTCTCTCAAATGTGGTTTCTGTGTCTTGTGAGCTATTATGTGCTTTGTTGTGTCTGTGTGTGTCCTGTGACTTTTGTTTTGTTACTGTATGGGTTTTGTGCACGTGTGCTTTGCATAGTGCTTTCCTGGGTGGATACGTGCATGGGGTGTCTGTGTGTGACTGTGCACGTGGTGTGTCGTGTGTGACATGTGCGCTATGGGCTGTGATGTGTAGCGTGTGAAATGTGTGTTTTGTGTGTCTGTCGGGTTTGTTGTGTGTCTGGGGTCTGCCAGATTTGTTGGTCTATGGTAGTGATTTGTGGTGTTTGTTTTGTGTTTCTGTGTGTATTCTGTGGTGCCATGCGGTGTGCCATGTGTTCTTGAGTGTTTTGTGTTGTGTTGTAAGTGATCTGTGCGTCTTGTTTGTTTTCTGTGTGTTGTGTACGAAATGTGCGTGGTATGGGTTATTTACAGCTTGTTGATCGCCTTGTGCTCTGCGTTTTGATCTGGGTCATGTCATGTGTGATATGTGCAGTTTTGAGCTTTGTGTTGTGTGAATTGAGTGGATCCTGTGGTGTTGTATATTTTGCCTTTCGATGAGCTTTCTGTTGGTGGTTGTGTTGTGTGTCTGGTGCGTGGCCTCCTTTGTCACGCTCAGGGTGAAATGTGTCTTTCTCTGTGTTGTGTGTTGTGTTACGTACTGTGTTCTGGGTTGTGTGTGCTGTGTACATGCTTTCCTGTGTGTTACGTATGGGGAAGGTGTTGGGTTGTCTGGGTATTTTGGGCATTGTGTGTGATGTTAATTGTGTGGTGTGTGTGATGTGCGTGTGTGCTTATTGTGTGTGTGATGTGTGTATTGGGTTGTGTTGACAGTGTGTGGTTCTGAGTGTGCTCTATATGGTATGCTTTTGGTTGTGTGTGTTATGTGTCGTGTGTTGAGTGCATGTCGTGTGCGTTCCTGGCGGTTGTGGGTGGTTCTGTATGAGTTGCGGGTGTTTTGTGTGTGTGACTGTGATTTGTGTGTGGCTGTGTTAGAGAGGTTGTGTGTGTGTTTGGCGGCTTGAGCTATGCGCATGAGGGGAGACATGTTGACTGTGTGGTTGTGCTTGCTTTGGGTGTCTCATGGAGTGTGCAGTATGTACCTGTGCAAAGACTTTCATGTGTATTGTGAGCAGTTTTGTGCCTTTGAGTATGTGCTGTGTCTCGGGTCTGTTGTGTGCTTCTGTGTTGTGCTCCTGTGTGAGGATATATGTGTGGTGTGTCTGCTTGGTTGTGTGTGTTGCGTGTAATGCACCAAGTGTGTCCTACGTGTGATCTTTGTTTTTTTGGGTGTGTTTTGCCTTTGTTTAATGTGTGCTGTGTGTCTTTTGCGTGGGTGAATGTGATTTCCGTGTGATTGTGTTTGAGTGGATTTGTGTGCGTTTGTTTGTTATGTGTGTGATGTCAGATGTGTTGTCTGTGTTTGGTTGTGCTTGTTTAGTGTTCCTCGTTGTGTGTGCTGTGTATACTCTCTCAAATGTGGTTTCTGTGTCTTGTGGGCTATTATATGCTTTGTTGTGTCTGCTGTGTGTCCTGTGACTTTTGTTTTGTTACTGTATGGGTTTTGTGCACGTGTGCTTTGCGTACTGCTTTCCAAGGTGGATACGTGCGTGGGGTGTCTGTGTGTGACTGTGCACGTGGTGTGTCGTGTGTGACATGTGCGCTATGGGCTGTGATGTGTAGCGTGTGAAATGTGTGTTTTGTGTGTCTGTCGGGTTTGTTGTGTGTCTGGGGTCTGCCAGATTTGTTGGTCTATGGTAGTGATTTGTGGTGTTTGTTTTGTGTTTCTGTGTGTATTCTGTTGTGCCATGCGCTGTGCCATGTGTTCTTGAGTGTTTTGTGTTGTGTTGTATGTGATCTGTGCGTCTTGTTTGTTTTCTGTGTGTTGTGTACGAAATGTGCATAGTATGGGTTACTTACTGCTTGTTGATCGCCTTGTGCTCTGCGTTTTGATCTGGGGCATGTTATGTGTGATATGTGCAGGTTTGATCTTTGTGTTGTGTGAATTGGGTGGATCCTGTGGTGTTGTATATTTTGCCTTTCGATGAGCTTTCTGTTGGTGGTTGTGTTGTGTGTCTGGTGCGTGGCCTCCTTTGTCACGCTCAGGGTGAAATGTGTCTTTCTCTGTGTTGTGTGTTGTGTTACGTACTGTGTTCTGGGTTGTGTGTGCTGTGTACATGCTTTCCTGTGTGTTACGTATGGGGAAGGTGTTGGTTGGTCTGGGTATTTTGGGCATTGTGTGTGATGTTAATTGTGTGGTGTGTGTGATGTGCTTGTGTGCTTATTGTGTGTGTTGTGTGTATTGGGTTGTGCCGAGAGTGTGTGGTTCTGAGTGTGCTCTATATGGTATGTTTGTGGTTGTGTGTGTTATGTGTCATGCGTTGAGTGCATGTCGTGTGCGTTCTTGGCGGTTGTGGGTGGTTCTGTATGTGCTGTGGGTGTTTTGTGTGTGTGACTGTGATTTGTGTGTGGCTGTGTTAGAGAAGTTGTGTGTGTGTTTGGCGGCTTGAGCTATGCGCATGAGGGGAGACATGTTGACTGTGTGGTTGTGCTTGCTTTGGGTGTCTCATGGAGTGTGCAGTATGTACCTGTGCAAAGACTTTCATGTGTATTGTGAGCAGTTTTGTGCCTTGAAGTATGTGCTGTGAGTCTCGGATCTGTTGTGTGCTTCTGTGCTGTGCTCCTGTGTGAGGATATATGTGTGGTGTGTCTGCTTGGTTGTGTGTGTTGCGTGTAATGCACCAAGTGTGCGCTAAGTGTGATCTTTGTTTTTTTGTGTGTGTTTTGCCTTGGTTTTATGTGTGCTGTGTGTCTTTTGCGTGGGTGAATGTGATTTCCGTGTGATTGTGTTTGAGTGGATTTGTGTGCGTTTGTTTGTTAAGTGTGTGATGTGAGATGTGTTGTCTGTGTGTGGTTGTGCTTGTTTAGTGTGCCTCGTTGTGTGTGCTCTGTATACTCTCTCAAATGTGGTTTCTGTGTCTTGTGAGCTATTATGTGCTTTGTTGTGTCTGTGTGTGTCCTGTGACTTTTGTTTTGTTACTGTATGGGTTTTGTGCACGTGTGCTTTGCATAGTGCTTTCCTGGGTGGATACGTGCATGGGGTGTCTGTGTGTGACTGTGCACGTGGTGTGTCGTGTGTGACGTGTGCGCTACGGGCTGTGATGTGTAGCGTGTGAAATGTGTGTTTTGTGTGTCTGTCGGGTTTGTTGTGTGTCTGGGGTCTGCCAGATTTGTTGGTCTATGGTAGTGATTTGTGGTGTTTGTTTTGTGTTTCTGTGTGTATTCTGTTGTGCCATGTGCTGTGCCATGTGTTCTTCAGTGTTTTGTGTTGTGTTGTATGTGATCTGTGCGTCTTGTTTGTTTTCTGTGTGTTGTGTACGAAATGTGCGTAGTATGGGTTACTTACTGCTTGTTGATCGCCTTGTGCTCTGCGTTTTGATCTGGGGCATGTTATGTGTGATATGTGCAGGTTTGATCTTTGTGTTGTGTGAATTGGGTGGATCCTGTGGTGTTGTATATTTTGCCTTTCGATGAGCTTTCTGTTGGTGGTTGTGTTGTGTGTCTGGTGCGTGGCCTCCTTTGTCACGCTCAGGGTGAAATGTGTCTTTCTCTGTGTTGTGTGTTGTGTTACGTACTGTGTTCTGGGTTGTGTGTGCTGTGTACATGCTTTCCTGTGTGTTACGTATGGGGAAGGTGTTGGTTGGTCTGGGTATTTTGGGCATTGTGTGTGATGTTAATTGTGTGGTGTGTGTGATGTGCTTGTGTGCTTATTGTGTGTGTGTTGTGTGTATTGGGTTGTGCTGACAGTGTGTGGTTCTGAGTGTGCTCTATATGGTATGTTTGTGGTTGTGTGTGTTATGTGTCGTTTGTTGAATGCATGTCGTGTGCGTTCTTGGGGGTTGTATGGTTCTGTATGAGTTGTGGGTGTTTTGTGTGTGTGACTGTGATTTGTGTGTGGCTGTGTTAGAGAGGTTGTGTGTGTGTTAGGCGGCTTGAGCTATGCGCATGAGGGGAGACATGTTGACTGTGTGGTTGTGCTTGCTTTGGGTGTCTCATGGAGGGTGCAGTATGTACCTGTGCAAAGACTTTCATGTGTATTGTGAGCAGTTTTGTGCCTTGAAGTATGTGCTGTGAGTGTCCGGTCTGTTGTGTGCTTCTGTGTTGTGCTCCTGTGTGAGGATATATGTGTGGTGTGTCTGCTTGGTTGTGTGTGTTGCGTGTAATGCACCAAGTGTGCGCTAAGTGTGATCTTTGTTTTTTTGTGTGTGTTTTGCCTTGGTTTTATGTGTGCTGTGTGTCTTTTGCGTGGGTGAATGTGATTTCCGTCTGATTGTGTTTGAGTGGATTTGTGTGCGTTTGTTTGTTATGTGTGTGATGTCAGATGTGTTGTCTGTGTTTGGTTGTGCTTGTTTAGTGTTCCTCGTTGTGTGTGCTGTGTATACTCTCTCAAATGTGGTTTCTGTGTCTTGTGGGCTATTAGGTGCTTTGTTGTGTCTGCTGTGTGTCCTGTGACTTTTGTTTTGTTACTGTATGGGTTTTGTGCACGTGTGCTTTACGTAGTGCTTTCCTGGGTGGATACGTGCGTGGGGTGTCTGTGTGTGACTGTGCACGTGGTGTGTCGTGTGTGACGTGTGCGCTACGGGCTGTGATGTGTAGCGTGTGAAATGTGTGTTTTGTGTGTCTGTCGGGTTTGTTGTGTGTCTGGGGTGCTGCCAGAGTTGGTCTATGGTAGTGATTTGTGGTGTTTGTTTGTGTTTCTGTGTGTATTCTGTGGTGCCATGCGGTGTGCCATGTGTTCTTGAGTGTTTTGTGTTGTGTTGTAAGTGATCTGTGCGTCTTGTTTGTTTTCTGTGTGTTGTGTACGAAATGTGCGTGGTATGGGTTATTTACAGCTTGTTGATCGCCTTGTGCTCTGCGTTTTGATCTGGGTCATGTCATGTGTGATATGTGCAGTTTTGAGCTTTGTGTTGTGTGAATTGAGTGGATCCTGTGGTGTTGTATATTTTGCCTTTCGATGAGCTTTCTGTTGGTGGTTGTGTTGTGTGTCTGGTGCGTGGCCTCCTTTGTCACGCTCAGGGTGAAATGTGTCTTTCTCTGTGTTGTGTGTTGTGTTACGTACTGTGTTCTGGGTTGTGTGTGCTGTGTACATGCTTTCCTGTGTGTTACGTATGGGGAAGGTGTTGGGTTGTCTGGGTATTTTGGGCATTGTGTGTGATGTTAATTGTGTGGTGTGTGTGATGTGCGTGTGTGCTTATTGTGTGTGTGATGTGTGTATTGGGTTGTGTTGACAGTGTGTGGTTCTGAGTGTGCTCTATATGGTATGCTTTTGGTTGTGTGTGTTATGTGTCGTGTGTTGAGTGCATGTCGTGTGCGTTCCTGGCGGTTGTGGGTGGTTCTGTATGAGTTGCGGGTGTTTTGTGTGTGTGACTGTGATTTGTGTGTGGCTGTGTTAGAGAGGTTGTGTGTGTGTTTGGCGGCTTGAGCTATGCGCATGAGGGGAGACATGTTGACTGTGTGGTTGTGCTTGCTTTGGGTGTCTCATGGAGTGTGCAGTATGTACCTGTGCAAAGACTTTCATGTGTATTGTGAGCAGTTTTGTGCCTTTGAGTATGTGCTGTGTCTCGGGTCTGTTGTGTGCTTCTGTGTTGTGCTCCTGTGTGAGGATATATGTGTGGTGTGTCTGCTTGGTTGTGTGTGTTGCGTGTAATGCACCAAGTGTGTCCTACGTGTGATCTTTGTTTTTTTGGGTGTGTTTTGCCTTTGTTTAATGTGTGCTGTGTGTCTTTTGCGTGGGTGAATGTGATTTCCGTGTGATTGTGTTTGAGTGGATTTGTGTGCGTTTGTTTGTTATGTGTGTGATGTCAGATGTGTTGTCTGTGTTTGGTTGTGCTTGTTTAGTGTTCCTCGTTGTGTGTGCTGTGTATACTCTCTCAAATGTGGTTTCTGTGTCTTGTGGGCTATTATGTGCTTTGTTGTGTCTGCTGTGTGTCCTGTGACTTTTGTTTTGTTACTGTATGGGTTTTGTGCACGTGTGCTTTGCGTACTGCTTTCCAAGGTGGATACGTGCGTGGGGTGTCTGTGTGTGACTGTGCACGTGGTGTGTCGTGTGTGACATGTGCGCTATGGGCTGTGATGTGTAGCGTGTGAAATGTGTGTTTTGTGTGTCTGTCGGGTTTGTTGTGTGTCTGGGGTCTGCCAGATTTGTTGGTCTATGGTAGTGATTTGTGGTGTTTGTTTTGTGTTTCTGTGTGTATTCTGTTGTGCCATGCGCTGTGCCATGTGTTCTTGAGTGTTTTGTGTTGTGTTGTATGTGATCTGTGCGTCTTGTTTGTTTTCTGTGTGTTGTGTACGAAATGTGCGTAGTATGGGTTACTTACTGCTTGTTGATCGCCTTGTGCTCTGCGTTTTGATCTGGGGCATGTTATGTGTGATATGTGCAGGTTTGATCTTTGTGTTGTGTGAATTGGGTGGATCTTGTGGTGTTGTATATTTTGCCTTTCGATGAGCTTTCTGTTGGTGGTTGTGTTGTGTGTCTGGTGCGTGGCCTCCTTTGTCACGCTCAGGGTGAAATGTGTCTTTCTCTGTGTTGTGTGTTGTGTTACGTACTGTGTTCTGGGTTGTGTGTGCTGTGTACATGCTTTCCTGTGTGTTACGTATGGGGAAGGTGTTGGTTGGTCTGGGTATTTTGGGCATTGTGTGTGATGTTAATTGTGTGGTGTGTGTGATGTGCTTGTGTGCTTATTGTGTGTGTGTTGTGTGTATTGGGTTGTGCCGAGAGTGTGTGGTTCTGAGTGTGCTCTATATGGTATGTTTGTGGTTGTGTGTGTTATGTGTCATGCGTTGAGTGCATGTCGTGTGCGTTCTTGGCGGTTGTGGGTGGTTCTGTATGTGATGTGGGTGTTTTGTGTGTGTGACTGTGATTTGTGTGTGGCTGTGTTAGAGAAGTTGTGTGTGTGTTTGGCGGTTTGAGCTATGCGCATGAGGGGAGACATGTTGACTGTGTGGTTGTGCTTGCTTTGGGTGTCTCATGGAGTGTGCAGTATGTACCTGTGCAAAGACTTTCATGTGTATTGTGAGCAGTTTTGTGCCTTGAAGTATGTGCTGTGAGTCTCGGGTCTGTTGTGTGCTTCTGTGCTGTGCTCCTGTGTGAGGATATATGTGTGGTGTGTCTGCTTGGTTGTGTGTGTTGCGTGTAATGCACCAAGTGTGCGCTAAGTGTGATCTTTGTTTTTTTGTGTGTGTTTTGCCTTGGTTTTATGTGTGCTGTGTGTCTTTTGCGTGGGTGAATGTGATTTCCGTGTGATTGTGTTTGAGTGGATTTGTGTGCGTTTGTTTGTTAAGTGTGTGATGTGAGATGTGTTGTCTGTGTGTGGTTGTGCTTGTTTAGTGTGCCTCGTTGTGTGTGCTCTGTATACTATCTCAAATGTGGTTTCTGTGTCTTGTGAGCTATTATGTGCTTTGTTGTGTCTGTGTGTGTCCTGTGACTTTTGTTTTGTTACTGTATGGGTTTTGTGCACGTGTGCTTTGCATAGTGCTTTCCTGGGTGGATACGTGCATGGGGTGTCTGTGTGTGACTGTGCACGTGGTGTGTCGTGTGTGACATGTGCGCTATGGGCTGTGATGTGTAGCGTGTGAAATGTGTGTTTTGTGTGTCTGTCGGGTTTGTTGTGTGTCTGGGGTCTGCCAGATTTGTTGGTCTATGGTAGTGATTTGTGGTGTTTGTTTTGTGTTTCTGTGTGTATTCTGTTGTGCCATGTGCTGTGCCATGTGTTCTTCAGTGTTTTGTGTTGTGTTGTATGTGATCTGTGCGTCTTGTTTGTTTTCTGTGTGTTGTGTACGAAATGTGCGTAGTATGGGTTACTTACTGCTTGTTGATCGCCTTGTGCTCTGCGTTTTGATCTGGGGCATGTTATGTGTGATATGTGCAGGTTTGATCTTTGTGTTGTGTGAATTGGGTGGATCCTGTGGTGTTGTATATTTTGCCTTTCGATGAGCTTTCTGTTGGTGGTTGTGTTGTGTGTCTGGTGCGTGGCCTCCTTTGTCACGCTCAGGGTGAAATGTGTCTTTCTCTGTGTTGTGTGTTGTGTTACGTACTGTGTTCTGGGTTGTGTGTGCTGTGTACATGCTTTCCTGTGTGTTACGTATGGGGAAGGTGTTGGTTGGTCTGGGTATTTTGGGCATTGTGTGTGATGTTAATTGTGTGGTGTGTGTGATGTGCTTGTGTGCTTATTGTGTGTGTGTTGTGTGTATTGGGTTGTGCTGACAGTGTGTGGTTCTGAGTGTGCTCTATATGGTATGTTTGTGGTTGTGTGTGTTATGTGTCGTTTGTTGAATGCATGTCGTGTGCGTTCTTGGGGGTTGTATGGTTCTGTATGAGTTGTGGGTGTTTTGTGTGTGTGACTGTGATTTGTGTGTGGCTGTGTTAGAGAGGTTGTGTGTGTGTTTGGCGGCTTGAGCTATGCGCATGAGGGGAGACATGTTGACTGTGTGGTTGTGCTTGCTTTGGGTGTCTCATGGAGGGTGCAGTATGTACCTGTGCAAAGACTTTCATGTGTATTGTGAGCAGTTTTGTGCCTTGAAGTATGTGCTGTGAGTGTCCGGTCTGTTGTGTGCTTCTGTGTTGTGCTCCTGTGTGAGGATATATGTGTGGTGTGTCTGCTTGGTTGTGTGTGTTGCGTGTAATGCACCAAGTGTGTGCTAAGTGTGATCTTTGTTTTTTTGTGTGTGTTTTGCCTTTGTTTAATGTGTGCTGTGTGTCTTTTGCGTGGGTGAATGTGATTTCCGTCTGATTGTGTTTGAGTGGATTTGTGTGCGTTTGTTTGTTATGTGTGTGATGTCAGATGTGTTGTCTGTGTTTGGTTGTGCTTGTTTAGTGTTCCTCGTTGTGTGTGCTGTGTATACTCTCTCAAATGTGGTTTCTGTGTCTTGTGGGCTATTAGGTGCTTTGTTGTGTCTGCTGTGTGTCCTGTGACTTTTGTTTTGTTACTGTATGGGTTTTGTGCACGTGTGCTTTACGTAGTGCTTTCCTGGGTGGATACGTGCGTGGGGTGTCTGTGTGTGACTGTGCACGTGGTGTGTCGTGTGTGACGTGTGCGCTACGGGCTGTGATGTGTAGCGTGTGAAATGTGTGTTTTGTGTGTCTGTCGGGTTTGTTGTGTGTCTGGGGTGCTGCCAGAGTTGGTCTATGGTAGTGATTTGTGGTGTTTGTTTGTGTTTCTGTGTGTATTCTGTGGTGCCATGCGGTGTGCCATGTGTTCTTGAGTGTTTTGTGTTGTGTTGTAAGTGATCTGTGCATCTTGTTTGTTTTCTGTGTGTTGTGTACGAAATGTGCGTGGTATGGGTTATTTACAGCTTGTTGATCGCCTTGTGCTCTGCGTTTTGATCTGGGTCATGTCATGTGTGATATGTGCAGTTTTGAGCTTTGTGTTGTGTGAATTGAGTGGATCCTGTGGTGTTGTATATTTTGCCTTTCGATGAGCTTTCTGTTGGTGGTTGTGTTGTGTGTCTGGTGCGTGGCCTCCTTTGTCACGCTCAGGGTGAAATGTGTCTTTCTCTGTGTTGTGTGTTGTGTTACGTACTGTGTTCTGGGTTGTGTGTGCTGTGTACATGCTTTCCTGTGTGTTACGTATGGGGAAGGTGTTGGGTTGTCTGGGTATTTTGGGCATTGTGTGTGATGTTAATTGTGTGGTGTGTGTGATGTGCGTGTGTGCTTATTGTGTGTGTGATGTGTGTATTGGGTTGTGTTGACAGTGTGTGGTTCTGAGTGTGCTCTATATGGTATGCTTTTGGTTGTGTGTGTTATGTGTCGTGTGTTGAGTGCATGTCGTGTGCGTTCCTGGCGGTTGTGGGTGGTTCTGTATGAGTTGCGGGTGTTTTGTGTGTGTGACTGTGATTTGTGTGTGGCTGTGTTAGAGAAGTTGTGTGTGTGTTTGGCGGCTTGAGCTATGCGCATGAGGGGAGACATGTTGACTGTGTGGTTGTGCTTGCTTTGGGTGTCTCATGGAGTGTGCAGTATGTACCTGTGCAAAGACTTTCATGTGTATTGTGAGCAGTTTTGTGCCTTTGAGTATGTGCTGTGTCTCGGGTCTGTTGTGTGCTTCTGTGTTGTGCTCCTGTGTGAGGATATATGTGTGGTGTGTCTGCTTGGTTGTGTGTGTTGCGTGTAATGCACCAAGTGTGTCCTACGTGTGATCTTTGTTTTTTTGGGTGTGTTTTGCCTTTGTTTAATGTGTGCTGTGTGTCTTTTGCGTGGGTGAATGTGATTTCCGTGTGATTGTGTTTGAGTGGATTTGTGTGCTTTTTTTTGTTATGTGTGTGATGTCAGATGTGTTGTCTGTGTTTGGTTGTGCTTGTTTAGTGTTCCTCGTTGTGTGTGCTGTGTATACTCTCTCAAATGTGGTTTCTGTGTCTTGTGGGCTATTATGTGCTTTGTTGTGTCTGCTGTGTGTCCTGTGACTTTTGTTTTGTTACTGTATGGGTTTTGTGCACGTGTGCTTTGCGTACTGCTTTCCAAGGTGGATACGTGCGTGGGGTGTCTGTGTGTGACTGTGCACGTGGTGTGTCGTGTGTGACATGTGCGCTATGGGCTGTGATGTGTAGCGTGTGAAATGTGTGTTTTGTGTGTCTGTCGGGTTTGTTGTGTGTCTGGGGTCTGCCAGATTTGTTGGTCTATGGTAGTGATTTGTGGTGTTTGTTTTGTGTTTCTGTGTGTATTCTGTTGTGCCATGCGCTGTGCCATGTGTTCTTGAGTGTTTTGTGTTGTGTTGTATGTGATCTGTGCGTCTTGTTTGTTTTCTGTGTGTTGTGTACGAAATGTGCATAGTATGGGTTATTTACTGCTTGTTGATCGCCTTGTGCTCTGCGTTTTGATCTGGGGCATGTTATGTGTGATATGTGCAGGTTTGATCTTTGTGTTGTGTGAATTGGGTGGATCCTGTGGTGTTGTATATTTTGCCTTTCGATGAGCTTTCTGTTGGTGGTTGTGTTGTGTGTCTGGTGCGTGGCCTCCTTTGTCACGCTCAGGGTGAAATGTGTCTTTCTCTGTGTTGTGTGTTGTGTTACGTACTGTGTTCTGGGTTGTGTGTGCTGTGTACATGCTTTCCTGTGTGTTACGTATGGGGAAGGTGTTGGGTTGTCTGGGTATTTTGGGCATTGTGTGTGATGTTAATTGTGTGGTGTGTGTGATGTGCGTGTGTGCTTATTGTGTGTGTGATGTGTGTATTGGGTTGTGTTGACAGTGTGTGGTTCTGAGTGTGCTCTATATGGTATGCTTTTGGTTGTGTGTGTTATGTGTCGTGTGTTGAGTGCATGTCGTGTGCGTTCCTGGCGGTTGTGGGTGGTTCTGTATGAGTTGCGGGTGTTTTGTGTGTGTGACTGTGATTTGTGTGTGGCTGTGTTAGAGAGGTTGTGTGTGTGTTTGGCGGCTTGAGCTATGCGCATGAGGGGAGACATGTTGACTGTGTGGTTGTGCTTGCTTTGGGTGTCTCATGGAGTGTGCAGTATGTACCTGTGCAAAGACTTTCATGTGTATTGTGAGCAGTTTTGTGCCTTTGAGTATGTGCTGTGTCTCGGGTCTGTTGTGTGCTTCTGTGTTGTGCTCCTGTGTGAGGATATATGTGTGGTGTGTCTGCTTGGTTGTGTGTGTTGCGTGTAATGCACCAAGTGTGTCCTACGTGTGATCTTTGTTTTTTTGGGTGTGTTTTGCCTTTGTTTAATGTGTGCTGTGTGTCTTTTGCGTGGGTGAATGTGATTTCCGTGTGATTGTGTTTGAGTGGATTTGTGTGCGTTTGTTTGTTATGTGTGTGATGTCAGATGTGTTGTCTGTGTTTGGTTGTGCTTGTTTAGTGTTCCTCGTTGTGTGTGCTGTGTATACTCTCTCAAATGTGGTTTCTGTGTCTTGTGGGCTATTATGTGCTTTGTTGTGTCTGCTGTGTGTCCTGTGACTTTTGTTTTGTTACTGTATGGGTTTTGTGCACGTGTGCTTTGCGTACTGCTTTCCAAGGTGGATACGTGCGTGGGGTGTCTGTGTGTGACTGCGCACGTGGTGTGTCGTGTGTGACATGTGCGCTATGGGCTGTGATGTGTAGCGTGTGAAATGTGTGTTTTGTGTGTCTGTCGGGTTTGTTGTGTGTCTGGGGTCTGCCAGATTTGTTGGTCTATGGTAGTGATTTGTGGTGTTTGTTTTGTGTTTCTGTGTGTATTCTGTTGTGCCATGCGCTGTGCCATGTGTTCTTGAGTGTTTTGTGTTGTGTTGTATGTGATCTGTGCGTCTTGTTTGTTTTCTGTGTGTTGTGTACGAAATGTGCGTAGTATGGGTTACTTACTGCTTGTTGATCGCCTTGTGCTCTGCGTTTTGATCTGGGGCATGTTATGTGTGATATGTGCAGGTTTGATCTTTGTGTTGTGTGAATTGGGTGGATCCTGTGGTGTTGTATATTTTGCCTTTCGATGAGCTTTCTGTTGGTGGTTGTGTTGTGTGTCTGGTGCGTGGCCTCCTTTGTCACGCTCAGGGTGAAATGTGTCTTTCTCTGTGTTGTGTGTTGTGTTACGTACTGTGTTCTGGGTTGTGTGTGCTGTGTACATGCTTTCCTGTGTGTTACGTATGGGGAAGGTGTTGGGTTGTCTGGGTATTTTGGGCATTGTGTGTGATGTTAATTGTGTGGTGTGTGTGATGTGCGTGTGTGCTTATTGTGTGTGTGATGTGTGTATTGGGTTGTGTTGACAGTGTGTGGTTCTGAGTGTGCTCTATATGGTATGCTTTTGGTTGTGTGTGTTATGTGTCGTGTGTTGAGTGCATGTCGTGTGCGTTCCTGGCGGTTGTGGGTGGTTCTGTATGAGTTGCGGTTGTTTTGTGTGTGTGACTGTGATTTGTGTGTGGCTGTGTTAGAGAGGTTGTGTGTGTGTTTGGCGGCTTGAGCTATGCGCATGAGGGGAGACATGTTGACTGTGTGGTTGTGCTTGCTTTGGGTGTCTCATGGAGTGTGCAGTATGTACCTGTGCAAAGACTTTCATGTGTATTGTGAGCAGTTTTGTGCCTTTGAGTATGTGCTGTGTCTCGGGTCTGTTGTGTGCTTCTGTGTTGTGCTCCTGTGTGAGGATATATGTGTGGTGTGTCTGCTTGGTTGTGTGTGTTGCGTGTAATGCACCAAGTGTGTCCTACGTGTGATCTTTGTTTTTTTGGGTGTGTTTTGCCTTTGTTTAATGTGTGCTGTGTGTCTTTTGCGTGGGTGAATGTGATTTCCGTGTGATTGTGTTTGAGTGGATTTGTGTGCGTTTGTTTGTTATGTGTGTGATGTCAGATGTGTTGTCTGTGTTTGGTTGTGCTTGTTTAGTGTTCCTCGTTGTGTGTGCTGTGTATACTCTCTCAAATGTGGTTTCTGTGTCTTGTGGGCTATTATGTGCTTTGTTGTGTCTGCTGTGTGTCCTGTGACTTTTGTTTTGTTACTGTATGGGTTTTGTGCACGTGTGCTTTGCGTACTGCTTTCCAAGGTGGATACGTGCGTGGGGTGTCTGTGTGTGACTGTGCACGTGGTGTGTCGTGTGTGACATGTGCGCTATGGGCTGTGATGTGTAGCGTGTGAAATGTGTGTTTTGTGTGTCTGTCGGGTTTGTTGTGTGTCTGGGGTCTGCCAGATTTGTTGGTCTATGGTAGTGATTTGTGGTGTTTGTTTTGTGTTTCTGTGTGTATTCTGTTGTGCCATGCGCTGTGCCATGTGTTCTTGAGTGTTTTGTGTTGTGTTGTATGTGATCTGTGCGTCTTGTTTGTTTTCTGTGTGTTGTGTACGAAATGTGCGTAGTATGGGTTACTTACTGCTTGTTGATCGCCTTGTGCTCTGCGTTTTGATCTGGGGCATGTTATGTGTGATATGTGCAGGTTTGATCTTTGTGTTGTGTGAATTGGGTGGATCCTGTGGTGTTGTATATTTTGCCTTTCGATGAGCTTTCTGTTGGTGGTTGTGTTGTGTGTCTGGTGCGTGGCCTCCTTTGTCACGCTCAGGGTGAAATGTGTCTTTCTCTGTGTTGTGTGTTGTGTTACGTACTGTGTTCTGGGTTGTGTGTGCTGTGTACATGCTTTCCTGTGTGTTACGTATGGGGAAGGTGTTGGTTGGTCTGGGTATTTTGGGCATTGTGTGTGATGTTAATTGTGTGGTGTGTGTGATGTGCTTGTGTGCTTATTGTGTGTGTGTTGTGTGTATTGGGTTGTGCCGAGAGTGTGTGGTTCTGAGTGTGCTCTATATGGTATGTTTGTGGTTGTGTGTGTTATGTGTCATGCGTTGAGTGCATGTCGTGTGCGTTCTTGGCGGTTGTGGGTGGTTCTGTATGTGCTGTGGGTGTTTTGTGTGTGTGACTGTGATTTGTGTGTGGCTGTGTTAGAGAAGTTGTGTGTGTGTTTGGCGGCTTGAGCTATGCGCATGAGGGGAGACATGTTGACTGTGTGGTTGTGCTTGCTTTGGGTGTCTCATGGAGTGTGCAGTATGTACCTGTGCAAAGACTTTCATGTGTATTGTGAGCAGTTTTGTGCCTTGAAGTATGTGCTGTGAGTCTCGGGTCTGTTGTGTGCTTCTGTGCTGTGCTCCTGTGTGAGGATATATGTGTGGTGTGTCTGCTTGGTTGTGTGTGTTGCGTGTAATGCACCAAGTGTGCGCTAAGTGTGATCTTTGTTTTTTTGTGTGTGTTTTGCCTTGGTTTTATGTGTGCTGTGTGTCTTTTGCGTGGGTGAATGTGATTTCCGTGTGATTGTGTTTGAGTGGATTTGTGTGCGTTTGTTTGTTAAGTGTGTGATGTGAGATGTGTTGTCTGTGTGTGGTTGTGCTTGTTTAGTGTGCCTCGTTGTGTGTGCTCTGTATACTCTCTCAAATGTGGTTTCTGTGTCTTGTGAGCTATTATGTGCTTTGTTGTGTCTGTGTGTGTCCTGTGACTTTTGTTTTGTTACTGTATGGGTTTTGTGCACGTGTGCTTTGCATAGTGCTTTCCTGGGTGGATACGTGCATGGGGTGTCTGTGTGTGACTGTGCACGTGGTGTGTCGTGTGTGACATGTGCGCTATGGGCTGTGATGTGTAGCGTGTGAAATGTGTGTTTTGTGTGTCTGTCGGGTTTGTTGTGTGTCTGGGGTCTGCCAGATTTGTTGGTCTATGGTAGTGATTTGTGGTGTTTGTTTTGTGTTTCTGTGTGTATTCTGTTGTGCCATGTGCTGTGCCATGTGTTCTTCAGTGTTTTGTGTTGTGTTGTATGTGATCTGTGCGTCTTGTTTGTTTTCTGTGTGTTGTGTACGAAATGTGCGTAGTATGGGTTACTTACTGCTTGTTGATCGCCTTGTGCTCTGCGTTTTGATCTGGGGCATGTTATGTGTGATATGTGCAGGTTTGATCTTTGTGTTGTGTGAATTGGGTGGATCCTGTGGTGTTGTATATTTTGCCTTTCGATGAGCTTTCTGTTGGTGGTTGTGTTGTGTGTCTGGTGCGTGGCCTCCTTTGTCACGCTCAGGGTGAAATGTGTCTTTCTCTGTGTTGTGTGTTGTGTTACGTACTGTGTTCTGGGTTGTGTGTGCTGTGTACATGCTTTCCTGTGTGTTACGTATGGGGAAGGTGTTGGTTGGTCTGGGTATTTTGGGCATTGTGTGTGATGTTAATTGTGTGGTGTGTGTGATGTGCTTGTGTGCTTATTGTGTGTGTGTTGTGTGTATTGGGTTGTGCTGACAGTGTGTGGTTCTGAGTGTGCTCTATATGGTATGTTTGTGGTTGTGTGTGTTATGTGTCGTTTGTTGAATGCATGTCGTGTGCGTTCTTGGGGGTTGTATGGTTCTGTATGAGTTGTGGGAGTTTTGTGTGTGTGACTGTGATTTGTGTGTGGCTGTGTTAGAAAGGTTGTGTGTGTGTTTGGCGGCTTGAGCTATGCGCATGAGGGGAGACATGTTGACTGTGTGGTTGTGCTTGCTTTGGGTGTCTCATGGAGGGTGCAGTATGTACCTGTGCAAAGACTTTCATGTGTATTGTGAGCAGTTTTGTGCCTTGAAGTATGTGCTGTGAGTGTCCGGTCTGTTGTGTGCTTCTGTGTTGTGCTCCTGTGTGAGGATATATGTGTGGTGTGTCTGCTTGGTTGTGTGTGTTGCGTGTAATGCACCAAGTGTGCGCTAAGTGTGATCTTTGTTTTTTTGTGTGTGTTTTGCCTTTGTTTTATGTGTGCTGTGTGTCATTTGCGTGGGTGAATGTGATTTCCGTCTGATTGTGTTTGAGTGGATTTGTGTGCGTTTGTTTGTTATGTGTGTGATGTCAGATGTGTTGTCTGTGTTTGGTTGTGCTTGTTTAGTGTTCCTCGTTGTGTGTGCTGTGTATACTCTCTCAAATGTGGTTTCTGTGTCTTGTGGGCTATTAGGTGCTTTGTTGTGTCTGCTGTGTGTCCTGTGACTTTTGTTTTGTTACTGTATGGGTTTTGTGCACGTGTGCTTTACGTAGTGCTTTCCTGGGTGGATACGTGCGTGGGGTGTCTGTGTGTGACTGTGCACGTGGTGTGTCGTGTGTGACGTGTGCGCTACGGGCTGTGATGTGTAGCGTGTGAAATGTGTGTTTTGTGTGTCTGTCGGGTTTGTTGTGTGTCTGGGGTCTGCCAGATTTGTTGGTCTATGGTAGTGATTTGTGGTGTTTGTTTGTGTTTCTGTGTGTATTCTGTGGTGCCATGCGGTGTGCCATGTGTTCTTGAGTGTTTTGTGTTGTGTTGTAAGTGATCTGTGCGTCTTGTTTGTTTTCTGTGTGTTGTGTACGAAATGTGCGTGGTATGGGTTATTTACAGCTTGTTGATCGCCTTGTGCTCTGCGTTTTGATCTGGGTCATGTCATGTGTGATATGTGCAGTTTTGAGCTTTGTGTTGTGTGAATTGAGTGGATCCTGTGGTGTTGTATATTTTGCCTTTCGATGAGCTTTCTGTTGGTGGTTGTGTTGTGTGTCTTTTGCGTGGCCTCCTTTGTCACGCTCAGGGTGAAATGTGTCTTTCTCTGTGTTGTGTGTTGTGTTACGTACTGTGTTCTGGGTTGTGTGTGCTGTGTACGTGCTTTCCTGTGTGTTACGTATGGGGAAGGTGTTGGGTTGTCTGGGTATTTTGGGCATTGTGTGTGATGTTAATTGTGTGGTGTGTGTGATGTGCGTGTGTGCTTATTGTGTGTGTGATGTGTGTATTGGGTTGTGTTGACAGTGTGTGGTTCTGAGTGTGCTCTATATGGTATGCTTTTGGTTGTGTGTGTTATGTGTCGTGTGTTGAGTGCATGTCGTGTGCGTTCCTGGCGGTTGTGGGTGGTTCTGTATGAGTTGCGGGTGTTTTGTGTGTGTGACTGTGATTTGTGTGTGGCTGTGTTAGAGAGGTTGTGTGTGTGTTTGGCGGCTTGAGCTATGCGCATGAGGGGAGACATGTTGACTGTGTGGTTGTGCTTGCTTTGGGTGTCTCATGGAGTGTGCAGTATGTACCTGTGCAAAGACTTTCATGTGTATTGTGAGCAGTTTTGTGCCTTTGAGTATGTGCTGTGTCTCGGGTCTGTTGTGTGCTTCTGTGTTGTGCTCCTGTGTGAGGATATATGTGTGGTGTGTCTGCTTGGTTGTGTGTGTTGCGTGTAATGCACCAAGTGTGTCCTACGTGTGATCTTTGTTTTTTTGGGTGTGTTTTGCCTTTGTTTAATGTGTGCTGTGTGTCTTTTGCGTGGGTGAATGTGATTTCCGTGTGATTGTGTTTGAGTGGATTTGTGTGCGTTTGTTTGTTATGTGTGTGATGTCAGATGTGTTGTCTGTGTTTGGTTGTGCTTGTTTAGTGTTCCTCGTTGTGTGTGCTGTGTATACTCTCTCAAATGTGGTTTCTGTGTCTTGTGGGCTATTATGTGCTTTGTTGTGTCTGCTGTGTGTCCTGTGACTTTTGTTTTGTTACTGTATGGGTTTTGTGCACGTGTGCTTTGCGTACTGCTTTCCAAGGTGGATACGTGCGTGGGGTGTCTGTGTGTGACTGTGCACGTGGTGTGTCGTGTGTGACATGTGCGCTATGGGCTGTGATGTGTAGCGTGTGAAATGTGTGTTTTGTGTGTCTGTCGGGTTTGTTGTGTGTCTGGGGTCTGCCAGATTTGTTGGTCTATGGTAGTGATTTGTGGTGTTTGTTTTGTGTTTCTGTGTGTATTCTGTTGTGCCATGCGCTGTGCCATGTGTTCTTGAGTGTTTTGTGTTGTGTTGTATGTGATCTGTGCGTCTTGTTTGTTTTCTGTGTGTTGTGTACGAAATGTGCGTAGTATGGGTTACTTACTGCTTGTTGATCGCCTTGTGCTCTGCGTTTTGATCTGGGGCATGTTATGTGTGATATGTGCAGGTTTGATCTTTGTGTTGTGTGAATTGGGTGGATCCTGTGGTGTTGTATATTTTGCCTTTCGATGAGCTTTCTGTTGGTGGTTGTGTTGTGTGTCTGGTGCGTGGCCTCCTTTGTCACGCTCAGGGTGAAATGTGTCTTTCTCTGTGTTGTGTGTTGTGTTACGTACTGTGTTCTGGGTTGTGTGTGCTGTGTACATGCTTTCCTGTGTGTTACGTATGGGGAAGGTGTTGGTTGGTCTGGGTATTTTGGGCATTGTGTGTGATGTTAATTGTGTGGTGTGTGTGATGTGCTTGTGTGCTTATTGTGTGTGTGTTGTGTGTATTGGGTTGTGCCGAGAGTGTGTGGTTCTGAGTGTGCTCTATATGGTATGTTTGTGGTTGTGTGTGTTATGTGTCATGCGTTGAGTGCATGTCGTGTGCGTTCTTGGCGGTTGTGGGTGGTTCTGTATGTGCTGTGGGTGTTTTGTGTGTGTGACTGTGATTTGTGTGTGGCTGTGTTAGAGAAGTTGTGTGTGTGTTTGGCGGCTTGAGCTATGCGCATGAGGGGAGACATGTTGACTGTGTGGTTGTGCTTGCTTTGGGTGTCTCATGGAGTGTGCAGTATGTACCTGTGCAAAGACTTTCATGTGTATTGTGAGCAGTTTTGTGCCTTGAAGTATGTGCTGTGAGTCTCGGGTCTGTTGTGTGCTTCTGTGCTGTGCTCCTGTGTGAGGATATATGTGTGGTGTGTCTGCTTGGTTGTGTGTGTTGCGTGTAATGCACCAAGTGTGCGCTAAGTGTGATCTTTGTTTTTTTGTGTGTGTTTTGCCTTGGTTTTATGTGTGCTGTGTGTCTTTTGCGTGGGTGAATGTGATTTCCGTGTGATTGTGTTTGAGTGGATTTGTGTGCGTTTGTTTGTTAAGTGTGTGATGTGAGATGTGTTGTCTGTGTGTGGTTGTGCTTGTTTAGTGTGCCTCGTTGTGTGTGCTCTGTATACTCTCTCAAATGTGGTTTCTGTGTCTTGTGAGCTATTATGTGCTTTGTTGTGTCTGTGTGTGTCCTGTGACTTTTGTTTTGTTACTGTATGGGTTTTGTGCACGTGTGCTTTGCATAGTGCTTTCCTGGGTGGATACGTGCATGGGGTGTCTGTGTGTGACTGTGCACATGGTGTGTCGTGTGTGACATGTGCGCTATGGGCTGTGATGTGTAGCGTGTGAAATGTGTGTTTTGTGTGTCTGTCGGGTTTGTTGTGTGTCTGGGGTCTGCCAGATTTGTTGGTCTATGGTAGTGATTTGTGGTGTTTGTTTTGTGTTTCTGTGTGTATTCTGTTGTGCCATGTGCTGTGCCATGTGTTCTTCAGTGTTTTGTGTTGTGTTGTATGTGATCTGTGCGTCTTGTTTGTTTTCTGTGTGTTGTGTACGAAATGTGCGTAGTATGGGTTACTTACTGCTTGTTGATCGCCTTGTGCTCTGCGTTTTGATCTGGGGCATGTTATGTGTGATATGTGCAGGTTTGATCTTTGTGTTGTGTGAATTGGGTGGATCCTGTGGTGTTGTATATTTTGCCTTTCGATGAGCTTTCTGTTGGTGGTTGTGTTGTGTGTCTGGTGCGTGGCCTCCTTTGTCACGCTCAGGGTGAAATGTGTCTTTCTCTGTGTTGTGTGTTGTGTTACGTACTGTGTTCTGGGTTGTGTGTGCTGTGTACATGCTTTCCTGTGTGTTACGTATGGGGAAGGTGTTGGTTGGTCTGGGTATTTTGGGCATTGTGTGTGATGTTAATTGTGTGGTGTGTGTGATGTGCTTGTGTGCTTATTGTGTGTGTGTTGTGTGTATTGGGTTGTGCTGACAGTGTGTGGTTCTGAGTGTGCTCTATATGGTATGTTTGTGGTTGTGTGTGTTATGTGTCGTTTGTTGAATGCATGTCGTGTGCGTTCTTGGGGGTTGTATGGTTCTGTATGAGTTGTGGGAGTTTTGTGTGTGTGACTGTGATTTGTGTGTGGCTGTGTTAGAAAGGTTGTGTGTGTGTTTGGCGGCTTGAGCTATGCGCATGAGGGGAGACATGTTGACTGTGTGGTTGTGCTTGCTTTGGGTGTCTCATGGAGGGTGCAGTATGTACCTGTGCAAAGACTTTCATGTGTATTGTGAGCAGTTTTGTGCCTTGAAGTATGTGCTGTGAGTGTCCGGTCTGTTGTGTGCTTCTGTGTTGTGCTCCTGTGTGAGGATATATGTGTGGTGTGTCTGCTTGGTTGTGTGTGTTGCGTGTAATGCACCAAGTGTGCGCTAAGTGTGATCTTTGTTTTTTTGTGTGTGTTTTGCCTTTGTTTTATGTGTGCTGTGTGTCATTTGCGTGGGTGAATGTGATTTCCGTCTGATTGTGTTTGAGTGGATTTGTGTGCGTTTGTTTGTTATGTGTGTGATGTCAGATGTGTTGTCTGTGTTTGGTTGTGCTTGTTTAGTGTTCCTCGTTGTGTGTGCTGTGTATACTCTCTCAAATGTGGTTTCTGTGTCTTGTGGGCTATTAGGTGCTTTGTTGTGTCTGCTGTGTGTCCTGTGACTTTTGTTTTGTTACTGTATGGGTTTTGTGCACGTGTGCTTTACGTAGTGCTTTCCTGGGTGGATACGTGCGTGGGGTGTCTGTGTGTGACTGTGCACGTGGTGTGTCGTGTGTGACGTGTGCGCTACGGGCTGTGATGTGTAGCGTGTGAAATGTGTGTTTTGTGTGTCTGTCGGGTTTGTTGTGTGTCTGGGGTCTGCCAGATTTGTTGGTCTATGGTAGTGATTTGTGGTGTTTGTTTGTGTTTCTGTGTGTATTCTGTGGTGCCATGCGGTGTGCCATGTGTTCTTGAGTGTTTTGTGTTGTGTTGTAAGTGATCTGTGCGTCTTGTTTGTTTTCTGTGTGTTGTGTACGAAATGTGCGTGGTATGGGTTATTTACAGCTTGTTGATCGCCTTGTGCTCTGCGTTTTGATCTGGGTCATGTCATGTGTGATATGTGCAGTTTTGAGCTTTGTGTTGTGTGAATTGAGTGGATCCTGTGGTGTTGTATATTTTGCCTTTCGATGAGCTTTCTGTTGGTGGTTGTGTTGTGTGTCTGGTGCGTGGCCTCCTTTGTCACGCTCAGGGTGAAATGTGTCTTTCTCTGTGTTGTGTGTTGTGTTACGTACTGTGTTCTGGGTTGTGTGTGCTGTGTACGTGCTTTCCTGTGTGTTACGTATGGGGAAGGTGTTGGGTTGTCTGGGTATTTTGGGCATTGTGTGTGATGTTAATTGTGTGGTGTGTGTGATGTGCGTGTGTGCTTATTGTGTGTGTGATGTGTGTATTGGGTTGTGTTGACAGTGTGTGGTTCTGAGTGTGCTCTATATGGTATGCTTTTGGTTGTGTGTTATGTGTCGTGTGTTGAGTGCATGTCGTGTGCGTTCCTGGCGGTTGTGGGTGGTTCTGTATGAGTTGCGGGTGTTTTGTGTGTGTGACTGTGATTTGTGTGTGGCTGTGTTAGAGAGGTTGTGTGTGTGTTTGGCGGCTTGAGCTATGCGCATGAGGGGAGACATGTTGACTGTGTGGTTGTGCTTGCTTTGGGTGTCTCATGGAGTGTGCAGTATGTACCTGTGCAAAGACTTTCATGTGTATTGTGAGCAGTTTTGTGCCTTTGAGTATGTGCTGTGTCTCGGGTCTGTTGTGTGCTTCTGTGTTGTGCTCCTGTGTGAGGATATATGTGTGGTGTGTCTGCTTGGTTGTGTGTGTTGCGTGTAATGCACCAAGTGTGTCCTACGTGTGATCTTTGTTTTTTTGGGTGTGTTTTGCCTTTGTTTAATGTGTGCTGTGTGTCTTTTGCGTGGGTGAATGTGATTTCCGTGTGATTGTGTTTGAGTGGATTTGTGTGCGTTTGTTTGTTATGTGTGTGATGTCAGATGTGTTGTCTGTGTTTGGTTGTGCTTGTTTAGTGTTCCTCGTTGTGTGTGCTGTGTATACTCTCTCAAATGTGGTTTCTGTGTCTTGTGGGCTATTATGTGCTTTGTTGTGTCTGCTGTGTGTCCTGTGACTTTTGTTTTGTTACTGTATGGGTTTTGTGCACGTGTGCTTTGCGTACTGCTTTCCAAGGTGGATACGTGCGTGGGGTGTCTGTGTGTGACTGTGCACGTGGTGTGTCGTGTGTGACATGTGCGCTATGGGCTGTGATGTGTAGCGTGTGAAATGTGTGTTTTGTGTGTCTGTCGGGTTTGTTGTGTGTCTGGGGTCTGCCAGATTTGTTGGTCTATGGTAGTGATTTGTGGTGTTTGTTTTGTGTTTCTGTGTGTATTCTGTTGTGCCATGCGCTGTGCCATGTGTTCTTGAGTGTTTTGTGTTGTGTTGTATGTGATCTGTGCGTCTTGTTTGTTTTCTGTGTGTTGTGTACGAAATGTGCGTAGTATGGGTTATTTACTGCTTGTTGATCGCCTTGTGCTCTGCGTTTTGATCTGGGGCATGTTATGTGTGATATGTGCAGGTTTGATCTTTGTGTTGTGTGAATTGGGTGGATCCTGTGGTGTTGTATATTTTGCCTTTCGATGAGCTTTCTGTTGGTGGTTGTGTTGTGTGTCTGGTGCGTGGCCTCCTTTGTCACGCTCAGGGTGAAATGTGTCTTTCTCTGTGTTGTGTGTTGTGTTACGTACTGTGTTCTGGGTTGTGTGTGCTGTGTACATGCTTTCCTGTGTGTTACGTATGGGGAAGGTGTTGGGTTGTCTGGGTATTTTGGGCATTGTGTGTGATGTTAATTGTGTGGTGTGTGTGATGTGCGTGTGTGCTTATTGTGTGTGTGATGTGTGTATTGGGTTGTGTTGACAGTGTGTGGTTCTGAGTGTGCTCTATATGGTATGCTTTTGGTTGTGTGTGTTATGTGTCGTGTGTTGAGTGCATGTCGTGTGCGTTCCTGGCGGTTGTGGGTGGTTCTGTATGAGTTGCGGGTGTTTTGTGTGTGTGACTGTGATTTGTGTGTGGCTGTGTTAGAGAGGTTGTGTGTGTGTTTGGCGGCTTGAGCTATGCGCATGAGGGGAGACATGTTGACTGTGTGGTTGTGCTTGCTTTGGGTGTCTCATGGAGTGTGCAGTATGTACCTGTGCAAAGACTTTCATGTGTATTGTGAGCAGTTTTGTGCCTTTGAGTATGTGCTGTGTCTCGGGTCTGTTGTGTGCTTCTGTGTTGTGCTCCTGTGTGAGGATATATGTGTGGTGTGTCTGCTTGGTTGTGTGTGTTGCGTGTAATGCACCAAGTGTGTCCTACGTGTGATCTTTGTTTTTTTGGGTGTGTTTTGCCTTTGTTTAATGTGTGCTGTGTGTCTTTTGCGTGGGTGAATGTGATTTCCGTGTGATTGTGTTTGAGTGGATTTGTGTGCGTTTGTTTGTTATGTGTGTGATGTCAGATGTGTTGTCTGTGTTTGGTTGTGCTTGTTTAGTGTTCCTCGTTGTGTGTGCTGTGTATACTCTCTCAAATGTGGTTTCTGTGTCTTGTGGGCTATTATGTGCTTTGTTCTGTCTGCTGTGTGTCCTGTGACTTTTGTTTTGTTACTGTATGGGTTTTGTGCACGTGTGCTTTGCGTACTGCTTTCCAAGGTGGATACGTGCGTGGGGTGTCTGTGTGTGACTGTGCACGTGGTGTGTCGTGTGTGACATGTGCGCTATGGGCTGTGATGTGTAGCGTGTGAAATGTGTGTTTTGTGTGTCTGTCGGGTTTGTTGTGTGTCTGGGTCTGCCAGATTTGTTGGTCTATGGTAGTGATTTGTGGTGTTTGTTTTGTGTTTCTGTGTGTATTCTGTTGTGCCATGCGCTGTGCCATGTGTTCTTGAGTGTTTTGTGTTGTGTTGTATGTGATCTGTGCGTCTTGTTTGTTTTCTGTGTGTTGTGTACGAAATGTGCGTAGTATGGGTTACTTACTGCTTGTTGATCGCCTTGTGCTCTGCGTTTTGATCTGGGGCATGTTATGTGTGATATGTGCAGGTTTGATCTTTGTGTTGTGTGAATTGGGTGGATCCTGTGGTGTTGTATATTTTGCCTTTCGATGAGCTTTCTGTTGGTGGTTGTGTTGTGTGTCTGGTGCGTGGCCTCCTTTGTCACGCTCAGGGTGAAATGTGTCTTTCTCTGTGTTGTGTGTTGTGTTACGTACTGTGTTCTGGGTTGTGTGTGCTGTGTACATGCTTTCCTGTGTGTTACGTATGGGGAAGGTGTTGGGTTGTCTGGGTATTTTGGGCATTGTGTGTGATGTTAATTGTGTGGTGTGTGTGATGTGCGTGTGTGCTTATTGTGTGTGTGATGTGTGTATTGGGTTGTGTTGACAGTGTGTGGTTCTGAGTGTGCTCTATATGGTATGCTTTTGGTTGTGTGTGTTATGTGTCGTGTGTTGAGTGCATGTCGTGTGCGTTCCTGGCGGTTGTGGGTGGTTCTGTATGAGTTGCGGGTGTTTTGTGTGTGTGACTGTGATTTGTGTGTGGCTGTGTTAGAGAGGTTGTGTGTGTGTTTGGCGGCTTGAGCTATGCGCATGAGGGGAGACATGTTGACTGTGTGGTTGTGCTTGCTTTGGGTGTCTCATGGAGTGTGCAGTATGTACCTGTGCAAAGACTTTCATGTGTATTGTGAGCAGTTTTGTGCCTTTGAGTATGTGCTGTGTCTCGGGTCTGTTGTGTGCTTCTGTGTTGTGCTCCTGTGTGAGGATATATGTGTGGTGTGTCTGCTTGGTTGTGTGTGTTGCGTGTAATGCACCAAGTGTGTCCTACGTGTGATCTTTGTTTTTTTGGGTGTGTTTTGCCTTTGTTTAATGTGTGCTGTGTGTCTTTTGCGTGGGTGAATGTGATTTCCGTGTGATTGTGTTTGAGTGGATTTGTGTGCGTTTGTTTGTTATGTGTGTGATGTCAGATGTGTTGTCTGTGTTTGGTTGTGCTTGTTTAGTGTTCCTCGTTGTGTGTGCTGTGTATACTCTCTCAAATGTGGTTTCTGTGTCTTGTGGGCTATTATGTGCTTTGTTCTGTCTGCTGTGTGTCCTGTGACTTTTGTTTTGTTACTGTATGGGTTTTGTGCACGTGTGCTTTGCGTACTGCTTTCCAAGGTGGATACGTGCGTGGGGTGTCTGTGTGTGACTGTGCACGTGGTGTGTCGTGTGTGACATGTGCGCTATGGGCTGTGATGTGTAGCGTGTGAAATGTGTGTTTTGTGTGTCTGTCGGGTTTGTTGTGTGTCTGGGGTCTGCCAGATTTGTTGGTCTATGGTAGTGATTTGTGGTGTTTGTTTTGTGTTTCTGTGTGTATTCTGTTGTGCCATGCGCTGTGCCATGTGTTCTTGAGTGTTTTGTGTTGTGTTGTATGTGATCTGTGCGTCTTGTTTGTTTTCTGTGTGTTGTGTACGAAATGTGCGTAGTATGGGTTACTTACTGCTTGTTGATCGCCTTGTGCTCTGCGTTTTGATCTGGGGCATGTTATGTGTGATATGTGCAGGTTTGATCTTTGTGTTGTGTGAATTGGGTGGATCCTGTGGTGTTGTATATTTTGCCTTTCGATGAGCTTTCTGTTGGTGGTTGTGTTGTGTGTCTGGTGCGTGGCCTCCTTTGTCACGCTCAGGGTGAAATGTGTCTTTCTCTGTGTTGTGTGTTGTGTTACGTACTGTGTTCTGGGTTGTGTGTGCTGTGTACATGCTTTCCTGTGTGTTACGTATGGGGAAGGTGTTGGTTGGTCTGGGTATTTTGGGCATTGTGTGTGATGTTAATTGTGTGGTGTGTGTGATGTGCTTGTGTGCTTATTGTGTGTGTGTTGTGTGTATTGTGTTGTGCCGAGAGTGTGTGGTTCTGAGTGTGCTCTATATGGTATGTTTGTGGTTGTGTGTGTTATGTGTCATGCGTTGAGTGCATGTCGTGTGCGTTCTTGGCGGTTGTGGGTGGTTCTGTATGTGCTGTGGGTGTTTTGTGTGTGTGACTGTGATTTGTGTGTGGCTGTGTTAGAGAAGTTGTGTGTGTGTTTGGCGGCTTGAGCTATGCGCATGAGGGGAGACATGTTGACTGTGTGGTTGTGCTTGCTTTGGGTGTCTCATGGAGTGTGCAGTATGTACCTGTGCAAAGACTTTCATGTGTATTGTGAGCAGTTTTGTGCCTTGAAGTATGTGCTGTGAGTCTCGGGTCTGTTGTGTGCTTCTGTGCTGTGCTCCTGTGTGAGGATATATGTGTGGTGTGTCTGCTTGGTTGTGTGTGTTGCGTGTAATGCACCAAGTGTGCGCTAAGTGTGATCTTTGTTTTTTTGTGTGTGTTTTGCCTTGGTTTTATGTGTGCTGTGTGTCTTTTGCGTGGGTGAATGTGATTTCCGTGTGATTGTGTTTGAGTGGATTTGTGTGCGTTTGTTTGTTAAGTGTGTGATGTGAGATGTGTTGTCTGTGTGTGGTTGTGCTTGTTTAGTGTGCCTCGTTGTGTGTGCTCTGTATACTCTCTCAAATGTGGTTTCTGTGTCTTGTGAGCTATTATGTGCTTTGTTGTGTCTGTGTGTGTCCTGTGACTTTTGTTTTGTTACTGTATGGGTTTTGTGCACGTGTGCTTTGCATAGTGCTTTCCTGGGTGGATACGTGCATGGGGTGTCTGTGTGTGACTGTGCACGTGGTGTGTCGTGTGTGACATGTGCGCTATGGGCTGTGATGTGTAGCGTGTGAAATGTGTGTTTTGTGTGTCTGTCGGGTTTGTTGTGTGTCTGGGGTCTGCCAGATTTGTTGGTCTATGGTAGTGATTTGTGGTGTTTGTTTTGTGTTTCTGTGTGTATTCTGTTGTGCCATGTGCTGTGCCATGTGTTCTTCAGTGTTTTGTGTTGTGTTGTATGTGATCTGTGCGTCTTGTTTGTTTTCTGTGTGTTGTGTACGAAATGTGCGTAGTATGGGTTACTTACTGCTTGTTGATCGCCTTGTGCTCTGCGTTTTGATCTGGGGCATGTTATGTGTGATATGTGCAGGTTTGATCTTTGTGTTGTGTGAATTGGGTGGATCCTGTGGTGTTGTATATTTTGCCTTTCGATGAGCTTTCTGTTGGTGGTTGTGTTGTGTGTCTGGTGCGTGGCCTCCTTTGTCACGCTCAGGGTGAAATGTGTCTTTCTCTGTGTTGTGTGTTGTGTTACGTACTGTGTTCTGGGTTGTGTGTGCTGTGTACATGCTTTCCTGTGTGTTACGTATGGGGAAGGTGTTGGTTGGTCTGGGTATTTTGGGCATTGTGTGTGATGTTAATTGTGTGGTGTGTGTGATGTGCTTGTGTGCTTATTGTGTGTGTGTTGTGTGTATTGGGTTGTGCTGACAGTGTGTGGTTCTGAGTGTGCTCTATATGGTATGTTTGTGGTTGTGTGTGTTATGTGTCGTTTGTTGAATGCATGTCGTGTGCGTTCTTGGGGGTTGTATGGTTCTGTATGAGTTGTGGGTGTTTTGTGTGTGTGACTGTGATTTGTGTGTGGCTGTGTTAGAGAGGTTGTGTGTGTGTTTGGCGGCTTGAGCTATGCGCATGAGGGGAGACATGTTGACTGTGTGGTTGTGCTTGCTTTGGGTGTCTCATGGAGGGTGCAGTATGTACCTGTGCAAAGACTTTCATGTGTATTGTGAGCAGTTTTGTGCCTTGAAGTATGTGCTGTGAGTGTCCGGTCTGTTGTGTGCTTCTGTGTTGTGCTCCTGTGTGAGGATATAATTGTGGTGTGTCTGCTTGGTTGTGTGTGTTGCGTGTAATGCACCAAGTGTGCGCTAAGTGTGATCTTTGTTTTTTTGTGTGTGTTTTGCCTTGGTTTTATGTGTGCTGTGTGTCTTTTGCGTGGGTGAATGTGATTTCCGTCTGATTGTGTTTGAGTGGATTTGTGTGCGTTTGTTTGTTATGTGTGTGATGTCAGATGTGTTGTCTGTGTTTGGTTGTGCTTGTTTAGTGTTCCTCGTTGTGTGTGCTGTGTATACTCTCTCAAATGTGGTTTCTGTGTCTTGTGGGCTATTAGGTGCTTTGTTGTGTCTGCTGTGTGTCCTGTGACTTTTGTTTTGTTACTGTATGGGTTTTGTGCACGTGTGCTTTACGTAGTGCTTTCCTGGGTGGATACGTGCGTGGGGTGTCTGTGTGTGACTGTGCACGTGGTGTGTCGTGTGTGACGTGTGCGCTACGGGCTGTGATGTGTAGCGTGTGAAATGTGTGTTTTGTGTGTCTGTCGGGTTTGTTGTGTGTCTGGGGTGCTGCCAGAGTTGGTCTATGGTAGTGATTTGTGGTGTTTGTTTGTGTTTCTGTGTGTATTCTGTGGTGCCATGCGGTGTGCCATGTGTTCTTGAGTGTTTTGTGTTGTGTTGTAAGTGATCTGTGCGTCTTGTTTGTTTTCTGTGTGTTGTGTACGAAATGTGCGTGGTATGGGTTATTTACAGCTTGTTGATCGCCTTGTGCTCTGCGTTTTGATCTGGGTCATGTCATGTGTGATATGTGCAGTTTTGAGCTTTGTGTTGTGTGAATTGAGTGGATCCTGTGGTGTTGTATATTTTGCCTTTCGATGAGCTTTCTGTTGGTGGTTGTGTTGTGTGTCTGGTGCGTGGCCTCCTTTGTCACGCTCAGGGTGAAATGTGTCTTTCTCTGTGTTGTGTGTTGTGTTACGTACTGTGTTCTGGGTTGTGTGTGCTGTGTACATGCTTTCCTGTGTGTTACGTATGGGGAAGGTGTTGGGTTGTCTGGGTATTTTGGGCATTGTGTGTGATGTTAATTGTGTGGTGTGTGTGATGTGCGTGTGTGCTTATTGTGTGTGTGATGTGTGTATTGGGTTGTGTTGACAGTGTGTGGTTCTGAGTGTGCTCTATATGGTATGCTTTTGGTTGTGTGTGTTATGTGTCGTGTGTTGAGTGCATGTCGTGTGCGTTCCTGGCGGTTGTGGGTGGTTCTGTATGAGTTGCGGGTGTTTTGTGTGTGTGACTGTGATTTGTGTGTGGCTGTGTTAGAGAGGTTGTGTGTGTGTTTGGCGGCTTGAGCTATGCGCATGAGGGGAGACATGTTGACTGTGTGGTTGTGCTTGCTTTGGGTGTCTCATGGAGTGTGCAGTATGTACCTGTGCAAAGACTTTCATGTGTATTGTGAGCAGTTTTGTGCCTTTGAGTATGTGCTGTGTCTCGGGTCTGTTGTGTGCTTCTGTGTTGTGCTCCTGTGTGAGGATATATGTGTGGTGTGTCTGCTTGGTTGTGTGTGTTGCGTGTAATGCACCAAGTGTGTCCTACGTGTGATCTTTGTTTTTTTGGGTGTGTTTTGCCTTTGTTTAATGTGTGCTGTGTGTCTTTTGCGTGGGTGAATGTGATTTCCGTGTGATTGTGTTTGAGTGGATTTGTGTGCGTTTGTTTGTTATGTGTGTGATGTCAGATGTGTTGTCTGTGTTTGGTTGTGCTTGTTTAGTGTTCCTCGTTGTGTGTGCTGTGTATACTCTCTCAAATGTGGTTTCTGTGTCTTGTGGGCTATTATGTGCTTTGTTGTGTCTGCTGTGTGTCCTGTGACTTTTGTTTTGTTACTGTATGGGTTTTGTGCACGTGTGCTTTGCGTACTGCTTTCCAAGGTGGATACGTGCGTGGGGTGCCTGTGTGTGACTGTGCACGTGGTGTGTCGTGTGTGACATGTGCGCTATGGGCTGTGATGTGTAGCGTGTGAAATGTGTGTTTTGTGTGTCTGTCGGGTTTGTTGTGTGTCTGGGGTCTGCCAGATTTGTTGGTCTATGGTAGTGATTTGTGGTGTTTGTTTTGTGTTTCTGTGTGTATTCTGTTGTGCCATGTGTTCTTGAGTGTTTTGTGTTGTGTTGTATGTGATCTGTGCGTCTTGTTTGTTTTCTGTGTGTTGTGTACGAAATGTGCGTAGTATGGGTTACTTACTGCTTGTTGATCGCCTTGTGCTCTGCGTTTTGATCTGGGGCATGTTATGTGTGATATGTGCAGGTTTGATCTTTGTGTTGTGTGAATTGGGTGGATCCTGTGGTGTTGTATATTTTGCCTTTCGATGAGCTTTCTGTTGGTGGTTGTGTTGTGTGTCTGGTGCGTGGCCTCCTTTGTCACGCTCAGGGTGAAATGTGTCTTTCTCTGTGTTGTGTGTTGTGTTACGTACTGTGTTCTGGGTTGTGTGTGCTGTGTACATGCTTTCCTGTGTGTTACGTATGGGGAAGGTGTTGGTTGGTCTGGGTATTTTGGGCATTGTGTGTGATGTTAATTGTGTGGTGTGTGTGATGTGCTTGTGTGCTTATTGTGTGTGTGTTGTGTGTATTGTGTTGTGCCGAGAGTGTGTGGTTCTGAGTGTGCTCTATATGGTATGTTTGTGGTTGTGTGTGTTATGTGTCATGCGTTGAGTGCATGTCGTGTGCGTTCTTGGCGGTTGTGGGTGGTTCTGTATGTGCTGTGGGTGTTTTGTGTGTGTGACTGTGATTTGTGTGTGGCTGTGTTAGAGAAGTTGTGTGTGTGTTTGGCGGCTTGAGCTATGCGCATGAGGGGAGACATGTTGACTGTGTGGTTGTGCTTGCTTTGGGTGTCTCATGGAGTGTGCAGTATGTACCTGTGCAAAGACTTTCATGTGTATTGTGAGCAGTTTTGTGCCTTGAAGTATGTGCTGTGAGTCTCGGGTCTGTTGTGTGCTTCTGTGCTGTGCTCCTGTGTGAGGATATATGTGTGGTGTGTCTGCTTGGTTGTGTGTGTTGCGTGTAATGCACCAAGTGTGCGCTAAGTGTGATCTTTGTTTTTTTGTGTGTGTTTTGCCTTGGTTTTATGTGTGCTGTGTGTCTTTTGCGTGGGTGAATGTGATTTCCGTGTGATTGTGTTTGAGTGGATTTGTGTGCGTTTGTTTGTTAAGTGTGTGATGTGAGATGTGTTGTCTGTGTGTGGTTGTGCTTGTTTAGTGTGCCTCGTTGTGTGTGCTCTGTATACTCTCTCAAATGTGGTTTCTGTGTCTTGTGAGCTATTATGTGCTTTGTTGTGTCTGTGTGTGTCCTGTGACTTTTGTTTTGTTACTGTATGGGTTTTGTGCACGTGTGCTTTGCATAGTGCTTTCCTGGGTGGATACGTGCATGGGGTGTCTGTGTGTGACTGTGCACGTGGTGTGTCGTGTGTGACATGTGCGCTATGGGCTGTGATGTGTAGCGTGTGAAATGTGTGTTTTGTGTGTCTGTCGGGTTTGTTGTGTGTCTGGGGTCTGCCAGATTTGTTGGTCTATGGTAGTGATTTGTGGTGTTTGTTTTGTGTTTCTGTGTGTATTCTGTTGTGCCATGTGCTGTGCCATGTGTTCTTCAGTGTTTTGTGTTGTGTTGTATGTGTTCTGTGCGTCTTGTTTGTTTTCTGTGTGTTGTGTACGAAATGTGCGTAGTATGGGTTACTTACTGCTTGTTGATCGCCTTGTGCTCTGCGTTTTGATCTGGGGCATGTTATGTGTGATATGTGCAGGTTTGATCTTTGTGTTGTGTGAATTGGGTGGATCCTGTGGTGTTGTATATTTTGCCTTTCGATGAGCTTTCTGTTGGTGGTTGTGTTGTGTGTCTGGTGCGTGGCCTCCTTTGTCACGCTCAGGGTGAAATGTGTCTTTCTCTGTGTTGTGTGTTGTGTTACGTACTGTGTTCTGGGTTGTGTGTGCTGTGTACATGCTTTCCTGTGTGTTACGTATGGGGAAGGTGTTGGTTGGTCTGGGTATTTTGGGCATTGTGTGTGATGTTAATTGTGTGGTGTGTGTGATGTGCTTGTGTGCTTATTGTGTGTGTGTTGTGTGTATTGGGTTGTGCTGACAGTGTGTGGTTCTGAGTGTGCTCTATATGGTATGTTTGTGGTTGTGTGTGTTATGTGTCGTTTGTTGAATGCATGTCGTGTGCGTTCTTGGGGGTTGTATGGTTCTGTATGAGTTGTGGGTGTTTTGTGTGTGTGACTGTGATTTGTGTGTGGCTGTGTTAGAGAGGTTGTGTGTGTGTTTGGCGGCTTGAGCTATGCGCATGAGGGGAGACATGTTGACTGTGTGGTTGTGCTTGCTTTGGGTGTCTCATGGAGGGTGCAGTATGTACCTGTGCAAAGACTTTCATGTGTATTGTGAGCAGTTTTGTGCCTTGAAGTATGTGCTGTGAGTGTCCGGTCTGTTGTGTGCTTCTGTGTTGTGCTCCTGTGTGAGGATATATGTGTGGTGTGTCTGCTTGGTTGTGTGTGTTGCGTGTAATGCACCAAGTGTGCGCTAAGTGTGATCTTTGTTTTTTTGTGTGTGTTTTGCCTTGGTTTTATGTGTGCTGTGTGTCTTTTGCGTGGGTGAATGTGATTTCCGTCTGATTGTGTTTGAGTGGATTTGTGTGCGTTTGTTTGTTATGTGTGTGATGTCAGATGTGTTGTCTGTGTTTGGTTGTGCTTGTTTAGTGTTCCTCGTTGTGTGTGCTGTGTATACTCTCTCAAATGTGGTTTCTGTGTCTTGTGGGCTATTAGGTGCTTTGTTGTGTCTGCTGTGTGTCCTGTGACTTTTGTTTTGTTACTGTATGGGTTTTGTGCACGTGTGCTTTACGTAGTGCTTTCCTGGGTGGATACGTGCGTGGGGTGTCTGTGTGTGACTGTGCACGTGGTGTGTCGTGTGTGACGTGTGCGCTACGGGCTGTGATGTGTAGCGTGTGAAATGTGTGTTTTGTGTGTCTGTCGGGTTTGTTGTGTGTCTGGGGTGCTGCCAGAGTTGGTCTATGGTAGTGATTTGTGGTGTTTGTTTGTGTTTCTGTGTGTATTCTGTGGTGCCATGCGGTGTGCCATGTGTTCTTGAGTGTTTTGTGTTGTGTTGTAAGTGATCTGTGCGTCTTGTTTGTTTTCTGTGTGTTGTGTACGAAATGTGCGTGGTATGGGTTATTTACAGCTTGTTGATCGCCTTGTGCTCTGCGTTTTGATCTGGGTCATGTCATGTGTGATATGTGCAGTTTTGAGCTTTGTGTTGTGTGAATTGAGTGGATCCTGTGGTGTTGTATATTTTGCCTTTCGATGAGCTTTCTGTTGGTGGTTGTGTTGTGTGTCTGGTGCGTGGCCTCCTTTGTCACGCTCAGGGTGAAATGTGTCTTTCTCTGTGTTGTGTGTTGTGTTACGTACTGTGTTCTGGGTTGTGTGTGCTGTGTACATGCTTTCCTGTGTGTTACGTATGGGGAAGGTGTTGGGTTGTCTGGGTATTTTGGGCATTGTGTGTGATGTTAATTGTGTGGTGTGTGTGATGTGCGTGTGTGCTTATTGTGTGTGTGATGTGTGTATTGGGTTGTGTTGACAGTGTGTGGTTCTGAGTGTGCTCTATATGGTATGCTTTTGGTTGTGTGTGTTATGTGTCGTGTGTTGAGTGCATGTCGTGTGCGTTCCTGGCGGTTGTGGGTGGTTCTGTATGAGTTGCGGGTGTTTTGTGTGTGTGACTATGATTTGTGTGTGGCTGTGTTAGAGAGGTTGTGTGTGTGTTTGGCGGCTTGAGCTATGCGCATGAGGGGAGACATGTTGACTGTGTGGTTGTGCTTGCTTTGGGTGTCTCATGGAGTGTGCAGTATGTACCTGTGCAAAGACTTTCATGTGTATTGTGAGCAGTTTTGTGCCTTTGAGTATGTGCTGTGTCTCGGGTCTGTTGTGTGCTTCTGTGTTGTGCTCCTGTGTGAGGATATATGTGTGGTGTGTCTGCTTGGTTGTGTGTGTTGCGTGTAATGCACCAAGTGTGTCCTACGTGTGATCTTTGTTTTTTTGGGTGTGTTTTGCCTTTGTTTAATGTGTGCTGTGTGTCTTTTGCGTGGGTGAATGTGATTTCCGTCTGATTGTGTTTGAGTGGATTTGTGTGCGTTTGTTTGTTATGTGTGTGATGTCAGATGTGTTGTCTGTGTTTGGTTGTGCTTGTTTAGTGTTCCTCGTTGTGTGTGCTGTGTATACTCTCTCAAATGTGGTTTCTGTGTCTTGTGGGCTATTAGGTGCTTTGTTGTGTCTGCTGTGTGTCCTGTGACTTTTGTTTTGTTACTGTATGGGTTTTGTGCACGTGTGCTTTACGTAGTGCTTTCCTGGGTGGATACGTGCGTGGGGTGTCTGTGTGTGACTGTGCACGTGGTGTGTCGTGTGTGACGTGTGCGCTACGGGCTGTGATGTGTAGCGTGTGAAATGTGTGTTTTGTGTGTCTGTCGGGTTTGTTGTGTGTCTGGGGTGCTGCCAGAGTTGGTCTATGGTAGTGATTTGTGGTGTTTGTTTGTGTTTCTGTGTGTATTCTGTGGTGCCATGCGGTGTGCCATGTGTTCTTGAGTGTTTTGTGTTGTGTTGTAAGTGATCTGTGCGTCTTGTTTGTTTTCTGTGTGTTGTGTACGAAATGTGCGTGGTATGGGTTATTTACAGCTTGTTGATCGCCTTGTGCTCTGCGTTTTGATCTGGGTCATGTCATGTGTGATATGTGCAGTTTTGAGCTTTGTGTTGTGTGAATTGAGTGGATCCTGTGGTGTTGTATATTTTGCCTTTCGATGAGCTTTCTGTTGGTGGTTGTGTTGTGTGTCTGGTGCGTGGCCTCCTTTGTCACGCTCAGGGTGAAATGTGTCTTTCTCTGTGTTGTGTGTTGTGTTACGTACTGTGTTCTGGGTTGTGTGTGCTGTGTACATGCTTTCCTGTGTGTTACGTATGGGGAAGGTGTTGGGTTGTCTGGGTATTTTGGGCATTGTGTGTGATGTTAATTGTGTGGTGTGTGTGATGTGCGTGTGTGCTTATTGTGTGTGTGATGTGTGTATTGGGTTGTGTTGACAGTGTGTGGTTCTGAGTGTGCTCTATATGGTATGCTTTTGGTTGTGTGTGTTATGTGTCGTGTGTTGAGTGCATGTCGTGTGCGTTCCTGGCGGTTGTGGGTGGTTCTGTATGAGTTGCGGGTGTTTTGTGTGTGTGACTGTGATTTGTGTGTGGCTGTGTTAGAGAGGTTGTGTGTGTGTTTGGCGGCTTGAGCTATGCGCATGAGGGGAGACATGTTGACTGTGTGGTTGTGCTTGCTTTGGGTGTCTCATGGAGTGTGCAGTATGTACCTGTGCAAAGACTTTCATGTGTATTGTGAGCAGTTTTGTGCCTTTGAGTATGTGCTGTGTCTCGGGTCTGTTGTGTGCTTCTGTGTTGTGCTCCTGTGTGAGGATATATGTGTGGTGTGTCTGCTTGGTTGTGTGTGTTGCGTGTAATGCACCAAGTGTGTCCTACGTGTGATCTTTGTTTTTTTGGGTGTGTTTTGCCTTTGTTTAATGTGTGCTGTGTGTCTTTTGCGTGGGTGAATGTGATTTCCGTGTGATTGTGTTTGAGTGGATTTGTGTGCGTTTGTTTGTTATGTGTGTGATGTCAGATGTGTTGTCTGTGTTTGGTTGTGCTTGTTTAGTGTTCCTCGTTGTGTGTGCTGTGTATACTCTCTCAAATGTGGTTTCTGTGTCTTGTGGGCTATTATGTGCTTTGTTGTGTCTGCTGTGTGTCCTGTGACTTTTGTTTTGTTACTGTATGGGTTTTGTGCACGTGTGCTTTGCGTACTGCTTTCCAAGGTGGATACGTGCGTGGGGTGTCTGTGTGTGACTGTGCACGTGGTGTGTCGTGTGTGACATGTGCGCTATGGGCTGTGATGTGTAGCGTGTGAAATGTGTGTTTTGTGTGTCTGTCGGGTTTGTTGTGTGTCTGGGGTCTGCCAGATTTGTTGGTCTATGGTAGTGATTTGTGGTGTTTGTTTTGTGTTTCTGTGTGTATTCTGTTGTGCCATGCGCTGTGCCATGTGTTCTTGAGTGTTTTGTGTTGTGTTGTATGTGATCTGTGCGTCTTGTTTGTTTTCTGTGTGTTGTGTACGAAATGTGCGTAGTATGGGTTACTTACTGCTTGTTGATCGCCTTGTGCTCTGCGTTTTGATCTGGGGCATGTTATGTGTGATATGTGCAGGTTTGATCTTTGTGTTGTGTGAATTGGGTGGATCCTGTGGTGTTGTATATTTTGCCTTTCGATGAGCTTTCTGTTGGTGGTTGTGTTGTGTGTCTGGTGCGTGGCCTCCTTTGTCACGCTCAGGGTGAAATGTGTCTTTCTCTGTGTTGTGTGTTGTGTTACGTACTGTGTTCTGGGTTGTGTGTGCTGTGTACATGCTTTCCTGTGTGTTACGTATGGGGAAGGTGTTGGTTGGTCTGGGTATTTTGGGCATTGTGTGTGATGTTAATTGTGTGGTGTGTGTGATGTGCTTGTGTGCTTATTGTGTGTGTGTTGTGTGTATTGGGTTGTGCTGACAGTGTGTGGTTCTGAGTGTGCTCTATATGGTATGTTTGTGGTTGTGTGTGTTATGTGTTGTTTGTTGAATGCATGTCGTGTGCGTTCTTGGGGGTTGTATGGTTCTGTATGAGTTGTGGGTGTTTTGTGTGTGTGACTGTGATTTGTGTGTGGCTGTGTTAGAGAGGTTGTGTGTGTGTTTGGCGGCTTGAGCTATGCGCATGAGGGGAGACATGTTGACTGTGTGGTTGTGCTTGCTTTGGGTGTCTCATGGAGGGTGCAGTATGTACCTGTGCAAAGACTTTCATGTGTATTGTGAGCAGTTTTGTGCCTTGAAGTATGTGCTGTGAGTGTCCTGTCTGTTGTGTGCTTCTGTGTTGTGCTCCTGTGTGAGGATATATGTGTGGTGTGTCTGCTTGGTTGTGTGTGTTGCGTGTAATGCACCAAGTGTGCGCTAAGTGTGATCTTTGTTTTTTTGTGTGTGTTTTGCCTTGGTTTTATGTGTGCTGTGTGTCTTTTGCGTGGGTGAATGTGATTTCCGTCTGATTGTGTTTGAGTGGATTTGTGTGCGTTTGTTTGTTATGTGTGTGATGTCAGATGTGTTGTCTGTGTTTGGTTGTGCTTGTTTAGTGTTCCTCGTTGTGTGTGCTGTGTATACTCTCTCAAATGTGGTTTCTGTGTCTTGTGGGCTATTAGGTGCTTTGTTGTGTCTGCTGTGTGTCCTGTGACTTTTGTTTTGTTACTGTATGGGTTTTGTGCACGTGTGCTTTACGTAGTGCTTTCCTGGGTGGATACGTGCGTGGGGTGTCTGTGTGTGACTGTGCACGTGGTGTGTCGTGTGTGACGTGTGCGCTACGGGCTGTGATGTGTAGCGTGTGAAATGTGTGTTTTGTGTGTCTGTCGGGTTTGTTGTGTGTCTGGGGTGCTGCCAGAGTTGGTCTATGGTAGTGATTTGTGGTGTTTGTTTGTGTTTCTGTGTGTATTCTGTGGTGCCATGCGGTGTGCCATGTGTTCTTGAGTGTTTTGTGTTGTGTTGTAAGTGATCTGTGCGTCTTGTTTGTTTTCTGTGTGTTGTGTACGAAATGTGCGTGGTATGGGTTATTTACAGCTTGTTGATCGCCTTGTGCTCTGCGTTTTGATCTGGGTCATGTCATGTGTGATATGTGCAGTTTTGAGCTTTGTGTTGTGTGAATTGAGTGGATCCTGTGGTGTTGTATATTTTGCCTTTCGATGAGCTTTCTGTTGGTGGTTGTGTTGTGTGTCTGGTGCGTGGCCTCCTTTGTCACGCTCAGGGTGAAATGTGTCTTTCTCTGTGTTGTGTGTTGTGTTACGTACTGTGTTCTGGGTTGTGTGTGCTGTGTACATGCTTTCCTGTGTGTTACGTACGGGGAAGGTGTTGGGTTGTCTGGGTATTTTGGGCATTGTGTGTGATGTTAATTGTGTGGTGTGTGTGATGTGCGTGTGTGCTTATTGTGTGTGTGATGTGTGTATTGGGTTGTGTTGACAGTGTGTGGTTCTGAGTGTGCTCTATATGGTATGCTTTTGGTTGTGTGTGTTATGTGTCGTGTGTTGAGTGCATGTCGTGTGCGTTCCTGGCGGTTGTGGGTGGTTCTGTATGAGTTGCGGGTGTTTTGTGTGTGTGACTGTGATTTGTGTGTGGCTGTGTTAGAGAGGTTGTGTGTGTGTTTGGCGGCTTGAGCTATGCGCATGAGGGGAGACATGTTGACTGTGTGGTTGTGCTTGCTTTGGGTGTCTCATGGAGTGTGCAGTATGTACCTGTGCAAAGACTTTCATGTGTATTGTGAGCAGTTTTGTGCCTTTGAGTATGTGCTGTGTCTCGGGTCTGTTGTGTGCTTCTGTGTTGTGCTCCTGTGTGAGGATATATGTGTGGTGTGTCTGCTTGGTTGTGTGTGTTGCGTGTAATGCACCAAGTGTGTCCTACGTGTGATCTTTGTTTTTTTGGGTGTGTTTTGCCTTTGTTTAATGTGTGCTGTGTGTCTTTTGCGTGGGTGAATGTGATTTCCGTGTGATTGTGTTTGAGTGGATTTGTGTGCGTTTGTTTGTTATGTGTGTGATGTCAGATGTGTTGTCTGTGTTTGGTTGTGCTTGTTTAGTGTTCCTCGTTGTGTGTGCTGTGTATACTCTCTCAAATGTGGTTTCTGTGTCTTGTGGGCTATTATGTGCTTTGTTGTGTCTGCTGTGTGTCCTGTGACTTTTGTTTTGTTACTGTATGGGTTTTGTGCACGTGTGCTTTGCGTACTGCTTTCCAAGGTGGATAAGTGCGTGGGGTGTCTGTGTGTGACTGTGCACGTGGTGTGTCGTGTGTGACATGTGCGCTATGGGCTGTGATGTGTAGCGTGTGAAATGTGTGTTTTGTGTGTCTGTCGGGTTTGTTGTGTGTCTGGGGTCTGCCAGATTTGTTGGTCTATGGTAGTGATTTGTGGTGTTTGTTTTGTGTTTCTGTGTGTATTCTGTTGTGCCATGCGCTGTGCCATGTGTTCTTGAGTGTTTTGTGTTGTGTTGTATGTGATCTGTGCGTCTTGTTTGTTTTCTGTGTGTTGTGTACGAAATGTGCGTAGTATGGGTTACTTACTGCTTGTTGATCGCCTTGTGCTCTGCGTTTTGATCTGGGGCATGTTATGTGTGATATGTGCAGGTTTGATCTTTGTGTTGTGTGAATTGGGTGGATCCTGTGGTGTTGTATATTTTGCCTTTCGATGAGCTTTCTGTTGGTGGTTGTGTTGTGTGTCTGGTGCGTGGCCTCCTTTGTCACGCTCAGGGTGAAATGTGTCTTTCTCTGTGTTGTGTGTTGTGTTACGTACTGTGTTCTGGGTTGTGTGTGCTGTGTACATGCTTTCCTGTGTGTTACGTATGGGGAAGGTGTTGGTTGGTCTGGGTATTTTGGGCATTGTGTGTGATGTTAATTGTGTGGTGTGTGTGATGTGCTTGTGTGCTTATTGTGTGTGTGTTGTGTGTATTGGGTTGTGCTGACAGTGTGTGGTTCTGAGTGTGCTCTATATGGTATGTTTGTGGTTGTGTGTGTTATGTGTCGTTTGTTGAATGCATGTCGTGTGCGTTCTTGGGGGTTGTATGGTTCTGTATGAGTTGTGGGTGTTTTGTGTGTGTGACTGTGATTTGTGTGTGGCTGTGTTAGAGAGGTTGTGTGTGTGTTTGGCGGCTTGAGCTATGCGCATGAGGGGAGACATGTTGACTGTGTGGTTGTGCTTGCTTTGGGTGTCTCATGGAGGGTGCAGTATGTACCTGTGCAAAGACTTTCATGTGTATTGTGAGCAGTTTTGTGCCTTGAAGTATGTGCTGTGAGTGTCCTGTCTGTTGTGTGCTTCTGTGTTGTGCTCCTGTGTGAGGATATATGTGTGGTGTGTCTGCTTGGTTGTGTGTGTTGCGTGTAATGCACCAAGTGTGCGCTAAGTGTGATCTTTGTTTTTTTGTGTGTGTTTTGCCTTGGTTTTATGTGTGCTGTGTGTCTTTTGCGTGGGTGAATGTGATTTCCGTCTGATTGTGTTTGAGTGGATTTGTGTGCGTTTGTTTGTTATGTGTGTGATGTCAGATGTGTTGTCTGTGTTTGGTTGTGCTTGTTTAGTGTTCCTCGTTGTGTGTGCTGTGTATACTCTCTCAAATGTGGTTTCTGTGTCTTGTGGGCTATTAGGTGCTTTGTTGTGTCTGCTGTGTGTCCTGTGACTTTTGTTTTGTTACTGTATGGGTTTTGTGCACGTGTGCTTTACGTAGTGCTTTCCTGGGTGGATACGTGCGTGGGGTGTCTGTGTGTGACTGTGCACGTGGTGTGTCGTGTGTGACGTGTGCGCTACGGGCTGTGATGTGTAGCGTGTGAAATGTGTGTTTTGTGTGTCTGTCGGGTTTGTTGTGTGTCTGGGGTGCTGCCAGAGTTGGTCTATGGTAGTGATTTGTGGTGTTTGTTTGTGTTTCTGTGTGTATTCTGTGGTGCCATGCGGTGTGCCATGTGTTCTTGAGTGTTTTGTGTTGTGTTGTAAGTGATCTGTGCGTCTTGTTTGTTTTCTGTGTGTTGTGTACGAAATGTGCGTGGTATGGGTTATTTACAGCTTGTTGATCGCCTTGTGCTCTGCGTTTTGATCTGGGTCATGTCATGTGTGATATGTGCAGTTTTGAGCTTTGTGTTGTGTGAATTGAGTGGATCCTGTGGTGTTGTATATTTTGCCTTTCGATGAGCTTTCTGTTGGTGGTTGTGTTGTGTGTCTGGTGCGTGGCCTCCTTTGTCACGCTCAGGGTGAAATGTGTCTTTCTCTGTGTTGTGTGTTGTGTTACGTACTGTGTTCTGGGTTGTGTGTGCTGTGTACATGCTTTCCTGTGTGTTACGTATGGGGAAGGTGTTGGGTTGTCTGGGTATTTTGGGCATTGTGTGTGATGTTAATTGTGTGGTGTGTGTGATGTGCGTGTGTGCTTATTGTGTGTGTGATGTGTGTATTGGGTTGTGTTGACAGTGTGTGGTTCTGAGTGTGCTCTATATGGTATGCTTTTGGTTGTGTGTGTTATGTGTCGTGTGTTGAGTGCATGTCGTGTGCGTTCCTGGCGGTTGTGGGTGGTTCTGTATGAGTTGCGGGTGTTTTGTGTGTGTGACTGTGATTTGTGTGTGGCTGTGTTAGAGAGGTTGTGTGTGTGTTTGGCGGCTTGAGCTATGCGCATGAGGGGAGACATGTTGACTGTGTGGTTGTGCTTGCTTTGGGTGTCTCATGGAGTGTGCAGTATGTACCTGTGCAAAGACTTTCATGTGTATTGTGAGCAGTTTTGTGCCTTTGAGTATGTGCTGTGTCTCGGGTCTGTTGTGTGCTTCTGTGTTGTGCTCCTGTGTGAGGATATATGTGTGGTGTGTCTGCTTGGTTGTGTGTGTTGCGTGTAATGCACCAAGTGTGTCCTACGTGTGATCTTTGTTTTTTTGGGTGTGTTTTGCCTTTGTTTAATGTGTGCTGTGTGTCTTTTGCGTGGGTGAATGTGATTTCCGTGTGATTGTGTTTGAGTGGATTTGTGTGCGTTTGTTTGTTATGTGTGTGATGTCAGATGTGTTGTCTGTGTTTGGTTGTGCTTGTTTAGTGTTCCTCGTTGTGTGTGCTGTGTATACTCTCTCAAATGTGGTTTCTGTGTCTTGTGGGCTATTATGTGCTTTGTTGTGTCTGCTGTGTGTCCTGTGACTTTTGTTTTGTTACTGTATGGGTTTTGTGCACGTGTGCTTTGCGTACTGCTTTCCAAGGTGGATACGTGCGTGGGGTGTCTGTGTGTGACTGTGCACGTGGTGTGTCGTGTGTGACATGTGCGCTATGGGCTGTGATGTGTAGCGTGTGAAATGTGTGTTTTGTGTGTCTGTCGGGTTTGTTGTGTGTCTGGGGTCTGCCAGATTTGTTGGTCTATGGTAGTGATTTGTGGTGTTTGTTTTGTGTTTCTGTGTGTATTCTGTTGTGCCATGCGCTGTGCCATGTGTTCTTGAGTGTTTTGTGTTGTGTTGTATGTGATCTGTGCGTCTTGTTTGTTTTCTGTGTGTTGTGTACGAAATGTGCGTAGTATGGGTTACTTACTGCTTGTTGATCGCCTTGTGCTCTGCGTTTTGATCTGGGGCATGTTATGTGTGATATGTGCAGGTTTGATCTTTGTGTTGTGTGAATTGGGTGGATCCTGTGGTGTTGTATATTTTGCCTTTCGATGAGCTTTCTGTTGGTGGTTGTGTTGTGTGTCTGGTGCGTGGCCTCCTTTGTCACGCTCAGGGTGAAATGTGTCTTTCTCTGTGTTGTGTGTTGTGTTACGTACTGTGTTCTGGGTTGTGTGTGCTGTGTACATGCTTTCCTGTGTGTTACGTATGGGGAAGGTGTTGGTTGGTCTGGGTATTTTGGGCATTGTGTGTGATGTTAATTGTGTGGTGTGTGTGATGTGCTTGTGTGCTTATTGTGTGTGTGTTGTGTGTATTGGGTTGTGCTGACAGTGTGTGGTTCTGAGTGTGCTCTATATGGTATGTTTGTGGTTGTGTGTGTTATGTGTCGTTTGTTGAATGCATGTCGTGTGCGTTCTTGGGGGTTGTATGGTTCTGTATGAGTTGTGGGTGTTTTGTGTGTGTGACTGTGATTTGTGTGTGGCTGTGTTAGAGAGGTTGTGTGTGTGTTTGGCGGCTTGAGCTATGCGCATGAGGGGAGACATGTTGACTGTGTGGTTGTGCTTGCTTTGGGTGTCTCATGGAGGGTGCAGTATGTACCTGTGCAAAGACTTTCATGTGTATTGTGAGCAGTTTTGTGCCTTGAAGTATGTGCTGTGAGTGTCCTGTCTGTTGTGTGCTTCTGTGTTGTGCTCCTGTGTGAGGATATATGTGTGGTGTGTCTGCTTGGTTGTGTGTGTTGCGTGTAATGCACCAAGTGTGCGCTAAGTGTGATCTTTGTTTTTTTGTGTGTGTTTTGCCTTGGTTTTATGTGTGCTGTGTGTCTTTTGCGTGGGTGAATGTGATTTCCGTCTGATTGTGTTTGAGTGGATTTGTGTGCGTTTGTTTGTTATGTGTGTGATGTCAGATGTGTTGTCTGTGTTTGGTTGTGCTTGTTTAGTGTTCCTCGTTGTGTGTGCTGTGTATACTCTCTCAAATGTGGTTTCTGTGTCTTGTGGGCTATTAGGTGCTTTGTTGTGTCTGCTGTGTGTCCTGTGACTTTTGTTTTGTTACTGTATGGGTTTTGTGCACGTGTGCTTTACGTAGTGCTTTCCTGGGTGGATACGTGCGTGGGGTGTCTGTGTGTGACTGTGCACGTGGTGTGTCGTGTGTGACGTGTGCGCTACGGGCTGTGATGTGTAGCGTGTGAAATGTGTGTTTTGTGTGTCTGTCGGGTTTGTTGTGTGTCTGGGGTGCTGCCAGAGTTGGTCTATGGTAGTGATTTGTGGTGTTTGTTTGTGTTTCTGTGTGTATTCTGTGGTGCCATGCGGTGTGCCATGTGTTCTTGAGTGTTTTGTGTTGTGTTGTAAGTGATCTGTGCGTCTTGTTTGTTTTCTGTGTGTTGTGTACGAAATGTGCGTGGTATGGGTTATTTACAGCTTGTTGATCGCCTTGTGCTCTGCGTTTTGATCTGGGTCATGTCATGTGTGATATGTGCAGTTTTGAGCTTTGTGTTGTGTGAATTGAGTGGATCCTGTGGTGTTGTATATTTTGCCTTTCGATGAGCTTTCTGTTGGTGGTTGTGTTGTGTGTCTGGTGCGTGGCCTCCTTTGTCACGCTCAGGGTGAAATGTGTCTTTCTCTGTGTTGTGTGTTGTGTTACGTACTGTGTTCTGGGTTGTGTGTGCTGTGTACATGCTTTCCTGTGTGTTACGTATGGGGAAGGTGTTGGGTTGTCTGGGTATTTTGGGCATTGTGTGTGATGTTAATTGTGTGGTGTGTGTGATGTGCGTGTGTGCTTATTGTGTGTGTGATGTGTGTATTGGGTTGTGTTGACAGTGTGTGGTTCTGAGTGTGCTCTATATGGTATGCTTTTGGTTGTGTGTGTTATGTGTCGTGTGTTGAGTGCATGTCGTGTGCGTTCCTGGCGGTTGTGGGTGGTTCTGTATGAGTTGCGGGTGTTTTGTGTGTGTGACTGTGATTTGTGTGTGGCTGTGTTAGAGAGGTTGTGTGTGTGTTTGGCGGCTTGAGCTATGCGCATGAGGGGAGACATGTTGACTGTGTGGTTGTGCTTGCTTTGGGTGTCTCATGGAGTGTGCAGTATGTACCTGTGCAAAGACTTTCATGTGTATTGTGAGCAGTTTTGTGCCTTTGAGTATGTGCTGTGTCTCGGGTCTGTTGTGTGCTTCTGTGTTGTGCTCCTGTGTGAGGATATATGTGTGGTGTGTCTGCTTGGTTGTGTGTGTTGCGTGTAATGCACCAAGTGTGTCCTACGTGTGATCTTTGTTTTTTTGGGTGTGTTTTGCCTTTGTTTAATGTGTGCTGTGTGTCTTTTGCGTGGGTGAATGTGATTTCCGTGTGATTGTGTTTGAGTGGATTTGTGTGCGTTTGTTTGTTATGTGTGTGATGTCAGATGTGTTGTCTGTGTTTGGTTGTGCTTGTTTAGTGTTCCTCGTTGTGTGTGCTGTGTATACTCTCTCAAATGTGGTTTCTGTGTCTTGTGGGCTATTATGTGCTTTGTTGTGTCTGCTGTGTGTCCTGTGACTTTTGTTTTGTTACTGTATGGGTTTTGTGCACGTGTGCTTTGCGTACTGCTTTCCAAGGTGGATACGTGCGTGGGGTGTCTGTGTGTGACTGTGCACGTGGTGTGTCGTGTGTGACATGTGCGCTATGGGCTGTGATGTGTAGCGTGTGAAATGTGTGTTTTGTGTGTCTGTCGGGTTTGTTGTGTGTCTGGGGTCTGCCAGATTTGTTGGTCTATGGTAGTGATTTGTGGTGTTTGTTTTGTGTTTCTGTGTGTATTCTGTTGTGCCATGCGCTGTGCCATGTGTTCTTGAGTGTTTTGTGTTGTGTTGTATGTGATCTGTGCGTCTTGTTTGTTTTCTGTGTGTTGTGTACGAAATGTGCGTAGTATGGGTTACTTACTGCTTGTTGATCGCCTTGTGCTCTGCGTTTTGATCTGGGGCATGTTATGTGTGATATGTGCAGGTTTGATCTTTGTGTTGTGTGAATTGGGTGGATCCTGTGGTGTTGTATATTTTGCCTTTCGATGAGCTTTCTGTTGGTGGTTGTGTTGTGTGTCTGGTGCGTGGCCTCCTTTGTCACGCTCAGGGTGAAATGTGTCTTTCTCTGTGTTGTGTGTTGTGTTACGTACTGTGTTCTGGGTTGTGTGTGCTGTGTACATGCTTTCCTGTGTGTTACGTATGGGGAAGGTGTTGGTTGGTCTGGGTATTTTGGGCATTGTGTGTGATGTTAATTGTGTGGTGTGTGTGATGTGCTTGTGTGCTTATTGTGTGTGTGTTGTGTGTATTGGGTTGTGCTGACAGTGTGTGGTTCTGAGTGTGCTCTATATGGTATGTTTGTGGTTGTGTGTGTTATGTGTCGTTTGTTGAATGCATGTCGTGTGCGTTCTTGGGGGTTGTATGGTTCTGTATGAGTTGTGGGTGTTTTGTGTGTGTGACTGTGATTTGTGTGTGGCTGTGTTAGAGAGGTTGTGTGTGTGTTTGGCGGCTTGAGCTATGCGCATGAGGGGAGACATGTTGACTGTGTGGTTGTGCTTGCTTTGGGTGTCTCATGGAGGGTGCAGTATGTACCTGTGCAAAGACTTTCATGTGTATTGTGAGCAGTTTTGTGCCTTGAAGTATGTGCTGTGAGTGTCCTGTCTGTTGTGTGCTTCTGTGTTGTGCTCCTGTGTGAGGATATATGTGTGGTGTGTCTGCTTGGTTGTGTGTGTTGCGTGTAATGCACCAAGTGTGCGCTAAGTGTGATCTTTGTTTTTTTGTGTGTGTTTTGCCTTGGTTTTATGTGTGCTGTGTGTCTTTTGCGTGGGTGAATGTGATTTCCGTCTGATTGTGTTTGAGTGGATTTGTGTGCGTTTGTTTGTTATGTGTGTGATGTCAGATGTGTTGTCTGTGTTTGGTTGTGCTTGTTTAGTGTTCCTCGTTGTGTGTGCTGTGTATACTCTCTCAAATGTGGTTTCTGTGTCTTGTGGGCTATTAGGTGCTTTGTTGTGTCTGCTGTGTGTCCTGTGACTTTTGTTTTGTTACTGTATGGGTTTTGTGCACGTGTGCTTTACGTAGTGCTTTCCTGGGTGGATACGTGCGTGGGGTGTCTGTGTGTGACTGTGCACGTGGTGTGTCGTGTGTGACGTGTGCGCTACGGGCTGTGATGTGTAGCGTGTGAAATGTGTGTTTTGTGTGTCTGTCGGGTTTGTTGTGTGTCTGGGGTGCTGCCAGAGTTGGTCTATGGTAGTGATTTGTGGTGTTTGTTTGTGTTTCTGTGTGTATTCTGTGGTGCCATGCGGTGTGCCATGTGTTCTTGAGTGTTTTGTGTTGTGTTGTAAGTGATCTGTGCGTCTTGTTTGTTTTCTGTGTGTTGTGTACGAAATGTGCGTGGTATGGGTTATTTACAGCTTGTTGATCGCCTTGTGCTCTGCGTTTTGATCTGGGTCATGTCATGTGTGATATGTGCAGTTTTGAGCTTTGTGTTGTGTGAATTGAGTGGATCCTGTGGTGTTGTATATTTTGCCTTTCGATGAGCTTTCTGTTGGTGGTTGTGTTGTGTGTCTGGTGCGTGGCCTCCTTTGTCACGCTCAGGGTGAAATGTGTCTTTCTCTGTGTTGTGTGTTGTGTTACGTACTGTGTTCTGGGTTGTGTGTGCTGTGTACATGCTTTCCTGTGTGTTACGTATGGGGAAGGTGTTGGGTTGTCTGGGTATTTTGGGCATTGTGTGTGATGTTAATTGTGTGGTGTGTGTGATGTGCGTGTGTGCTTATTGTGTGTGTGATGTGTGTATTGGGTTGTGTTGACAGTGTGTGGTTCTGAGTGTGCTCTATATGGTATGCTTTTGGTTGTGTGTGTTATGTGTCGTGTGTTGAGTGCATGTCGTGTGCGTTCCTGGCGGTTGTGGGTGGTTCTGTATGAGTTGCGGGTGTTTTGTGTGTGTGACTGTGATTTGTGTGTGGCTGTGTTAGAGAGGTTGTGTGTGTGTTTGGCGGCTTGAGCTATGCGCATGAGGGGAGACATGTTGACTGTGTGGTTGTGCTTGCTTTGGGTGTCTCATGGAGTGTGCAGTATGTACCTGTGCAAAGACTTTCATGTGTATTGTGAGCAGTTTTGTGCCTTTGAGTATGTGCTGTGTCTCGGGTCTGTTGTGTGCTTCTGTGTTGTGCTCCTGTGTGAGGATATATGTGTGGTGTGTCTGCTTGGTTGTGTGTGTTGCGTGTAATGCACCAAGTGTGTCCTACGTGTGATCTTTGTTTTTTTGGGTGTGTTTTGCCTTTGTTTAATGTGTGCTGTGTGTCTTTTGCGTGGGTGAATGTGATTTCCGTGTGATTGTGTTTGAGTGGATTTGTGTGCGTTTGTTTGTTATGTGTGTGATGTCAGATGTGTTGTCTGTGTTTGGTTGTGCTTGTTTAGTGTTCCTCGTTGTGTGTGCTGTGTATACTCTCTCAAATGTGGTTTCTGTGTCTTGTGGGCTATTAGGTGCTTTGTTGTGTCTGCTGTGTGTCCTGTGACTTTTGTTTTGTTACTGTATGGGTTTTGTGCACGTGTGATTTACGTAGTGCTTTCCTGGGTGGATACGTGCGTGGGGTGTCTGTGTGTGACTGTGCACGTGGTGTGTCGTGTGTGACGTGTGCGCTACGGGCTGTGATGTGTAGCGTGTGAAATGTGTGTTTTGTGTGTCTGTCGGGTTTGTTGTGTGTCTGGGGTGCTGCCAGAGTTGGTCTATGGTAGTGATTTGTGGTGTTTGTTTGTGTTTCTGTGTGTATTCTGTGGTGCCATGCGGTGTGCCATGTGTTCTTGAGTGTTTTGTGTTGTGTTGTAAGTGATCTGTGCGTCTTGTTTGTTTTCTGTGTGTTGTGTACGAAATGTGCGTGGTATGGGTTATTTACAGCTTGTTGATCGCCTTGTGCTCTGCGTTTTGATCTGGGTCATGTCATGTGTGATATGTGCAGTTTTGAGCTTTGTGTTGTGTGAATTGAGTGGATCCTGTGGTGTTGTATATTTTGCCTTTCGATGAGCTTTCTGTTGGTGGTTGTGTTGTGTGTCTGGTGCGTGGCCTCCTTTGTCACGCTCAGGGTGAAATGTGTCTTTCTCTGTGTTGTGTGTTGTGTTACGTACTGTGTTCTGGGTTGTGTGTGCTGTGTACATGCTTTCCTGTGTGTTACGTATGGGGAAGGTGTTGGTTGGTCTGGGTATTTTGGGCATTGTGTGTGATGTTAATTGTGTGGTGTGTGTAATGTGCTTGTGTGCTTATTGTGTGTGTGTTGTGTGTATTGGGTTGTGCCGAGAGTGTGTGGTTCTGAGTGTGCTCTATATGGTATGTTTGTGGTTGTGTGTGTTATGTGTCATGCGTTGAGTGCATGTCGTGTGCGTTCTTGGCGGTTGTGGGTGGTTCTGTATGTGCTGTGGGTGTTTTGTGTGTGTGACTGTGATTTGTGTGTGGCTGTGTTAGAGAAGTTGTGTGTGTGTTTGGCGGCTTGAGCTATGCGCATGAGGGGAGACATGTTGACTGTGTGGTTGTGCTTGCTTTGGGTGTCTCATGGAGTGTGCAGTATGTACCTGTGCAAAGACTTTCATGTGTATTGTGAGCAGTTTTGTGCCTTGAAGTATGTGCTGTGAGTCTCGGGTCTGTTGTGTGCTTCTGTGCTGTGCTCCTGTGTGAGGATATATGTGTGGTGTGTCTGCTTGGTTGTGTGTGTTGCGTGTAATGCACCAAGTGTGCGCTAAGTGTGATCTTTGTTTTTTTGTGTGTGTTTTGCCTTGGTTTTATGTGTGCTGTGTGTCTTTTGCGTGGGTGAATGTGATTTCCGTGTGATTGTGTTTGAGTGGATTTGTGTGCGTTTGTTTGTTAAGTGTGTGATGTGAGATGTGTTGTCTGTGTGTGGTTGTGCTTGTTTAGTGTGCCTCGTTGTGTGTGCTCTGTATACTCTCTCAAATGTGGTTTCTGTGTCTTGTGAGCTATTATGTGCTTTGTTGTGTCTGTGTGTGTCCTGTGACTTTTGTTTTGTTACTGTATGGGTTTTGTGCACGTGTGCTTTGCATAGTGCTTTCCTGGGTGGATACGTGCATGGGGTGTCTGTGTGTGACTGTGCACGTGGTGTGTCGTGTGTGACATGTGCGCTATGGGCTGTGATGTGTAGCGTGTGAAATGTGTGTTTTGTGTGTCTGTCGGGTTTGTTGTGTGTCTGGGGTCTGCCAGATTTGTTGGTCTATGGTAGTGATTTGTGGTGTTTGTTTTGTGTTTCTGTGTGTATTCTGTTGTGCCATGTGCTGTGCCATGTGTTCTTCAGTGTTTTGTGTTGTGTTGTATGTGATCTGTGCGTCTTGTTTGTTTTCTGTGTGTTGTGTACGAAATGTGCGTAGTATGGGTTACTTACTGCTTGTTGATCGCCTTGTGCTCTGCGTTTTGATCTGGGGCATGTTATGTGTGATATGTGCAGGTTTGATCTTTGTGTTGTGTGAATTGGGTGGATCCTGTGGTGTTGTATATTTTGCCTTTCGATGAGCTTTCTGTTGGTGGTTGTGTTGTGTGTCTGGTGCGTGGCCTCCTTTGTCACGCTCAGGGTGAAATGTGTCTTTCTCTGTGTTGTGTGTTGTGTTACGTACTGTGTTCTGGGTTGTGTGTGCTGTGTACATGCTTTCCTGTGTGTTACGTATGGGGAAGGTGTTGGTTGGTCTGGGTATTTTGGGCATTGTGTGTGATGTTAATTGTGTGGTGTGTGTGATGTGCTTGTGTGCTTATTGTGTGTGTGTTGTGTGTATTGGGTTGTGCTGACAGTGTGTGGTTCTGAGTGTGCTCTATATGGTATGTTTGTGGTTGTGTGTGTTATGTGTCGTTTGTTGAATGCATGTCGTGTGCGTTCTTGGGGGTTGTATGGTTCTGTATGAGTTGTGGGTGTTTTGTGTGTGTGACTGTGATTTGTGTGTGGCTGTGTTAGAGAGGTTGTGTGTGTGTTTGGCGGCTTGAGCTATGCGCATGAGGGGAGACATGTTGACTGTGTGGTTGTGCTTGCTTTGGGTGTCTCATGGAGGGTGCAGTATGTACCTGTGCAAAGACTTTCATGTGTATTGTGAGCAGTTTTGTGCCTTGAAGTATGTGCTGTGAGTGTCCGGTCTGTTGTGTGCTTCTGTGTTGTGCTCCTGTGTGAGGATATATGTGTGGTGTGTCTGCTTGGTTGTGTGTGTTGCGTGTAATGCACCAAGTGTGCGCTAAGTGTGATCTTTGTTTTTTTGTGTGTGTTTTGCCTTGGTTTTATGTGTGCTGTGTGTCTTTTGCGTGGGTGAATGTGATTTCCGTCTGATTGTGTTTGAGTGGATTTGTGTGCGTTTGTTTGTTATGTGTGTGATGTCAGATGTGTTGTCTGTGTTTGGTTGTGCTTGTTTAGTGTTCCTCGTTGTGTGTGCTGTGTATACTCTCTCAAATGTGGTTTCTGTGTCTTGTGGGCTATTAGGTGCTTTGTTGTGTCTGCTGTGTGTCCTGTGACTTTTGTTTTGTTACTGTATGGGTTTTGTGCACGTGTGATTTACGTAGTGCTTTCCTGGGTGGATACGTGCGTGGGGTGTCTGTGTGTGACTGTGCACGTGGTGTGTCGTGTGTGACGTGTGCGCTACGGGCTGTGATGTGTAGCGTGTGAAATGTGTGTTTTGTGTGTCTGTCGGGTTTGTTGTGTGTCTGGGGTGCTGCCAGAGTTGGTCTATGGTAGTGATTTGTGGTGTTTGTTTGTGTTTCTGTGTGTATTCTGTGGTGCCATGCGGTGTGCCATGTGTTCTTGAGTGTTTTGTGTTGTGTTGTAAGTGATCTGTGCGTCTTGTTTGTTTTCTGTGTGTTGTGTACGAAATGTGCGTGGTATGGGTTATTTACAGCTTGTTGATCGCCTTGTGCTCTGCGTTTTGATCTGGGTCATGTCATGTGTGATATGTGCAGTTTTGAGCTTTGTGTTGTGTGAATTGAGTGGATCCTGTGGTGTTGTATATTTTGCCTTTCGATGAGCTTTCTGTTGGTGGTTGTGTTGTGTGTCTGGTGCGTGGCCTCCTTTGTCACGCTCAGGGTGAAATGTGTCTTTCTCTGTGTTGTGTGTTGTGTTACGTACTGTGTTCTGGGTTGTGTGTGCTGTGTACATGCTTTCCTGTGTGTTACGTATGGGGAAGGTGTTGGGTTGTCTGGGTATTTTGGGCATTGTGTGTGATGTTAATTGTGTGGTGTGTGTGATGTGCGTGTGTGCTTATTGTGTGTGTGATGTGTGTATTGGGTTGTGTTGACAGTGTGTGGTTCTGAGTGTGCTCTATATGGTATGCTTTTGGTTGTGTGTGTTATGTGTCGTGTGTTGAGTGCATGTCGTGTGCGTTCCTGGCGGTTGTGGGTGGTTCTGTATGAGTTGCGGGTGTTTTGTGTGTGTGACTATGATTTGTGTGTGGCTGTGTTAGAGAGGTTGTGTGTGTGTTTGGCGGCTTGAGCTATGCGCATGAGGGGAGACATGTTGACTGTGTGGTTGTGCTTGCTTTGGGTGTCTCATGGAGTGTGCAGTATGTACCTGTGCAAAGACTTTCATGTGTATTGTGAGCAGTTTTGTGCCTTTGAGTATGTGCTGTGTCTCGGGTCTGTTGTGTGCTTCTGTGTTGTGCTCCTGTGTGAGGATATATGTGTGGTGTGTCTGCTTGGTTGTGTGTGTTGCGTGTAATGCACCAAGTGTGCGCTAAGTGTGATCTTTGTTTTTTTGTGTGTGTTTTGCCTTGGTTTTATGTGTGCTGTGTGTCTTTTGCGTGGGTGAATGTGATTTCCGTCTGATTGTGTTTGAGTGGATTTGTGTGCGTTTGTTTGTTATGTGTGTGATGTCAGATGTGTTGTCTGTGTTTGGTTGTGCTTGTTTAGTGTTCCTCGTTGTGTGTGCTGTGTATACTCTCTCAAATGTGGTTTCTGTGTCTTGTGGGCTATTAGGTGCTTTGTTGTGTCTGCTGTGTGTCCTGTGACTTTTGTTTTGTTACTGTATGTGTTTTGTGCACGTGTGCTTTACGTAGTGCTTTCCTGGGTGGATACGTGCGTGGGGTGTCTGTGTGTGACTGTGCACGTGGTGTGTCGTGTGTGACGTGTGCGCTACGGGCTGTGATGTGTAGCGTGTGAAATGTGTGTTTTGTGTGTCTGTCGGGTTTGTTGTGTGTCTGGGGTGCTGCCAGAGTTGGTCTATGGTAGTGATTTGTGGTGTTTGTTTGTGTTTCTGTGTGTATTCTGTGGTGCCATGCGGTGTGCCATGTGTTCTTGAGTGTTTTGTGTTGTGTTGTAAGTGATCTGTGCGTCTTGTTTGTTTTCTGTGTGTTGTGTACGAAATGTGCGTAGTATGGGTTACTTACTGCTTGTTGATCGCCTTGTGCTCTGCGTTTTGATCTGGGGCATGTTATGTGTGATATGTGCAGGTTTGATCTTTGTGTTGTGTGAATTGGGTGGATCCTGTGGTGTTGTATATTTTGCCTTTCGATGAGCTTTCTGTTGGTGGTTGTGTTGTGTGTCTGGTGCGTGGCCTCCTTTGTCACGCTCAGGGTGAAATGTGTCTTTCTCTGTGTTGTGTGTTGTGTTACGTACTGTGTTCTGGGTTGTGTGTGCTGTGTACATGCTTTCCTGTGTGTTACGTATGGGGAAGGTGTTGGTTGGTCTGGGTATTTTGGGCATTGTGTGTGATGTTAATTGTGTGGTGTGTGTGATGTGCTTGTGTGCTTATTGTGTGTGTGTTGTGTGTATTGGGTTGTGCCGAGAGTGTGTGGTTCTGAGTGTGCTCTATATGGTATGTTTGTGGTTGTGTGTGTTATGTGTCATGCGTTGAGTGCATGTCGTGTGCGTTCTTGGCGGTTGTGGGTGGTTCTGTATGTGCTGTGGGTGTTTTGTGTGTGTGACTGTGATTTGTGTGTGGCTGTGTTAGAGAAGTTGTGTGTGTGTTTGGCGGCTTGAGCTATGCGCATGAGGGGAGACATGTTGACTGTGTGGTTGTGCTTGCTTTGGGTGTCTCATGGAGTGTGCAGTATGTACCTGTGCAAAGACTTTCATGTGTATTGTGAGCAGTTTTGTGCCTTGAAGTATGTGCTGTGAGTCTCGGGTCTGTTGTGTGCTTCTGTGCTGTGCTCCTGTGTGAGGATATATGTGTGGTGTGTCTGCTTGGTTGTGTGTGTTGCGTGTAATGCACCAAGTGTGCGCTAAGTGTGATCTTTGTTTTTTTGTGTGTGTTTTGCCTTGGTTTTATGTGTGCTGTGTGTCTTTTGCGTGGGTGAATGTGATTTCCGTGTGATTGTGTTTGAGTGGATTTGTGTGCGTTTGTTTGTTAAGTGTGTGATGTGAGATGTGTTGTCTGTGTGTGGTTGTGCTTGTTTAGTGTGCCTCGTTGTGTGTGCTCTGTATACTCTCTCAAATGTGGTTTCTGTGTCTTGTGAGCTATTATGTGCTTTGTTGTGTCTGTGTGTGTCCTGTGACTTTTGTTTTGTTACTGTATGGGTTTTGTGCACGTGTGCTTTGCATAGTGCTTTCCTGGGTGGATACGTGCATGGGGTGTCTGTGTGTGACTGTGCACGTGGTGTGTCGTGTGTGACATGTGCGCTATGGGCTGTGATGTGTAGCGTGTGAAATGTGTGTTTTGTGTGTCTGTCGGGTTTGTTGTGTGTCTGGGGTCTGCCAGATTTGTTGGTCTATGGTAGTGATTTGTGGTGTTTGTTTTGTGTTTCTGTGTGTATTCTGTTGTGCCATGTGCTGTGCCATGTGTTCTTCAGTGTTTTGTGTTGTGTTGTATGTGATCTGTGCGTCTTGTTTGTTTTCTGTGTGTTGTGTACGAAATGTGCGTAGTATGGGTTACTTACTGCTTGTTGATCGCCTTGTGCTCTGCGTTTTGATCTGGGGCATGTTATGTGTGATATGTGCAGGTTTGATCTTTGTGTTGTGTGAATTGGGTGGATCCTGTGGTGTTGTATATTTTGCCTTTCGATGAGCTTTCTGTTGGTGGTTGTGTTGTGTGTCTGGTGCGTGGCCTCCTTTGTCACGCTCAGGGTGAAATGTGTCTTTCTCTGTGTTGTGTGTTGTGTTACGTACTGTGTTCTGGGTTGTGTGTGCTGTGTACATGCTTTCCTGTGTGTTACGTATGGGGAAGGTGTTGGTTGGTCTGGGTATTTTGGGCATTGTGTGTGATGTTAATTGTGTGGTGTGTGTGATGTGCTTGTGTGCTTATTGTGTGTGTGTTGTGTGTATTGGGTTGTGCTGACAGTGTGTGGTTCTGAGTGTGCTCTATATGGTATGTTTGTGGTTGTGTGTGTTATGTGTCGTTTGTTGAATGCATGTCGTGTGCGTTCTTGGGGGTTGTATGGTTCTGTATGAGTTGTGGGTGTTTTGTGTGTGTGACTGTGATTTGTGTGTGGCTGTGTTAGAGAGGTTGTGTGTGTGTTTGGCGGCTTGAGCTATGCGCATGAGGGGAGACATGTTGACTGTGTGGTTGTGCTTGCTTTGGGTGTCTCATGGAGGGTGCAGTATGTACCTGTGCAAAGACTTTCATGTGTATTGTGAGCAGTTTTGTGCCTTGAAGTATGTGCTGTGAGTGTCCGGTCTGTTGTGTGCTTCTGTGTTGTGCTCCTGTGTGAGGATATATGTGTGGTGTGTCTGCTTGGTTGTGTGTGTTGCGTGTAATGCACCAAGTGTGCGCTAAGTGTGATCTTTGTTTTTTTGTGTGTGTTTTGCCTTGGTTTTATGTGTGCTGTGTGTCTTTTGCGTGGGTGAATGTGATTTCCGTCTGATTGTGTTTGAGTGGATTTGTGTGCGTTTGTTTGTTATGTGTGTGATGTCAGATGTGTTGTCTGTGTTTGGTTGTGCTTGTTTAGTGTTCCTCGTTGTGTGTGCTGTGTATACTCTCTCAAATGTGGTTTCTGTGTCTTGTGGGCTATTAGGTGCTTTGTTGTGTCTGCTGTGTGTCCTGTGACTTTTGTTTTGTTACTGTATGTGTTTTGTGCACGTGTGCTTTACGTAGTGCTTTCCTGGGTGGATACGTGCGTGGGGTGTCTGTGTGTGACTGTGCACGTGGTGTGTCGTGTGTGACGTGTGCGCTACGGGCTGTGATGTGTAGCGTGTGAAATGTGTGTTTTGTGTGTCTGTCGGGTTTGTTGTGTGTCTGGGGTGCTGCCAGAGTTGGTCTATGGTAGTGATTTGTGGTGTTTGTTTGTGTTTCTGTGTGTATTCTGTGGTGCCATGCGGTGTGCCATGTGTTCTTGAGTGTTTTGTGTTGTGTTGTAAGTGATCTGTGCGTCTTGTTTGTTTTCTGTGTGTTGTGTACGAAATGTGCGTGGTATGGGTTATTTACAGCTTGTTGATCGCCTTGTGCTCTGCGTTTTGATCTGGGTCATGTCATGTGTGATATGTGCAGTTTTGAGCTTTGTGTTGTGTGAATTGAGTGGATCCTGTGGTGTTGTATATTTTGCCTTTCGATGAGCTTTCTGTTGGTGGTTGTGTTGTGTGTCTGGTGCGTGGCCTCCTTTGTCACGCTCAGGGTGAAATGTGTCTTTCTCTGTGTTGTGTGTTGTGTTACGTACTGTGTTCTGGGTTGTGTGTGCTGTGTACATGCTTTCCTGTGTGTTACGTATGGGGAAGGTGTTGGGTTGTCTGGGTATTTTGGGCATTGTGTGTGATGTTAATTGTGTGGTGTGTGTGATGTGCGTGTGTGCTTATTGTGTGTGTGATGTGTGTATTGGGTTGTGTTGACAGTGTGTGGTTCTGAGTGTGCTCTATATGGTATGCTTTTGGTTGTGTGTGTTATGTGTCGTGTGTTGAGTGCATGTCGTGTGCGTTCCTGGCGGTTGTGGGTGGTTCTGTATGAGTTGCGGGTGTTTTGTGTGTGTGACTATGATTTGTGTGTGGCTGTGTTAGAGAGGTTGTGTGTGTGTTTGGCGGCTTGAGCTATGCGCATGAGGGGAGACATGTTGACTGTGTGGTTGTGCTTGCTTTGGGTGTCTCATGGAGTGTGCAGTATGTACCTGTGCAAAGACTTTCATGTGTATTGTGAGCAGTTTTGTGCCTTTGAGTATGTGCTGTGTCTCGGGTCTGTTGTGTGCTTCTGTGTTGTGCTCCTGTGTGAGGATATATGTGTGGTGTGTCTGCTTGGTTGTGTGTGTTGCGTGTAATGCACCAAGTGTGCGCTAAGTGTGATCTTTGTTTTTTTGTGTGTGTTTTGCCTTGGTTTTATGTGTGCTGTGTGTCTTTTGCGTGGGTGAATGTGATTTCCGTCTGATTGTGTTTGAGTGGATTTGTGTGCGTTTGTTTGTTATGTGTGTGATGTCAGATGTGTTGTCTGTGTTTGGTTGTGCTTGTTTAGTGTTCCTCGTTGTGTGTGCTGTGTATACTCTCTCAAATGTGGTTTCTGTGTCTTGTGGGCTATTAGGTGCTTTGTTGTGTCTGCTGTGTGTCCTGTGACTTTTGTTTTGTTACTGTATGTGTTTTGTGCACGTGTGCTTTACGTAGTGCTTTCCTGGGTGGATACGTGCGTGGGGTGTCTGTGTGTGACTGTGCACGTGGTGTGTCGTGTGTGACGTGTGCGCTACGGGCTGTGATGTGTAGCGTGTGAAATGTGTGTTTTGTGTGTCTGTCGGGTTTGTTGTGTGTCTGGGGTGCTGCCAGAGTTGGTCTATGGTAGTGATTTGTGGTGTTTGTTTGTGTTTCTGTGTGTATTCTGTGGTGCCATGCGGTGTGCCATGTGTTCTTGAGTGTTTTGTGTTGTGTTGTAAGTGATCTGTGCGTCTTGTTTGTTTTCTGTGTGTTGTGTACGAAATGTGCGTGGTATGGGTTATTTACAGCTTGTTGATCGCCTTGTGCTCTGCGTTTTGATCTGGGTCATGTCATGTGTGATATGTGCAGTTTTGAGCTTTGTGTTGTGTGAATTGAGTGGATCCTGTGGTGTTGTATATTTTGCCTTTCGATGAGCTTTCTGTTGGTGGTTGTGTTGTGTGTCTGGTGCGTGGCCTCCTTTGTCACGCTCAGGGTGAAATGTGTCTTTCTCTGTGTTGTGTGTTGTGTTACGTACTGTGTTCTGGGTTGTGTGTGCTGTGTACATGCTTTCCTGTGTGTTACGTATGGGGAAGGTGTTGGGTTGTCTGGGTATTTTGGGCATTGTGTGTGATGTTAATTGTGTGGTGTGTGTGATGTGCGTGTGTGCTTATTGTGTGTGTGATGTGTGTATTGGGTTGTGTTGACAGTGTGTGGTTCTGAGTGTGCTCTATATGGTATGCTTTTGGTTGTGTGTGTTATGTGTCGTGTGTTGAGTGCATGTCGTGTGCGTTCCTGGCGGTTGTGGGTGGTTCTGTATGAGTTGCGGGTGTTTTGTGTGTGTGACTGTGATTTGTGTGTGGCTGTGTTAGAGAGGTTGTGTGTGTGTTTGGCGGCTTGAGCTATGCGCATGAGGGGAGACATGTTGACTGTGTGGTTGTGCTTGCTTTTCGTGTCTCATGGAGTGTGCAGTATGTACCTGTGCAAAGACTTTCATGTGTATTGTGAGCAGTTTTGTGCCTTTGAGTATGTGCTGTGTCTCGGGTCTGTTGTGTGCTTCTGTGTTGTGCTCCTGTGTGAGGATATATGTGTGGTGTGTCTGCTTGGTTGTGTGTGTTGCGTGTAATGCACCAAGTGTGTCCTACGTGTGATCTTTGTTTTTTTGGGTGTGTTTTGCCTTTGTTTAATGTGTGCTGTGTGTCTTTTGCGTGGGTGAATGTGATTTCCGTGTGATTGTGTTTGAGTGGATTTGTGTGCGTTTGTTTGTTATGTGTGTGATGTCAGATGTGTTGTCTGTGTTTGGTTGTGCTTGTTTAGTGTTCCTCGTTGTGTGTGCTGTGTATACTCTCTCAAATGTGGTTTCTGTGTCTTGTGGGCTATTATGTGCTTTGTTGTGTCTGCTGTGTGTCCTGTGACTTTTGTTTTGTTACTGTATGGGTTTTGTGCACGTGTGCTTTGCGTACTGCTTTCCAAGGTGGATACGTGCGTGGGGTGTCTGTGTGTGACTGTGCACGTGGTGTGTCGTGTGTGACATGTGCGCTATGGGCTGTGATGTGTAGCGTGTGAAATGTGTGTTTTGTGTGTCTGTCGGGTTTGTTGTGTGTCTGGGGTCTGCCAGATTTGTTGGTCTATGGTAGTGATTTGTGGTGTTTGTTTTGTGTTTCTGTGTGTATTCTGTTGTGCCATGCGCTGTGCCATGTGTTCTTGAGTGTTTTGTGTTGTGTTGTATGTGATCTGTGCGTCTTGTTTGTTTTCTGTGTGTTGTGTACGAAATGTGCGTAGTATGGGTTACTTACTGCTTGTTGATCGCCTTGTGCTCTGCGTTTTGATCTGGGGCATGTTATGTGTGATATGTGCAGGTTTGATCTTTGTGTTGTGTGAATTGGGTGGATCCTGTGGTGTTGTATATTTTGCCTTTCGATGAGCTTTCTGTTGGTGGTTGTGTTGTGTGTCTGGTGCGTGGCCTCCTTTGTCACGCTCAGGGTGAAATGTGTCTTTCTCTGTGTTGTGTGTTGTGTTACGTACTGTGTTCTGGGTTGTGTGTGCTGTGTACATGCTTTCCTGTGTGTTACGTATGGGGAAGGTGTTGGTTGGTCTGGGTATTTTGGGCATTGTGTGTGATGTTAATTGTGTGGTGTGTGTGATGTGCTTGTGTGCTTATTGTGTGTGTGTTGTGTGTATTGGGTTGTGCCGAGAGTGTGTGGTTCTGAGTGTGCTCTATATGGTATGTTTGTGGTTGTGTGTGTTATGTGTCATGCGTTGAGTGCATGTCGTGTGCGTTCTTGGCGGTTGTGGGTGGTTCTGTATGTGCTGTGGGTGTTTTGTGTGTGTGACTGTGATTTGTGTGTGGCTGTGTTAGAGAAGTTGTGTGTGTGTTTGGCGGCTTGAGCTATGCGCATGAGGGGAGACATGTTGACTGTGTGGTTGTGCTTGCTTTGGGTGTCTCATGGAGTGTGCAGTATGTACCTGTGCAAAGACTTTCATGTGTATTGTGAGCAGTTTTGTGCCTTGAAGTATGTGCTGTGAGTCTCGGGTCTGTTGTGTGCTTCTGTGCTGTGCTCCTGTGTGAGGATATATGTGTGGTGTGTCTGCTTGGTTGTGTGTGTTGCGTGTAATGCACCAAGTGTGCGCTAAGTGTGATCTTTGTTTTTTTGTGTGTGTTTTGCCTTGGTTTTATGTGTGCTGTGTGTCTTTTGCGTGGGTGAATGTGATTTCCGTGTGATTGTGTTTGAGTGGATTTGTGTGCGTTTGTTTGTTAAGTGTGTGATGTGAGATGTGTTGTCTGTGTGTGGTTGTGCTTGTTTAGTGTGCCTCGTTGTGTGTGCTCTGTATACTCTCTCAAATGTGGTTTCTGTGTCTTGTGAGCTATTATGTGCTTTGTTGTGTCTGTGTGTGTCCTGTGACTTTTGTTTTGTTACTGTATGGGTTTTGTGCACGTGTGCTTTGCATAGTGCTTTCCTGGGTGGATACGTGCATGGGGTGTCTGTGTGTGACTGTGCACGTGGTGTGTCGTGTGTGACATGTGCGCTATGGGCTGTGATGTGTAGCGTGTGAAATGTGTGTTTTGTGTGTCTGTCGGGTTTGTTGTGTGTCTGGGGTCTGCCAGATTTGTTGGTCTATGGTAGTGATTTGTGGTGTTTGTTTTGTGTTTCTGTGTGTATTCTGTTGTGCCATGTACTGTGCCATGTGTTCTTCAGTGTTTTGTGTTGTGTTGTATGTGATCTGTGCGTCTTGTTTGTTTTCTGTGTGTTGTGTACGAAATGTGCGTAGTATGGGTTACTTACTGCTTGTTGATCGCCTTGTGCTCTGCGTTTTGATCTGGGGCATGTTATGTGTGATATGTGCAGGTTTGATCTTTGTGTTGTGTGAATTGGGTGGATCCTGTGGTGTTGTATATTTTGCCTTTCGATGAGCTTTCTGTTGGTGGTTGTGTTGTGTGTCTGGTGCGTGGCCTCCTTTGTCACGCTCAGGGTGAAATGTGTCTTTCTCTGTGTTGTGTGTTGTGTTACGTACTGTGTTCTGGGTTGTGTGTGCTGTGTACATGCTTTCCTGTGTGTTACGTATGGGGAAGGTGTTGGTTGGTCTGGGTATTTTGGGCATTGTGTGTGATGTTAATTGTGTGGTGTGTGTGATGTGCTTGTGTGCTTATTGTGTGTGTGTTGTGTGTATTGGGTTGTGCCGAGAGTGTGTGGTTCTGAGTGTGCTCTATATGGTATGTTTGTGGTTGTGTGTGTTATGTGTCATGCGTTGAGTGCATGTCGTGTGCGTTCTTGGCGGTTGTGGGTGGTTCTGTATGTGCTGTGGGTGTTTTGTGTGTGTGACTGTGATTTGTGTGTGGCTGTGTTAGAGAGGTTGTGTGTGTGTTTGGCGGCTTGAGCTATGCGCATGAGGGGAGACATGTTGACTGTGTGGTTGTGCTTGCTTTGGGTGTCTCATGGAGGGTGCAGTATGTACCTGTGCAAAGACTTTCATGTGTATTGTGAGCAGTTTTGTGCCTTGAAGTATGTGCTGTGAGTGTCCGGTCTGTTGTGTGCTTCTGTGTTGTGCTCCTGTGTGAGGATATATGTGTGGTGTGTCTGCTTGGTTGTGTGTGTTGCGTGTAATGCACCAAGTGTGCGCTAAGTGTGATCTTTGTTTTTTTGTGTGTGTTTTGCCTTGGTTTTATGTGTGCTGTGTGTCTTTTGCGTGGGTGAATGTGATTTCCGTCTGATTGTGTTTGAGTGGATTTGTGTGCGTTTGTTTGTTATGTGTGTGATGTCAGATGTGTTGTCTGTGTTTGGTTGTGCTTGTTTAGTGTTCCTCGTTGTGTGTGCTGTGTATACTCTCTCAAATGTGGTTTCTGTGTCTTGTGGGCTATTAGGTGCTTTGTTGTGTCTGCTGTGTGTCCTGTGACTTTTGTTTTGTTACTGTATGGGTTTTGTGCACGTGTGCTTTACGTAGTGCTTTCCTGGGTGGATACGTGCGTGGGGTGTCTGTGTGTGACTGTGCACGTGGTGTGTCGTGTGTGACGTGTGCGCTACGGGCTGTGATGTGTAGCGTGTGAAATGTGTGTTTTGTGTGTCTGTCGGGTTTGTTGTGTGTCTGGGGTGCTGCCAGAGTTGGTCTATGGTAGTGATTTGTGGTGTTTGTTTGTGTTTCTGTGTGTATTCTGTGGTGCCATGCGGTGTGCCATGTGTTCTTGAGTGTTTTGTGTTGTGTTGTAAGTGATCTGTGCGTCTTGTTTGTTTTCTGTGTGTTGTGTACGAAATGTGCGTGGTATGGGTTATTTACAGCTTGTTGATCGCCTTGTGCTCTGCGTTTTGATCTGGGTCATGTCATGTGTGATATGTGCAGTTTTGAGCTTTGTGTTGTGTGAATTGAGTGGATCCTGTGGTGTTGTATATTTTGCCTTTCGATGAGCTTTCTGTTGGTGGTTGTGTTGTGTGTCTGGTGCGTGGCCTCCTTTGTCACGCTCAGGGTGAAATGTGTCTTTCTCTGTGTTGTGTGTTGTGTTACGTACTGTGTTCTGGGTTGTGTGTGCTGTGTACATGCTTTCCTGTGTGTTACGTATGGGGAAGGTGTTGGGTTGTCTGGGTATTTTGGGCATTGTGTGTGATGTTAATTGTGTGGTGTGTGTGATGTGCGTGTGTGCTTATTGTGTGTGTGATGTGTGTATTGGGTTGTGTTGACAGTGTGTGGTTCTGAGTGTGCTCTATATGGTATGCTTTTGGTTGTGTGTGTTATGTGTCGTGTGTTGAGTGCATGTCGTGTGCGTTCCTGGCGGTTGTGGGTGGTTCTGTATGAGTTGCGGGTGTTTTGTGTGTGTGACTGTGATTTGTGTGTGGCTGTGTTAGAGAGGTTGTGTGTGTGTTTGGCGGCTTGAGCTATGCGCATGAGGGGAGACATGTTGACTGTGTGGTTGTGCTTGCTTTGGGTGTCTCATGGAGTGTGCAGTATGTACCTGTGCAAAGACTTTCATGTGTATTGTGAGCAGTTTTGTGCCTTTGAGTATGTGCTGTGTCTCGGGTCTGTTGTGTGCTTCTGTGTTGTGCTCCTGTGTGAGGATATATGTGTGGTGTGTCTGCTTGGTTGTGTGTGTTGCGTGTAATGCACCAAGTGTGTCCTACGTGTGATCTTTGTTTTTTTGGGTGTGTTTTGCCTTTGTTTAATGTGTGCTGTGTGTCTTTTGCGTGGGTGAATGTGATTTCCGTGTGATTGTGTTTGAGTGGATTTGTGTGCGTTTGTTTGTTATGTGTGTGATGTCAGATGTGTTGTCTGTGTTTGGTTGTGCTTGTTTAGTGTTCCTCGTTGTGTGTGCTGTGTATACTCTCTCAAATGTGGTTTCTGTGTCTTGTGGGCTATTATGTGCTTTGTTGTGTCTGCTGTGTGTCCTGTGACTTTTGTTTTGTTACTGTATGGGTTTTGTGCACGTGTGCTTTGCGTACTGCTTTCCAAGGTGGATACGTGCGTGGGGTGTCTGTGTGTGACTGTGCACGTGGTGTGTCGTGTGTGACATGTGCGCTATGGGCTGTGATGTGTAGCGTGTGAAATGTGTGTTTTGTGTGTCTGTCGGGTTTGTTGTGTGTCTGGGGTCTGCCAGATTTGTTGGTCTATGGTAGTGATTTGTGGTGTTTGTTTTGTGTTTCTGTGTGTATTCTGTTGTGCCATGCGCTGTGCCATGTGTTCTTGAGTGTTTTGTGTTGTGTTGTATGTGATCTGTGCGTCTTGTTTGTTTTCTGTGTGTTGTGTACGAAATGTGCGTAGTATGGGTTACTTACTGCTTGTTGATCGCCTTGTGCTCTGCGTTTTGATCTGGGGCATGTTATGTGTGATATGTGCAGGTTTGATCTTTGTGTTGTGTGAATTGGGTGGATCCTGTGGTGTTGTATATTTTGCCTTTCGATGAGCTTTCTGTTGGTGGTTGTGTTGTGTGTCTGGTGCGTGGCCTCCTTTGTCACGCTCAGGGTGAAATGTGTCTTTCTCTGTGTTGTGTGTTGTGTTACGTACTGTGTTCTGGGTTGTGTGTGCTGTGTACATGCTTTCCTGTGTGTTACGTATGGGGAAGGTGTTGGTTGGTCTGGGTATTTTGGGCATTGTGTGTGATGTTAATTGTGTGGTGTGTGTGATGTGCTTGTGTGCTTATTGTGTGTGTGTTGTGTGTATTGGGTTGTGCCGAGAGTGTGTGGTTCTGAGTGTGCTCTATATGGTATGTTTGTGGTTGTGTGTGTTATGTGTCATGCGTTGAGTGCATGTCGTGTGCGTTCTTGGCGGTTGTGGGTGGTTCTGTATGTGCTGTGGGTGTTTTGTGTGTGTGACTGTGATTTGTGTGTGGCTGTGTTAGAGAAGTTGTGTGTGTGTTTGGCGGCTTGAGCTATGCGCATGAGGGGAGACATGTTGACTGTGTGGTTGTGCTTGCTTTGGGTGTCTCATGGAGTGTGCAGTATGTACCTGTGCAAAGACTTTCATGTGTATTGTGAGCAGTTTTGTGCCTTGAAGTATGTGCTGTGAGTCTCGGGTCTGTTGTGTGCTTCTGTGCTGTGCTCCTGTGTGAGGATATATGTGTGGTGTGTCTGCTTGGTTGTGTGTGTTGCGTGTAATGCACCAAGTGTGCGCTAAGTGTGATCTTTGTTTTTTTGTGTGTGTTTTGCCTTGGTTTTATGTGTGCTGTGTGTCTTTTGCGTGGGTGAATGTGATTTCCGTGTGATTGTGTTTGAGTGGATTTGTGTGCGTTTGTTTGTTAAGTGTGTGATGTGAGATGTGTTGTCTGTGTGTGGTTGTGCTTGTTTAGTGTGCCTCGTTGTGTGTGCTCTGTATACTATCTCAAATGTGGTTTCTGTGTCTTGTGAGCTATTATGTGCTTTGTTGTGTCTGTGTGTGTCCTGTGACTTTTGTTTTGTTACTGTATGGGTTTTGTGCACGTGTGCTTTGCATAGTGCTTTCCTGGGTGGATACGTGCATGGGGTGTCTGTGTGTGACTGTGCACGTGGTGTGTCGTGTGTGACATGTGCGCTATGGGCTGTGATGTGTAGCGTGTGAAATGTGTGTTTTGTGTGTCTGTCGGGTTTGTTGTGTGTCTGGGGTCTGCCAGATTTGTTGGTCTATGGTAGTGATTTGTGGTGTTTGTTTTGTGTTTCTGTGTGTATTCTGTTGTGCCATGTGCTGTGCCATGTGTTCTTCAGTGTTTTGTGTTGTGTTGTATGTGATCTGTGCGTCTTGTTTGTTTTCTGTGTGTTGTGTACGAAATGTGCGTAGTATGGGTTACTTACTGCTTGTTGATCGCCTTGTGCTCTGCGTTTTGATCTGGGGCATGTTATGTGTGATATGTGCAGGTTTGATCTTTGTGTTGTGTGAATTGGGTGGATCCTGTGGTGTTGTATATTTTGCCTTTCGATGAGCTTTCTGTTGGTGGTTGTGTTGTGTGTCTGGTGCGTGGCCTCCTTTGTCACGCTCAGGGTGAAATGTGTCTTTCTCTGTGTTGTGTGTTGTGTTACGTACTGTGTTCTGGGTTGTGTGTGCTGTGTACATGCTTTCCTGTGTGTTACGTATGGGGAAGGTGTTGGTTGGTCTGGGTATTTTGGGCATTGTGTGTGATGTTAATTGTGTGGTGTGTGTGATGTGCTTGTGTGCTTATTGTGTGTGTGTTGTGTGTATTGGGTTGTGCTGACAGTGTGTGGTTCTGAGTGTGCTCTATATGGTATGTTTGTGGTTGTGTGTGTTATGTGTCGTTTGTTGAATGCATGTCGTGTGCGTTCTTGGGGGTTGTATGGTTCTGTATGAGTTGTGGGTGTTTTGTGTGTGTGACTGTGATTTGTGTGTGGCTGTGTTAGAGAGGTTGTGTGTGTGTTTGGCGGCTTGAGCTATGCGCATGAGGGGAGACATGTTGACTGTGTGGTTGTGCTTGCTTTGGGTGTCTCATGGAGGGTGCAGTATGTACCTGTGCAAAGACTTTCATGTGTATTGTGAGCAGTTTTGTGCCTTGAAGTATGTGCTGTGAGTGTCCGGTCTGTTGTGTGCTTCTGTGTTGTGCTCCTGTGTGAGGATATATGTGTGGTGTGTCTGCTTGGTTGTGTGTGTTGCGTGTAATGCACCAAGTGTGTGCTAAGTGTGATCTTTGTTTTTTTGTGTGTGTTTTGCCTTTGTTTAATGTGTGCTGTGTGTCTTTTGCGTGGGTGAATGTGATTTCCGTCTGATTGTGTTTGAGTGGATTTGTGTGCGTTTGTTTGTTATGTGTGTGATGTCAGATGTGTTGTCTGTGTTTGGTTGTGCTTGTTTAGTGTTCCTCGTTGTGTGTGCTGTGTATACTCTCTCAAATGTGGTTTCTGTGTCTTGTGGGCTATTATGTGCTTTGTTGTGTCTGCTGTGTGTCCTGTGACTTTTGTTTTGTTACTGTATGGGTTTTGTGCACGTGTGCTTTACGTAGTGCTTTCCTGGGTGGATACGTGCGTGGGGTGTCTGTGTGTGACTGTGCACGTGGTGTGTCGTGTGTGACGTGTGCGCTACGGGCTGTGATGTGTAGCGTGTGAAATGTGTGTTTTGTGTGTCTGTCGGGTTTGTTGTGTGTCTGGGGTGCTGCCAGAGTTGGTCTATGGTAGTGATTTGTGGTGTTTGTTTGTGTTTCTGTGTGTATTCTGTGGTGCCATGCGGTGGGCCATGTGTTCTTGAGTGTTTTGTGTTGTGTTGTAAGTGATCTGTGCATCTTGTTTGTTTTCTGTGTGTTGTGTACGAAATGTGCGTGGTATGGGTTATTTACAGCTTGTTGATCGCCTTGTGCTCTGCGTTTTGATCTGGGTCATGTCATGTGTGATATGTGCAGTTTTGAGCTTTGTGTTGTGTGAATTGAGTGGATCCTGTGGTGTTGTATATTTTGACTTTCGATGAGCTTTCTGTTGGTGGTTGTGTTGTGTGTCTGGTGCGTGGCCTCCTTTGTCACGCTCAGGGTGAAATGTGTCTTTCTCTGTGTTGTGTGTTGTGTTACGTACTGTGTTCTGGGTTGTGTGTGCTGTGTACATGCTTTCCTGTGTGTTACGTATGGGGAAGGTGTTGGGTTGTCTGGGTATTTTGGGCATTGTGTGTGATGTTAATTGTGTGGTGTGTGTGATGTGCGTGTGTGCTTATTGTGTGTGTGATGTGTGTATTGGGTTGTGTTGACAGTGTGTGGTTCTGAGTGTGCTCTATATGGTATGCTTTTGGTTGTGTGTGTTATGTGTCGTGTGTTGAGTGCATGTCGTGTGCGTTCCTGGCGGTTGTGGGTGGTTCTGTATGAGTTGCGGGTGTTTTGTGTGTGTGACTGTGATTTGTGTGTGGCTGTGTTAGAGAGGTTGTGTGTGTGTTTGGCGGCTTGAGCTATGCGCATGAGGGGAGACATGTTGACTGTGTGGTTGTGCTTGCTTTGGGTGTCTCATGGAGTGTGCAGTATGTACCTGTGCAAAGACTTTCATGTGTATTGTGAGCAGTTTTGTGCCTTTGAGTATGTGCTGTGTCTCGGGTCTGTTGTGTGCTTCTGTGTTGTGCTCCTGTGTGAGGATATATGTGTGGTGTGTCTGCTTGGTTGTGTGTGTTGCGTGTAATGCACCAAGTGTGTCCTACGTGTGATCTTTGTTTTTTTGGGTGTGTTTTGCCTTTGTTTAATGTGTGCTGTGTGTCTTTTGCGTGGGTGAATGTGATTTCCGTGTGATTGTGTTTGAGTGGATTTGTGTGCGTTTGTTTGTTATGTGTGTGATGTCAGATGTGTTGTCTGTGTTTGGTTGTGCTTGTTTAGTGTTCCTCGTTGTGTGTGCTGTGTATACTCTCTCAAATGTGGTTTCTGTGTCTTGTGGGCTATTATGTGCTTTGTTGTGTCTGCTGTGTGTCCTGTGACTTTTGTTTTGTTACTGTATGGGTTTTGTGCACGTGTGCTTTACGTAGTGCTTTCCTGGGTGGATACGTGCGTGGGGTGTCTGTGTGTGACTGTGCACGTGGTGTGTCGTGTGTGACGTGTGCGCTACGGGCTGTGATGTGTAGCGTGTGAAATGTGTGTTTTGTGTGTCTGTCGGGTTTGTTGTGTGTCTGGGGTGCTGCCAGAGTTGGTCTATGGTAGTGATTTGTGGTGTTTGTTTGTGTTTCTGTGTGTATTCTGTGGTGCCATGCGGTGTGCCATGTGTTCTTGAGTGTTTTGTGTTGTGTTGTAAGTGATCTGTGCGTCTTGTTTGTTTTCTGTGTGTTGTGTACGAAATGTGCGTGGTATGGGTTATTTACAGCTTGTTGATCGCCTTGTGCTCTGCGTTTTGATCTGGGTCATGTCATGTGTGATATGTGCAGTTTTGAGCTTTGTGTTGTGTGAATTGAGTGGATCCTGTGGTGTTGTATATTTTGCCTTTCGATGAGCTTTCTGTTGGTGGTTGTGTTGTGTGTCTGGTGCGTGGCCTCCTTTGTCACGCTCAGGGTGAAATGTGTCTTTCTCTGTGTTGTGTGTTGTGTTACGTACTGTGTTCTGGGTTGTGTGTGCTGTGTACATGCTTTCCTGTGTGTTACGTACGGGGAAGGTGTTGGGTTGTCTGGGTATTTTGGGCATTGTGTGTGATGTTAATTGTGTGGTGTGTGTGATGTGCGTGTGTGCTTATTGTGTGTGTGATGTGTGTATTGGGTTGTGTTGACAGTGTGTGGTTCTGAGTGTGCTCTATATGGTATGCTTTTGGTTGTGTGTGTTATGTGTCGTGTGTTGAGTGCATGTCGTGTGCGTTCCTGGCGGTTGTGGGTGGTTCTGTATGAGTTGCGGGTGTTTTGTGTGTGTGACTGTGATTTGTGTGTGGCTGTGTTAGAGAGGTTGTGTGTGTGTTTGGCGGCTTGAGCTATGCGCATGAGGGGAGACATGTTGACTGTGTGGTTGTGCTTGCTTTTCGTGTCTCATGGAGTGTGCAGTATGTACCTGTGCAAAGACTTTCATGTGTATTGTGAGCAGTTTTGTGCCTTTGAGTATGTGCTGTGTCTCGGGTCTGTTGTGTGCTTCTGTGTTGTGCTCCTGTGTGAGGATATATGTGTGGTGTGTCTGCTTGGTTGTGTGTGTTGCGTGTAATGCACCAAGTGTGTCCTACGTGTGATCTTTGTTTTTTTGGGTGTGTTTTGCCTTTGTTTAATGTGTGCTGTGTGTCTTTTGCGTGGGTGAATGTGATTTCCGTGTGATTGTGTTTGAGTGGATTTGTGTGCGTTTGTTTGTTATGTGTGTGATGTCAGATGTGTTGTCTGTGTTTGGTTGTGCTTGTTTAGTGTTCCTCGTTGTGTGTGCTGTGTATACTCTCTCAAATGTGGTTTCTGTGTCTTGTGGGCTATTATGTGCTTTGTTGTGTCTGCTGTGTGTCCTGTGACTTTTGTTTTGTTACTGTATGGGTTTTGTGCACGTGTGCTTTGCGTACTGCTTTCCAAGGTGGATACGTGCGTGGGGTGTCTGTGTGTGACTGTGCACGTGGTGTGTCGTGTGTGACATGTGCGCTATGGGCTGTGATGTGTAGCGTGTGAAATGTGTGTTTTGTGTGTCTGTCGGGTTTGTTGTGTGTCTGGGGTCTGCCAGATTTGTTGGTCTATGGTAGTGATTTGTGGTGTTTGTTTTGTGTTTCTGTGTGTATTCTGTTGTGCCATGCGCTGTGCCATGTGTTCTTGAGTGTTTTGTGTTGTGTTGTATGTGATCTGTGCGTCTTGTTTGTTTTCTGTGTGTTGTGTACGAAATGTGCGTAGTATGGGTTACTTACTGCTTGTTGATCGCCTTGTGCTCTGCGTTTTGATCTGGGGCATGTTATGTGTGATATGTGCAGGTTTGATCTTTGTGTTGTGTGAATTGGGTGGATCCTGTGGTGTTGTATATTTTGCCTTTCGATGAGCTTTCTGTTGGTGGTTGTGTTGTGTGTCTGGTGCGTGGCCTCCTTTGTCACGCTCAGGGTGAAATGTGTCTTTCTCTGTGTTGTGTGTTGTGTTACGTACTGTGTTCTGGGTTGTGTGTGCTGTGTACATGCTTTCCTGTGTGTTACGTATGGGGAAGGTGTTGGTTGGTCTGGGTATTTTGGGCATTGTGTGTGATGTTAATTGTGTGGTGTGTGTGATGTGCTTGTGTGCTTATTGTGTGTGTGTTGTGTGTATTGGGTTGTGCCGAGAGTGTGTGGTTCTGAGTGTGCTCTATATGGTATGTTTGTGGTTGTGTGTGTTATGTGTCATGCGTTGAGTGCATGTCGTGTGCGTTCTTGGCGGTTGTGGGTGGTTCTGTATGTGCTGTGGGTGTTTTGTGTGTGTGACTGTGATTTGTGTGTGGCTGTGTTAGAGAAGTTGTGTGTGTGTTTGGCGGCTTGAGCTATGCGCATGAGGGGAGACATGTTGACTGTGTGGTTGTGCTTGCTTTGGTTGTCTCATGGAGTGTGCAGTATGTACCTGTGCAAAGACTTTCATGTGTATTGTGAGCAGTTTTGTGCCTTGAAGTATGTGCTGTGAGTCTCGGGTCTGTTGTGTGCTTCTGTGCTGTGCTCCTGTGTGAGGATATATGTGTGGTGTGTCTGCTTGGTTGTGTGTGTTGCGTGTAATGCACCAAGTGTGCGCTAAGTGTGATCTTTGTTTTTTTGTGTGTGTTTTGCCTTGGTTTTATGTGTGCTGTGTGTCTTTTGCGTGGGTGAATGTGATTTCCGTGTGATTGTGTTTGAGTGGATTTGTGTGCGTTTGTTTGTTAAGTGTGTGATGTGAGATGTGTTGTCTGTGTGTGGTTGTGCTTGTTTAGTGTGCCTCGTTGTGTGTGCTCTGTATACTATCTCAAATGTGGTTTCTGTGTCTTGTGAGCTATTATGTGCTTTGTTGTGTCTGTGTGTGTCCTGTGACTTTTGTTTTGTTACTGTATGGGTTTTGTGCACGTGTGCTTTGCATAGTGCTTTCCTGGGTGGATACGTGCATGGGGTGTCTGTGTGTGACTGTGCACGTGGTGTGTCGTGTGTGACATGTGCGCTATGGGCTGTGATGTGTAGCGTGTGAAATGTGTGTTTTGTGTGTCTGTCGGGTTTGTTGTGTGTCTGGGGTCTGCCAGATTTGTTGGTCTATGGTAGTGATTTGTGGTGTTTGTTTTGTGTTTCTGTGTGTATTCTGTTGTGCCATGTGCTGTGCCATGTGTTCTTCAGTGTTTTGTGTTGTGTTGTATGTGATCTGTGCGTCTTGTTTGTTTTCTGTGTGTTGTGTACGAAATGTGCGTAGTATGGGTTACTTACTGCTTGTTGATCGCCTTGTGCTCTGCGTTTTGATCTGGGGCATGTTATGTGTGATATGTGCAGGTTTGATCTTTGTGTTGTGTGAATTGGGTGGATCCTGTGGTGTTGTATATTTTGCCTTTCGATGAGCTTTCTGTTGGTGGTTGTGTTGTGTGTCTGGTGCGTGGCCTCCTTTGTCACGCTCAGGGTGAAATGTGTCTTTCTCTGTGTTGTGTGTTGTGTTACGTACTGTGTTCTGGGTTGTGTGTGCTGTGTACATGCTTTCCTGTGTGTTACGTATGGGGAAGGTGTTGGTTGGTCTGGGTATTTTGGGCATTGTGTGTGATGTTAATTGTGTGGTGTGTGTGATGTGCTTGTGTGCTTATTGTGTGTGTGTTGTGTGTATTGGGTTGTGCCGAGAGTGTGTGGTTCTGAGTGTGCTCTATATGGTATGTTTGTGGTTGTGTGTGTTATGTGTCATGCGTTGAGTGCATGTCGTGTGCGTTCTTGGCGGTTGTGGGTGGTTCTGTATGTGCTGTGGGTGTTTTGTGTGTGTGACTGTGATTTGTGTGTGGCTGTGTTAGAGAGGTTGTGTGTGTGTTTGGCGGCTTGAGCTATGCGCATGAGGGGAGACATGTTGACTGTGTGGTTGTGCTTGCTTTGGGTGTCTCATGGAGGGTGCAGTATGTACCTGTGCAAAGACTTTCATGTGTATTGTGAGCAGTTTTGTGCCTTGAAGTATGTGCTGTGAGTGTCCGGTCTGTTGTGTGCTTCTGTGTTGTGCTCCTGTGTGAGGATATATGTGTGGTGTGTCTGCTTGGTTGTGTGTGTTGCGTGTAATGCACCAAGTGTGCGCTAAGTGTGATCTTTGTTTTTTTGTGTGTGTTTTGCCTTGGTTTTATGTGTGCTGTGTGTCTTTTGCGTGGGTGAATGTGATTTCCGTCTGATTGTGTTTGAGTGGATTTGTGTGCGTTTGTTTGTTATGTGTGTGATGTCAGATGTGTTGTCTGTGTTTGGTTGTGCTTGTTTAGTGTTCCTCGTTGTGTGTGCTGTGTATACTCTCTCAAATGTGGTTTCTGTGTCTTGTGGGCTATTAGGTGCTTTGTTGTGTCTGCTGTGTGTCCTGTGACTTTTGTTTTGTTACTGTATGGGTTTTGTGCACGTGTGCTTTACGTAGTGCTTTCCTGGGTGGATACGTGCGTGGGGTGTCTGTGTGTGACTGTGCACGTGGTGTGTCGTGTGTGACGTGTGCGCTACAGGCTGTGATGTGTAGCGTGTGAAATGTGTGTTTTGTGTGTCTGTCGGGTTTGTTGTGTGTCTGGGGTGCTGCCAGAGTTGGTCTATGGTAGTGATTTGTGGTGTTTGTTTGTGTTTCTGTGTGTATTCTGTGGTGCCATGCGGTGGGCCATGTGTTCTTGAGTGTTTTGTGTTGTGTTGTAAGTGATCTGTGCGTCTTGTTTGTTTTCTGTGTGTTGTGTACGAAATGTGCGTGGTATGGGTTATTTACAGCTTGTTGATCGCCTTGTGCTCTGCGTTTTGATCTGGGTCATGTCATGTGTGATATGTGCAGTTTTGAGCTTTGTGTTGTGTGAATTGAGTGGATCCTGTGGTGTTGTATATTTTGCCTTTCGATGAGCTTTCTGTTGGTGGTTGTGTTGTGTGTCTGGTGCGTGGCCTCCTTTGTCACGCTCAGGGTGAAATGTGTCTTTCTCTGTGTTGTGTGTTGTGTTACGTACTGTGTTCTGGGTTGTGTGTGCTGTGTACATGCTTTCCTGTGTGTTACGTATGGGGAAGGTGTTGGGTTGTCTGGGTATTTTGGGCATTGTGTGTGATGTTAATTGTGTGGTGTGTGTGATGTGCGTGTGTGCTTATTGTGTGTGTGATGTGTGTATTGGGTTGTGTTGACAGTGTGTGGTTCTGAGTGTGCTCTATATGGTATGCTTTTGGTTGTGTGTGTTATGTGTCGTGTGTTGAGTGCATGTCGTGTGCGTTCCTGGCGGTTGTGGGTGGTTCTGTATGAGTTGCGGGTGTTTTGTGTGTGTGACTGTGATTTGTGTGTGGCTGTGTTAGAGAGGTTGTGTGTGTGTTTGGCGGCTTGAGCTATGCGCATGAGGGGAGACATGTTGACTGTGTGGTTGTGCTTGCTTTGGGTGTCTCATGGAGTGTGCAGTATGTACCTGTGCAAAGACTTTCATGTGTATTGTGAGCAGTTTTGTGCCTTTGAGTATGTGCTGTGTCTCGGGTCTGTTGTGTGCTTCTGTGTTGTGCTCCTGTGTGAGGATATATGTGTGGTGTGTCTGCTTGGTTGTGTGTGTTGCGTGTAATGCACCAAGTGTGTCCTACGTGTGATCTTTGTTTTTTTGGGTGTGTTTTGCCTTTGTTTAATGTGTGCTGTGTGTCTTTTGCGTGGGTGAATGTGATTTCCGTGTGATTGTGTTTGAGTGGATTTGTGTGCGTTTGTTTGTTATGTGTGTGATGTCAGATGTGTTGTCTGTGTTTGGTTGTGCTTGTTTAGTGTTCCTCGTTGTGTGTGCTGTGTATACTCTCTCAAATGTGGTTTCTGTGTCTTGTGGGCTATTATGTGCTTTGTTGTGTCTGCTGTGTGTCCTGTGACTTTTGTTTTGTTACTGTATGGGTTTTGTGCACGTGTGCTTTGCGTACTGCTTTCCAAGGTGGATACGTGCGTGGGGTGTCTGTGTGTGACTGTGCACGTGGTGTGTCGTGTGTGACATGTGCGCTATGGGCTGTGATGTGTAGCGTGTGAAATGTGTGTTTTGTGTGTCTGTCGGGTTTGTTGTGTGTCTGGGGTCTGCCAGATTTGTTGGTCTATGGTAGTGATTTGTGGTGTTTGTTTTGTGTTTCTGTGTGTATTCTGTTGTGCCATGCGCTGTGCCATGTGTTCTTGAGTGTTTTGTGTTGTGTTGTATGTGATCTGTGCGTCTTGTTTGTTTTCTGTGTGTTGTGTACGAAATGTGCGTAGTATGGGTTACTTACTGCTTGTTGATCGCCTTGTGCTCTGCGTTTTGATCTGGGGCATGTTATGTGTGATATGTGCAGGTTTGATCTTTGTGTTGTGTGAATTGGGTGGATCCTGTGGTGTTGTATATTTTGCCTTTCGATGAGCTTTCTGTTGGTGGTTGTGTTGTGTGTCTGGTGCGTGGCCTCCTTTGTCACGCTCAGGGTGAAATGTGTCTTTCTCTGTGTTGTGTGTTGTGTTACGTACTGTGTTCTGGGTTGTGTGTGCTGTGTACATGCTTTCCTGTGTGTTACGTATGGGGAAGGTGTTGGTTGGTCTGGGTATTTTGGGCATTGTGTGTGATGTTAATTGTGTGGTGTGTGTGATGTGCTTGTGTGCTTATTGTGTGTGTGTTGTGTGTATTGGGTTGTGCCGAGAGTGTGTGGTTCTGAGTGTGCTCTATATGGTATGTTTGTGGTTGTGTGTGTTATGTGTCATGCGTTGAGTGCATGTCGTGTGCGTTCTTGGCGGTTGTGGGTGGTTCTGTATGTGCTGTGGGTGTTTTGTGTGTGTGACTGTGATTTGTGTGTGGCTGTGTTAGAGAAGTTGTGTGTGTGTTTGGCGGCTTGAGCTATGCGCATGAGGGGAGACATGTTGACTGTGTGGTTGTGCTTGCTTTGGTTGTCTCATGGAGTGTGCAGTATGTACCTGTGCAAAGACTTTCATGTGTATTGTGAGCAGTTTTGTGCCTTGAAGTATGTGCTGTGAGTCTCGGGTCTGTTGTGTGCTTCTGTGCTGTGCTCCTGTGTGAGGATATATGTGTGGTGTGTCTGCTTGGTTGTGTGTGTTGCGTGTAATGCACCAAGTGTGCGCTAAGTGTGATCTTTGTTTTTTTGTGTGTGTTTTGCCTTGGTTTTATGTGTGCTGTGTGTCTTTTGCGTGGGTGAATGTGATTTCCGTGTGATTGTGTTTGAGTGGATTTGTGTGCGTTTGTTTGTTAAGTGTGTGATGTGAGATGTGTTGTCTGTGTGTGGTTGTGCTTGTTTAGTGTGCCTCGTTGTGTGTGCTCTGTATACTATCTCAAATGTGGTTTCTGTGTCTTGTGAGCTATTATGTGCTTTGTTGTGTCTGTGTGTGTCCTGTGACTTTTGTTTTGTTACTGTATGGGTTTTGTGCACGTGTGCTTTGCATAGTGCTTTCCTGGGTGGATACGTGCATGGGGTGTCTGTGTGTGACTGTGCACGTGGTGTGTCGTGTGTGACATGTGCGCTATGGGCTGTGATGTGTAGCGTGTGAAATGTGTGTTTTGTGTGTCTGTCGGGTTTGTTGTGTGTCTGGGGTCTGCCAGATTTGTTGGTCTATGGTAGTGATTTGTGGTGTTTGTTTTGTGTTTCTGTGTGTATTCTGTTGTGCCATGTGCTGTGCCATGTGTTCTTCAGTGTTTTGTGTTGTGTTGTATGTGATCTGTGCGTCTTGTTTGTTTTCTGTGTGTTGTGTACGAAATGTGCGTAGTATGGGTTACTTACTGCTTGTTGATCGCCTTGTGCTCTGCGTTTTGATCTGGGGCATGTTATGTGTGATATGTGCAGGTTTGATCTTTGTGTTGTGTGAATTGGGTGGATCCTGTGGTGTTGTATATTTTGCCTTTCGATGAGCTTTCTGTTGGTGGTTGTGTTGTGTGTCTGGTGCGTGGCCTCCTTTGTCACGCTCAGGGTGAAATGTGTCTTTCTCTGTGTTGTGTGTTGTGTTACGTACTGTGTTCTGGGTTGTGTGTGCTGTGTACATGCTTTCCTGTGTGTTACGTATGGGGAAGGTGTTGGTTGGTCTGGGTATTTTGGGCATTGTGTGTGATGTTAATTGTGTGGTGTGTGTGATGTGCTTGTGTGCTTATTGTGTGTGTGTTGTGTGTATTGGGTTGTGCTGACAGTGTGTGGTTCTGAGTGTGCTCTATATGGTATGTTTGTGGTTGTGTGTGTTATGTGTCGTTTGTTGAATGCATGTCGTGTGCGTTCTTGGGGGTTGTATGGTTCTGTATGAGTTGTGGGTGTTTTGTGTGTGTGACTGTGATTTGTGTGTGGCTGTGTTAGAGAGGTTGTGTGTGTGTTTGGCGGCTTGAGCTATGCGCATGAGGGGAGACATGTTGACTGTGTGGTTGTGCTTGCTTTGGGTGTCTCATGGAGGGTGCAGTATGTACCTGTGCAAAGACTTTCATGTGTATTGTGAGCAGTTTTGTGCCTTGAAGTATGTGCTGTGAGTGTCCGGTCTGTTGTGTGCTTCTGTGTTGTGCTCCTGTGTGAGGATATATGTGTGGTGTGTCTGCTTGGTTGTGTGTGTTGCGTGTAATGCACCAAGTGTGTGCTAAGTGTGATCTTTGTTTTTTTGTGTGTGTTTTGCCTTTGTTTAATGTGTGCTGTGTGTCTTTTGCGTGGGTGAATGTGATTTCCGTCTGATTGTGTTTGAGTGGATTTGTGTGCGTTTGTTTGTTATGTGTGTGATGTCAGATGTGTTGTCTGTGTTTGGTTGTGCTTGTTTAGTGTTCCTCGTTGTGTGTGCTGTGTATACTCTCTCAAATGTGGTTTCTGTGTCTTGTGGGCTATTAGGTGCTTTGTTGTGTCTGCTGTGTGTCCTGTGACTTTTGTTTTGTTACTGTATGGGTTTTGTGCACGTGTGCTTTACGTAGTGCTTTCCTGGGTGGATACGTGCGTGGGGTGTCTGTGTGTGACTGTGCACGTGGTGTGTCGTGTGTGACGTGTGCGCTACGGGCTGTGATGTGTAGCGTGTGAAATGTGTGTTTTGTGTGTCTGTCGGGTTTGTTGTGTGTCTGGGGTGCTGCCAGAGTTGGTCTATGGTAGTGATTTGTGGTGTTTGTTTGTGTTTCTGTGTGTATTCTGTGGTGCCATGCGGTGGGCCATGTGTTCTTGAGTGTTTTGTGTTGTGTTGTAAGTGATCTGTGCATCTTGTTTGTTTTCTGTGTGTTGTGTACGAAATGTGCGTGGTATGGGTTATTTACAGCTTGTTGATCGCCTTGTGCTCTGCGTTTTGATCTGGGTCATGTCATGTGTGATATGTGCAGTTTTGAGCTTTGTGTTGTGTGAATTGAGTGGATCCTGTGGTGTTGTATATTTTGACTTTCGATGAGCTTTCTGTTGGTGGTTGTGTTGTGTGTCTGGTGCGTGGCCTCCTTTGTAACGCTCAGGGTGAAATGTGTCTTTCTCTGTGTTGTGTGTTGTGTTACGTACTGTGTTCTGGGTTGTGTGTGCTGTGTACATGCTTTCCTGTGTGTTACGTATGGGGAAGGTGTTGGGTTGTCTGGGTATTTTGGGCATTGTGTGTGATGTTAATTGTGTGGTGTGTGTGATGTGCGTGTGTGCTTATTGTGTGTGTGATGTGTGTATTGGGTTGTGTTGACAGTGTGTGGTTCTGAGTGTGCTCTATATGGTATGCTTTTGGTTGTGTGTGTTATGTGTCGTGTGTTGAGTGCATGTCGTGTGCGTTCCTGGCGGTTGTGGGTGGTTCTGTATGAGTTGCGGGTGTTTTGTGTGTGTGACTGTGATTTGTGTGTGGCTGTGTTAGAGAGGTTGTGTGTGTGTTTGGCGGCTTGAGCTATGCGCATGAGGGGAGACATGTTGACTGTGTGGTTGTGCTTGCTTTGGGTGTCTCATGGAGTGTGCAGTATGTACCTGTGCAAAGACTTTCATGTGTATTGTGAGCAGTTTTGTGCCTTTGAGTATGTGCTGTGTCTCGGGTCTGTTGTGTGCTTCTGTGTTGTGCTCCTGTGTGAGGATATATGTGTGGTGTGTCTGCTTGGTTGTGTGTGTTGCGTGTAATGCACCAAGTGTGTCCTACGTGTGATCTTTGTTTTTTTGGGTGTGTTTTGCCTTTGTTTAATGTGTGCTGTGTGTCTTTTGCGTGGGTGAATGTGATTTCCGTGTGATTGTGTTTGAGTGGATTTGTGTGCGTTTGTTTGTTATGTGTGTGATGTCAGATGTGTTGTCTGTGTTTGGTTGTGCTTGTTTAGTGTTCCTCGTTGTGTGTGCTGTGTATACTCTCTCAAATGTGGTTTCTGTGTCTTGTGGGCTATTATGTGCTTTGTTGTGTCTGCTGTGTGTCCTGTGACTTTTGTTTTGTTACTGTATGGGTTTTGTGCACGTGTGCTTTGCGTACTGCTTTCCAAGGTGGATACGTGCGTGGGGTGTCTGTGTGTGACTGTGCACGTGGTGTGTCGTGTGTGACATGTGCGCTATGGGCTGTGATGTGTAGCGTGTGAAATGTGTGTTTTGTGTGTCTGTCGGGTTTGTTGTGTGTCTGGGGTCTGCCAGATTTGTTGGTCTATGGTAGTGATTTGTGGTGTTTGTTTTGTGTTTCTGTGTGTATTCTGTTGTGCCATGCGCTGTGCCATGTGTTCTTGAGTGTTTTGTGTTGTGTTGTATGTGATCTGTGCGTCTTGTTTGTTTTCTGTGTGTTGTGTACGAAATGTGCGTAGTATGGGTTACTTACTGCTTGTTGATCGCCTTGTGCTCTGCGTTTTGATCTGGGGCATGTTATGTGTGATATGTGCAGGTTTGATCTTTGTGTTGTGTGAATTGGGTGGATCCTGTGGTGTTGTATATTTTGCCTTTCGATGAGCTTTCTGTTGGTGGTTGTGTTGTGTGTCTGGTGCGTGGCCTCCTTTGTCACGCTCAGGGTGAAATGTGTCTTTCTCTGTGTTGTGTGTTGTGTTACGTACTGTGTTCTGGGTTGTGTGTGCTGTGTACATGCTTTCCTGTGTGTTACGTATGGGGAAGGTGTTGGTTGGTCTGGGTATTTTGGGCATTGTGTGTGATGTTAATTGTGTGGTGTGTGTGATGTGCTTGTGTGCTTATTGTGTGTGTGTTGTGTGTATTGGGTTGTGCCGAGAGTGTGTGGTTCTGAGTGTGCTCTATATGGTATGTTTGTGGTTGTGTGTGTTATGTGTCATGCGTTGAGTGCATGTCGTGTGCGTTCTTGGCGGTTGTGGGTGGTTCTGTATGTGCTGTGGGTGTTTTGTGTGTGTGACTGTGATTTGTGTGTGGCTGTGTTAGAGAAGTTGTGTGTGTGTTTGGCGGCTTGAGCTATGCGCATGAGGGGAGACATGTTGACTGTGTGGTTGTGCTTGCTTTGGTTGTCTCATGGAGTGTGCAGTATGTACCTGTGCAAAGACTTTCATGTGTATTGTGAGCAGTTTTGTGCCTTGAAGTATGTGCTGTGAGTCTCGGGTCTGTTGTGTGCTTCTGTGCTGTGCTCCTGTGTGAGGATATATGTGTGGTGTGTCTGCTTGGTTGTGTGTGTTGCGTGTAATGCACCAAGTGTGCGCTAAGTGTGATCTTTGTTTTTTTGTGTGTGTTTTGCCTTGGTTTTATGTGTGCTGTGTGTCTTTTGCGTGGGTGAATGTGATTTCCGTGTGATTGTGTTTGAGTGGATTTGTGTGCGTTTGTTTGTTAAGTGTGTGATGTGAGATGTGTTGTCTGTGTGTGGTTGTGCTTGTTTAGTGTGCCTCGTTGTGTGTGCTCTGTATACTATCTCAAATGTGGTTTCTGTGTCTTGTGAGCTATTATGTGCTTTGTTGTGTCTGTGTGTGTCCTGTGACTTTTGTTTTGTTACTGTATGGGTTTTGTGCACGTGTGCTTTGCATAGTGCTTTCCTGGGTGGATACGTGCATGGGGTGTCTGTGTGTGACTGTGCACGTGGTGTGTCGTGTGTGACATGTGCGCTATGGGCTGTGATGTGTAGCGTGTGAAATGTGTGTTTTGTGTGTCTGTCGGGTTTGTTGTGTGTCTGGGGTCTGCCAGATTTGTTGGTCTATGGTAGTGATTTGTGGTGTTTGTTTTGTGTTTCTGTGTGTATTCTGTTGTGCCATGTGCTGTGCCATGTGTTCTTCAGTGTTTTGTGTTGTGTTGTATGTGATCTGTGCGTCTTGTTTGTTTTCTGTGTGTTGTGTACGAAATGTGCGTAGTATGGGTTACTTACTGCTTGTTGATCGCCTTGTGCTCTGCGTTTTGATCTGGGGCATGTTATGTGTGATATGTGCAGGTTTGATCTTTGTGTTGTGTGAATTGGGTGGATCCTGTGGTGTTGTATATTTTGCCTTTCGATGAGCTTTCTGTTGGTGGTTGTGTTGTGTGTCTGGTGCGTGGCCTCCTTTGTCACGCTCAGGGTGAAATGTGTCTTTCTCTGTGTTGTGTGTTGTGTTACGTACTGTGTTCTGGGTTGTGTGTGCTGTGTACATGCTTTCCTGTGTGTTACGTATGGGGAAGGTGTTGGTTGGTCTGGGTATTTTGGGCATTGTGTGTGATGTTAATTGTGTGGTGTGTGTGATGTGCTTGTGTGCTTATTGTGTGTGTGTTGTGTGTATTGGGTTGTGCTGACAGTGTGTGGTTCTGAGTGTGCTCTATATGGTATGTTTGTGGTTGTGTGTGTTATGTGTCGTTTGTTGAATGCATGTCGTGTGCGTTCTTGGGGGTTGTATGGTTCTGTATGAGTTGTGGGTGTTTTGTGTGTGTGACTGTGATTTGTGTGTGGCTGTGTTAGAGAGGTTGTGTGTGTGTTTGGCGGCTTGAGCTATGCGCATGAGGGGAGACATGTTGACTGTGTGGTTGTGCTTGCTTTGGGTGTCTCATGGAGGGTGCAGTATGTACCTGTGCAAAGACTTTCATGTGTATTGTGAGCAGTTTTGTGCCTTGAAGTATGTGCTGTGAGTGTCCGGTCTGTTGTGTGCTTCTGTGTTGTGCTCCTCTGTGAGGATATATGTGTGGTGTGTCTGCTTGGTTGTGTGTGTTGCGTGTAATGCACCAAGTGTGTGCTAAGTGTGATCTTTGTTTTTTTGTGTGTGTTTTGCCTTTGTTTAATGTGTGCTGTGTGTCTTTTGCGTGGGTGAATGTGATTTCCGTGTGATTGTGTTTGAGTGGATTTGTGTGCGTTTGTTTGTTAAGTGTGTGATGTGAGATGTGTTGTCTGTGTGTGGTTGTGCTTGTTTAGTGTGCCTCGTTGTGTGTGCTCTGTATACTATCTCAAATGTGGTTTCTGTGTCTTGTGAGCTATTATGTGCTTTGTTGTGTCTGTGTGTGTCCTGTGACTTTTGTTTTGTTACTGTATGGGTTTTGTGCACGTGTGCTTTGCATAGTGCTTTCCTGGGTGGATACGTGCATGGGGTGTCTGTGTGTGACTGTGCACGTGGTGTGTCGTGTGTGACATGTGCGCTATGGGCTGTGATGTGTAGCGTGTGAAATGTGTGTTTTGTGTGTCTGTCGGGTTTGTTGTGTGTCTGGGGTCTGCCAGATTTGTTGGTCTATGGTAGTGATTTGTGGTGTTTGTTTTGTGTT